>NC_136418.1:103579372-104101872 GCF_052625555.1 Lactuca saligna | reverse complement strand
CCAAGGATGTTGAGTGGATTGAGGAGTTAGTAGGTCATAGTATAATAAATTATTGTAAGGCCAGATCGAACATGTTTATGCTTATGTATCTGTATCGAATGATGACAACCAAGGCTCTTATATATAAATGAAAATTGTTTCTTCATAAATATATTATGTTTTGGGAACAAATTTCGCATGAAGTTATATACTCTGAATTAAATAAACATAAACAAAAATTTTTAAATTGGTCATGAAAATAGGGGATGTGACAGTGGTGGAGGGTCATTAGCCGAATAGGTTTGATAAGACATAAAAGATTAAAAGTGAAATCTATAAAGTACTAAAATATTCTTTTAAAATCCCACTCTAGTTACTTTATGAAAAACATGAAGATGTTTGCTAATCCATGAAAACACACATCACTTCATTATGTGGTTAATCGAAACACTAATTTGGGATTATAAAGATGAAATGATGAAACAACTCATGTTTATAATTGTTGACAGAGCATGTATAATTAACTGGTACATCAATGGGAGATTATAATAGGTCGAGGGTTTTTGAGCAGGTTTGCATGGTTATTCACATCTAAATTGTGATCATTGGCATCCCAGTCACAATTTGTAGAAGCACAATTCAAGATTAAACATGTCATGGATGTTTCAATGAAAATATCAAAAGATCTAGGATTTTCATGTCATTGAAATTGGTGAAATGTTTCCACCTACCTAAAATAGTTAGGTGATATGACTATAACATCCCTCTTCATATTACGAAATGAAAATATGGATCCTAGCCTGAATTTATCTTATGGGTGAATAATTAAGGATTAAAAAACAACTAACTTGAATTCTCTCTTCTCCAAATTTTAGATATCTTATGAAGATAGAAATGGTCTTCCTCGTTCTTCTAGAGATGGTCTTCCATATTCTGATCAAGGTGAAAATCTCTTCCCATCTTTGGGTAATGGTGGAATTGGAAATTATCCTCCTTCAACTCTTTTACCTTATCCTCTTGTGACTTTCCTACCGTCAAGTTTTTCTCAAATTGAATGATATGAAACTACTGAAGCCCTATTAGCATGTAAACATGAAGATGGACATTTTGTGTGTTCGCATGTTCTAAAAATGAAATCATACATTGATAAATAGTAAAGAATGGGTGTCGTATTCTCGAATGAGCAAGTCATTGATTTGGTTCTTATCTCACTTCATTAGTCACTTGGTTAGATCGTTGAGAACTTTCATATGATGAATCTCGATGTGACCCTAATTGATTTGGATTGTATGATGATTGTTTCCAAAACCAAAATTCTTAACAACACAACTAAAACAGAAATTCTCATAGGATCTAATCCTAAGAATTCCATGCACATTGACAATGATAACATTGATGATCAAGTTAAGAGATATTTTTCCAATGGAAAGGGATCGACTAAGGTCAAACTATTTGATTGTATGGTAAAGAAAAAGGTTGATTCTAAAATCATTCCTAATGTTGACCCCAATGAGTCCATTTGTTTCTATTGCTAATTAAAGGGACATTGGAAGCAAAGCTTCCCAAAATAACTGAAGGATCTTAAAGATGGTAAAGTCATCTTGTATGAATTTACTTCAGGTACATCCATTATCTAACTCCATTATAAGTTCCTATTCTTAGACTCTTAATACATGATTTGATGATCACATTTTGATGGTATTGCAAGATCTAAAAGAAAGAAGGAGATAGGAGAGTATAATAGATTGTTATTACACTGTGGAGATGTCTAGAAATTTGGAGATACTATGAAGGAGTTAGGATAGTATAATAGATTGTTATTACTCTGTGGAGATGTCTAGTAATATATTTTTACATTTTATGCATTATAAGGAAAAGTTCTAATTTTCATTTTAGCAATCAAATGAAGTTTCGGTTTATTAAGTTGCTTTATTTATATTTCCTTGCAATGGCATTGATAACTATGTTGATTATTTTTCTAATAATAGCAATATTAATTGTGGATTTAACTCTTATAGCGTTTGTGGTATTGTTAAATTTGACAAAGTGAAAAGAAATCGCATCACCAAGTTTTAAAAGGATATATACTTGGAGTCATCAAATTCGAATTGCATGATGAATGAGAATACTGTTCATTGGAAAATTATTATTTATTCATTGTTCACATCTTTATGTGAGACAAGTGAAGGACTAATGGATCTAGTACATGTTGATATGGAATCTTCAAATCCACCACAAGGGACAATGACTCTATTCGTCATGATTTACTTATGCTTTAGTAAATATGATTATGTTTAAGATTCAACATAATTCTAATACTTTTGAAAAGGTTCAAAGAGTAGCAGAATGAATAAAAGAATCTATTAGACAGAAAGATAAAAGATTCCCCAAATTGAAAAGAAATAAGAGTATTTTAGTATCATGTTTTATGATCATATTACAATTGTGGAATTGTATTATAGTTAATCCTCAAAGAACATCTTAGTGCAATTATATGACTAAGAATAGGAATCAAACATTGTTATAAATGGTTGGATCATAGATGTGTCATACTTTTTCCAATCAAGTTTTAGAGTTATGCTCTAGTAACTATGAATTGTATCTTGAAAGTCATTTTAAACTAAGAAGGTTGATAATACATTGTAATATGTGGAGTAATAATGTTTTCTTACTCTAGCACATTTAGAATTAAAATTGTGATGTTTTCGATAATCGAAAAACAAAAGATAAATTGAGACTGATTCTATGAAGTGTTTATTGTCGGGAATCCTCACAAACTTTTAAATATATTTTTTTAGCACATCAAGGAACGTTCCTTGTGATAAAACTCATATGTCTAGAACGCATTGGAAGTTGTATTGATCTTGAGAGTTTCTAGAATCAACTGACAATAAACTTTTTAGTTATCACTAAAACATGACCTGGGGTTGAAAAAATTGGTGTGTTTAATTAAAGTGTTCTTATTTATGTGTATTTCTAGTTAAGTTAGAAATTCTTTTGATTTATGTGTTTTCCATTTAAATGTAAAAGCAGTGTGTGTTGGTTTGTGAAAGTACACCGATCAATATGGGTAAGCTTCTAATGACTCAGAAGCACTGGTAGACCCTTACGATGCTAGAAAACAAGATACTAAGAATAACGAAGTTTGGTCCATGAAGGAAAACTAAGTATGGTCTTGATTTTTCCTTAACCTTTTCTTATGATTGTAGGTTGAAAATGATATATTCACATAGATGAAAACATATGCACCTTGAAATACAAGTGGCAATGGTTTTGCTCTAATTCATGAAAATGATTAGGAAGAATTACTTTGGTTGACGGATTTGTGAGATCTGATAAAGATCAATATGGATATTGGTTGTGTTAATTGCATTCTCAAATTCACAATATGATTACGACATCCATCTTTATATTTTGAATTGTGAAGAATAACAGTGAATTGTTTGAACTTTCCAGGTAATATATCTATCAGTCTTAAAAAGGGTTTAAAAAAACGCACACACATTATCCAATTAAGGTGTATAAGCTTAATAAGTCTAGTTGGAGACTTATTGAAACATCGCATAATAGAAATTCGCACTTATGCAAGAAAGTCAAAGGGTATTGATTTCTAGAAGTCTAGTTTATTTCTGGGTACATATTATAGCTAGTTAGAGCATAAATGTTATGCTAGTATTGCATATTGACAATAATGTATGTATGAAACAATGTCTCTGTTTTTTCAAATTGCAAAGTTCGGAAAACATTTCGTTATAATGGAATTAAGGTGGAGGGCACTCATATTTCATTTTAAATTTAAAGGTTTAGATCAAATGGTTTAATGGAACTTAGTCAAAGACATATATGAATAGAATGTTGAAATGTTTCAACATAGGAGATTCGATATATAAAAATATTATAGCAAGAAAATCAACAGATATTAAATCCTTGAACAAGTTATAATGAGTCGAGTCCTATATGCTTCAGTTATAGGATCGATCACATATAATATAATATTCGCTTATTCTAAGTTTTTCAAATGCCTCTAGCATTGTAAGAAAAGGATTATAATTTTTTTTGTGATTGAAGTTGTTAAACAACTGTCAAGAACAATCTAAGGTTTTACTGAATATTGGTTTCTTGTGGAAAAATCAAAGTATGATACTGGTATGACGGACCATAGTGAGACGCTATGGATTGAGATGATTATTGATAAGAATTTATGGTTATACGGAAATATGAAAATGTTTCCATAATGGAAGATGCTTATTGATTCTACATGTGAGTTGTAAACTTTAAGTGCAAGAGAAGTGTTCAAGGAGTGTACCTTGAATTTGAAACTTCATAACCATGGAATCGTTTCTACTAAAAAATTCTAGTGGAACATTCTGTAATATCGAAGGCTTAGTCTCTATGACTTTAGAACATCGACATCACTGAAGATCAATGCATGTAAAGTTGGAATTCTACTACATCTTGGATAGTGATAAGAATTTGGAATTATGAAATGAGCAACATTAGAAGAATCTCCACTCGATATGTTCACAAAGGAAGGACCATAAAGAGGCATAGTACGTGTGTTCATAACATGGCATGACTGATGTTATCTAACTCAAGTGGTTAGTTGATTACTTGAAACATTATATAATGACTAAATCATAAGTGTTATGCTGATTGAATAATAGGGATTTATTTATATTTAATCAGTATGATACCATAGTTAATTAATTTCTTATTGTGTTTCACTTTGCAAGTTTTATTTCTAGAATAATTTTATTATCCAAAGTTCCACAATCGCTCATACTTTTAGAAGTAATTAGTGAATGAAGAATGTCATGAACTGATTATAAATTATCTGTAGAGATTACACATTGCGTGAGATTGCTACAATATTCATGAGTACATAGAAAATAGAGATTTTGAGTATTGCATAAAATCATGCTTAGAGATTACTTCATGGATTTTATCACTAGTAAATCTAAGATGATAATATCTTCTATTATTCGTATGAAGATACATAAGTTGTAATTTCCAAGTCAGTTGTGCATTAGTGTTGTGTAAACGCATCAGTAAGATGATGTTATAAAATGTAGTATCATGTATGATTTGAAAAGTAAATGTTACAATTATGTAGTCAAAGTTTATTCGTTCCTTTTAGCTTAACAGGAAAAGTGATATCTTTGGGCCCCTCGATTATTTGTTGCTGACATCTGGAGTATTTGGCCGAGCCCGAACTAAATTGATGTGTTCAAATAGTACTCTGAATTCATTCGTTATAATTTGGGAAATCAAGAAACGAAATCTTGGACTATGAGATTGTAATTGTAATCAATTGAATGTATGAAATGAAATAAGTGTTGGAATAGTGTCTAAGGCTGCAACTATATTAGGCAAGTATTTGACCCGGTTGTGCATGGTCCTTTTGGGTTGCCTTCACCATAGCAACTTGATGGATGATTTGTTAAGAGAGAGTAAATATTATAAGGAATAATATATGGTTATTTGATTAATATAAGTCATATATTAATTGGAATTAATTTGGTGACTTAAAGAGATTAATTAAATAAGAGGGTATAAACTGTCAATTGTTTGATAGTTACACTTTAGACTGTAAATCCTTATCCAAGATAGGATGGACGATTTCTAGGGATTGGATAAGCCAAAAATCGTCCATAGGGTTATCAAGGAAAAGATATGGATGAACTTAAAGTCTAAGTTATCCAATTATGGTTAAAGCTGTAATCCTTAAGGAGTCTACAAGTATAAATAGACCCTAGGGGTGAGGGAATTCGATACATCCTCTCTCCTAAATCATCTTTCTTGCTATTGGTGTTTGTAAGCCATTAGAGGAGTGACATTTGTGACTCTAGAAGCTCCAAGACAACAAGATCAACAAGGAATTCAAAGGTATGGTTCTAGATCTATTTCAATGTTGTTATTTAACCTAATTAGGCATTAGAAGTCTTGGATTCAAAGCATGTTTAATTAGAAAGCCTAGATCCGAGCAATAGGGTTTTTCATGTGCACATAAGAAAGTTCTTATGGCTAAAACCCATCAGTGGTATCAGAGCCTAGCTTGGTTTTCTTTAAATTGTTGCTTGATTAACTGAAACCAACCTGCAAAATTCGATTTTTTGGTTTCTGAGTCATGGACTCGGCGAGTTCCAAAGTGGACTCGGCGAGTTGCCCTGACTCGGCGAGTCCCTTTGTGTACTCGGCGAGTCCGGGCGTCAGGATTAGCCAAAACCGGGATTTTTTCATGTTTATCTTATGGAAACTTACCTTAATCATATTAGATCAACCCTAATCCGATTTTTTGATATATATGACTATAATCTTGATCTAATTAAAGATATTTATCATCTAATAAAATATTTAATTTCCTTATATGATAATTAATTAATTATTTTGATTATTTTGGTAATTATCTTAAAAGAAATCTTGGATAAATCAAATACAGATAATTAGGATATTAATTGTTAATTGGAATTATTTGTTATTTGATCCTCCATGTTTTAAATGTTTAAAACTTGCTGTCACATTTTGAAATTTATATGTGTGATTAAAAGTTTTAATTTAGACAACTTAAATTTCAAACCCTACGTTTTAAAAGGTTTAAAACACAACCTTATACTAATATGATATTACTAGAATAATATATATATATATATATATATATATATATATATATATATATATATATATATATATATATAACTAAATGCTAGTCTTACCGTTAGTAGGCCTCGTTCACGAAGTCGATCTATAAGGTGGGTATAAGGTTGCGGCCTATAAAATGGCGCTTAATGGGTGTACACTCACACCCACCGCTTGCTTGATTGGTGGAGGGTCGTTAGCCGAACGGGTAGGATAGGGCAACCTCATCCTCTCATTGAAAGTATAATAAGTAATACAAAGTAACTACACGTTTTAAAAATTTCCCAATCTTAGTTACTTTAGGAAAAGTGAATTGATGCAATCCCATGAAATTACACTTTGCACCCTTGCTAAGGAGTTAGTGGAGCGTGTGTGGTTTACCGGCATACTAATTGGTTCTAAGCAAAGGTGGCAAAGGGTGATTCATTGTTTATCATAGTTCGATGGAGCGTGTGTGGTTTACCGGCACATCGAATAGGTGATCGTTACAATGAAGGCACCATGTGAATTTGCATGGTAATTCACACCCGCTTTATGATCCTCGGCATCCCAGTCACAAACAAGAGGGGCATATCGAGATTTAAACATGCCATTGAATAGTTTCAATGAATCTCATCCGATCCTAGGAATTCTCAATACACTTAGGACTAATAGTCTAGGTTTTGTAATGGAGAATTAGTGAATCGTCATTCACTTACCTTCAATTTATTTTCATGTTAGATTACGGCATCCCTTTTCTAATATGTAAATGTTATTTTTGGATCCTAACCCTAATTTTTCTTATTGGGTGATAATTAGGGATTCTTATTCTAATCTATCTTTGTCCTTTCTATAGATGTCGAACGCAAACAACGCTGCTGCAAGTTCTTTCACGTTGATGAGCCTTTGCCAAAAGGTCACCTTCGATGGAACGAACTTTAGCGAATGGATAAGATACATTCGCACCAATTCTCGCTATGAGGATAAGGAGTATGTCCTCGATGAAAAGCTTGAGAAGATCAACTCCGTAATCGCTACTCCGGCCGAAATCACCGCTTTTGAGA
Source organism: Lactuca saligna (assembly GCF_052625555.1). Classification (NCBI taxonomy): domain Eukaryota; kingdom Viridiplantae; phylum Streptophyta; class Magnoliopsida; order Asterales; family Asteraceae; genus Lactuca; species Lactuca saligna. The sequence continues at coordinate 104,094,214 of NC_136418.1, read as the reverse complement.
CTCATGAGCGAGATGCAACGAAGGTACATTGCATCATGATTGCCACCATGAACTATGAATTCCAAAAGTCCTACGAGGACATGTACCCATACGAGATGCATCAAGACTTATTGGAGAGATACCACCAAAACGCGAGACAAGAGCATTATAAGATTTTCACTAACATGATTTCCGCTAAGATGGGTCATGGAGAATCTCTTACCGTGCACCTGCAAAAGATGCAAAGGTATGCCGATCGCCTTCGCAAGTTAAATGTTGACTTTGGGGAAGACTTGGCGATCGACACGGTGCTTCACTCATTGCCTCCGATGTACAACCAATTTAGGATGACCTACCACATGAACAAAGATGAGGTCACCCTAAGCAAACTCTAAGGTCTTTTGAGGGTCTCTGAGAGCAACTTCAAAGACAAGTCTGTTGCACCTACTCCCAATCCGTCTGCTGCTCCTGTCTTGGCAATTGGTCAAGGAAAGGGAAAGAAGAGGAAGGCTTCATCGAAGAACTATCGCAAGGTTAAAGCCCAAGATGGTGCCTCTTCTAGTGGGACCAAAGTTGATCCCACTAAGCCATGTCCTAACCCGAAGGAGGCAGAGTCCCACCACTGCCACAAGATAGGACATTGGAAGAGAAGCTGCCCAGAATACCTGCAAGCAATCAAAAAAGGAAAGATCAAGCCATCTTTCGCAGGTATATACACAATTAAATCTAACGATTCTAATCATGCTATTTCTTGGGTTCTTGACACCGGTTGTGGTTATCACATTTGTTCAAATGTTCAGGGACTAAGAAGAAGTAGGGATGTGGAGCAAGGAAGGATCAATCTAATCATGGGGAATAGAAGATCGTCGCCTGTTACCAAGATTGGAGTGTATTCTTTAGTGCTTAGGAATAATTTATGTTTAGATTTGAACAATTGTTGCTATTCGCCAGAAATGGCTAGAAACATCATTTCATTTCATGGTTTATATAGACAAGGATTTAGATTTTCTTTTAATAATGAGAATGGTTCTATTTTGGCTTATCTAAATAGTGTCTTTTACTTTGAAGCTATACCGTGTAATGGAATATATGAAACTATTATGATTGTTGATAACTTAGGAAATGATGTTTTTAATATTGATTCTTCCACTAGTATAGATAAAGCATCCTTGTGGCATTGCCGTCTTGGACATGTCAACAAGAAACGCATAGCCCAACTCCAAAAGGATGGAGTGTTGGAGTCATTCGACCTTAGGGAAGATGACACATGCGAGTCTTGTTTACTTGGAAAGATGACTAAGTCACCCTTCATGAATACTTGTGAAAGGGGTGAGGGGCTATTGGACCTAATACATACCGATGTATGTGGACCATTTAGATCAACCACGAAGGATGGGAACTGCTTCTATGTGACTTTTACCAATGATTATAGTAGATATGGGTATATCTATTTAATCAAGCAAAAGTTAGAAACCTTTGAAAAGTTCAAAGAGTTCAAGAATGAAGTGGAGAATCAATTGGGCAGGAAAATCAAGATGCTTCGATCTGATCGAGGAGGAGAGTACCTAAGTCTTGAATTCCACGATTATCTCAAGGAGTGTGGAATAGTTTCACAATTGACGCCGCCTAGGACACCACAGTTGAATCGTGTGGAAGAAAGGCGAAATCGAACCTTATTGGATATGGTTCGCTCTATGATGAGTCGTGCTTCACTACCTATCTTCTTTTGGGGGTATGCCTTAGAGACTGCCGCCCATATCCTTAACCGAGTCCCTACTAAGAAGGTTGCCAAAACACCTCACGAGATGTGGACAGGAAAAGCTCCCTTGTTGGCACACATCAAGGTTTGGGGTTGCGAGGCTTTCGTAAGACGAGATACTCACGACAAGCTTGAACCTCGAAGTGAGCGATGTATTTTCATCGGCTACCCGCAGACATCCTTTGGATATCTCTTCTATAGACCGAAGGATAACGTTGTCTTTTTTGCGAGGAGAGGAGTTTTCCGAGAGCGAGAACTCATAAGCCAAGGAGACAGTGGGAGGCAAATCGAACTTGAAGAGATTCAAGAGTCGATAGATGAAGGAACCTCTACCGTTGGCACTCAACCCGAGGAGGAAACTCCGGTTGAACCGATTGACGAGTCCTTACCTCTTAGACGTTCCGATAGAGTTAGAGTTCATCCCCAGTTTTATGGTTTTCATATTACTACCGAAGGGGACACGTATATTAGTGATGGTACACTAGTAAATCTTGATGAACCTAATAGCTATAAGGAAGCCATGGCAGGCTCGGAGTCTGCGAAATGAAAAGAGGCAATGGATAGCGAGATCCAATCCATGTACGATAACCAAGTTTGGAATTTGGTTGATTATGTTCCCAGACGTAAGACCGTTGGGTGCAAATGGATCTTCAAGAAGAAGACCGACGTGAATGGAAACGTACACACGTATAAAGCGTGATTGGTTGCAAAGGGCTTTACTCAAACTCCTGGAGTTGACTATGATGAGACCTTCTCACCAGTTGTGAAGATTAAATCTATTAGAGTGATGCTAGCAATTGCCGCATTTCATGATTATGAAATTTGGCAAATGGATGTCAAGACTGCCTTCCTTAACGGAAAGTTGGCTGAGGATGTTTACATGGCTCAGCCAGAGGGGTTTGTGAATCCGAAGCATCCAAATAGAGTGTGTAAGCTTGAGAAGTCCATTTATGGACTTAAGCAAGCATCTCGCAGATGGAATCTTTGCTTCGATGAGAAAGTCAAAGAGTTTGGATTTGTACGAAGCGAAGACGAATCTTGTGTATAGGTCAAAGCCAGTGGGAGTATAGTAAGCTTCCTCGTTCTATATGTCGATGACATATTACTCATAGGAAACGACATCCCGACTCTGCAGGAAGTCAAGTCCTGGCTCAGGAAGTGTTTCGCTATGAAGGACCTCGGAGAGGCTTCTTACATTTTGGGAATAAGGATAGTAAGAGAAAGAAGTAAGAGACTAATTGGACTTATTCATAATACTTACTTAGAGAAGGTACTAAAACGTTTTAGTATGGAAAACTCAAAGAAGGGAGAACTACCGATACAAGGAAATGCCAAGTTGAGTAAGACTCAAAGTCCAAGTACTGAAGCTGAAATAGCAGAAATGAGCCGAGTACCGTACGCTTCCGCAGTTGGCTCAATCATGTACGCTATGACTTGTACTCGCCCTGATGTAGCCTTCGCTTTGAGCATGGTTAGCAGATATCAAGGGAACCCTGGCAAAGCACATTGGATTGCAGTAAAGAACATCCTTAAGTACCTTCGGAGGACGAAAGAATGGTTCTTAGTCCTTGGAGGGAGTGATGACTTGAAGGTGCGAGGGTATAGTGATGCCAGTTTTCAGACCGACAGGGACAACTACCGTTCGCAGTCGGGATGGGTCTTTACCCTAAATGGAGGAGCAGTAACTTGGAAGAGTTCCAAGCAAGAAACCATAGCTGATTCAACGTGCAAATCAGAGTACATCGCAGCGAGCGAAGCGTCGAAGGAGGCAATATGGCTAAAGAACTTCATCGGTGATCTTGGAGTTGTGCCTGCCATAAAGGAGCCCATGGAGATTTTCTGTGATAACGAAGGTGTGGTTGCCTTGACCAAGGAACCGAGGGATCATGGTAGATCAAGACATATCGACAGAAAATATCACTTCATTAGACATCATGTAGAAGACGGACAACTCAGCATGCTAGGAGTATTGGGCTGAAGGATGATATTAGTATAGATTAGATAGTATTAGAAACGTATAATAGATAAATGTAATTAACATTTGGCGATTAAATAAAGGAGTTTTATTTATGAGTAATGTTACTGTCTTATGTTAATCGTTTAACTATTGTTTCACTTTGCATGTTTTGACTTCCAGAATAATTGAATTTATTAGGAATAATCGAATTGTTCAAATTGTCCACAATCGTTCATATGTTGGAAGTAGATATGAATGAAGATTGTCATGAATTGGTGTGTAGATTGTCTAAATGGTGTTAGACATTGCAAAGGGTTGCTGCAATGTTCATGAGTGCTTATGAACTGGTTTTGAGCATTGGAACAAACCCGCGCTTGCTGGAATCACTTTATGGAATACGATATAAAAGGTGATCGCAAGACGATAATATCATATAGTCTTAAAACCTAGATATATGGTTTATTATTTGTTAATTGATTGTACATTGATAATGCGAAAACGCATCAGTAACTCGGTGTTATAAAACGCATTGTTGTGTATAGTTGGTTAATGAATAAGTAAATGCATATAAGTTGAAGTTTATCTGTAACTTTTATCAAAAAGGTAAAAGCGATATCTTGGCCGCTCGATGATTTGATTTGACTTATGTGTCGGGCCCGGTCAGAACTGAATTGATGTGTTTGATTAAGTTCTATGTCGAATAAATCGGAGATCGAGAAATCAAATGCTAGACTAACCATTCCATAGGATTGTTAGCATGATATCTAACAGAGGACTGTACGATCCCTTATCTAAAGGACAAGATTGATTAGATCAGAGTTTGAAAGCGTCTTTGAGAGCTACGATTGCAAACTGAATTGTACTTGTATAGTTACTAGACTTATCCAAGTGGGAGACTGTTGGAATAGTGTCTAAGGCTGCAACTATATTAGGCAAGTATTTGACCCAGTTGTGCATGGTACTTTTGGGTTGCCTTCACCATAGCAACTTGATGGATGATTTATTAAGAGAGAGTAAATATTTTAAGGAATAATATATGGTTATTTGATTAATATAAGTCATAGATTAATTGGAATTAATTTGGTGACTTAAAGAGATTAATTAAATAAGAGGGTGTAAACTGTCAATTGTTTGATAGTTACACTTTAGACTGTAAATCCTTATACAAGATAGGATGGACGATTTCTAGGGCTTGGATAAGCCAAAAATCATCCACAGGGTTATCAAGGAAAAGAGATGGATTAACTTAAAGTCTAAGTTATCCAATTAGGGTTAAAGCTGTAATCCTTAAGGAGTCTACAAGTATAAATAGACCCTAGGGGTGAGGGAATTCGATACACCATCTAAAGTAGAGACACTCTGGCCGAAATCCTCCCCTTTCCTCTCTCCTAAATCATCTTTCTTGCTATTGGTGTTTGTAAGCCATTAGAGGAGTGACATTTGTGACTCTAGAAGCTCCAAGACAACAAGATCAACAAGGAATTCAAAGGTATGGTTCTAGATCTATTTCAATGTTGTTATTTAACCTAATTAGGCATTAGAAGTCTTGGATTCAAAGCATGTTTAATTAGAAAGCCTAGATTCGAGCAATAGGGTTTTTCATGCGCACATAGGAAAGTTCTTATGGCGAAAACCCATCAATAAGAGTATGGACCAAACAAGAACACAGAATCGTAAATAAAATTTGCTTGGCTCAATATTGCTTCTGGAAGATATAGAGGAAGTTTTAGAGTAAGAATTTGAAAAGCCAAAAAAAGTTCCTCTAACTCTAGTACCTATCAACTATTTATAGGGAATACAAAAGCACACAAAAATTGCATAAGGGAATATACAATAACGCTTCGATACAAAGATATGCCCTTATGCAAATCATACAAGACAGACTTTGACACTAACATAGACTAAAGATGCTTCGACACCTCACAACTAATTTCACCCTCAAAATTCTCCCCCTTTGTGAGCAGTGTCGAATCCTAAGTCATTAGCATCTTGGCCGTTTAATGTATAACTGTTCTTATCTCCATATACCACACGATTTTCTTCCTGTTCTTGGCATTATCACCATCATTGTTCCTTTTGCGATTATTCATATGAACTAGAAGATTCATATACTGAGAGTTGGTATATTTTTCAACATCACATACTTGAAATAAAAATTTGGTATCCTTTCCTTTCTTGTTCTTCCTAATGAATACTATTCCCAATGGTTTCACACAGATCTCACCATCAACAAAATTTTTAAGACCCCCTTCAAGCTTCAACATTGATTGAGGCACAAAATGTAACGGCCCAAAATTTCTAAAATAAATTTTCATTTTTAAATAGCCAAACATTTCCATAAAATGTGAAGTAACATTAATTGTTATTTTCAAAATTCATAACATTAACATTTTATTCAAATATTTGAGTGTCCCATCTAAACAAATGTTGGATAGTGCACACCGCACCATTAAGCCTTGCCTTTACCCTTAGGCTCAAATGTACTTGAAACAAATCAACAAACTATAAGTGAATGCTTAGTGATTTCCCTAGAGCATACCTCACACATGATCCACATGACACATATCATATTATCTATAAAGCTACATATATCACATAAGCCATGCATATAAACATATAAGGATGACGTTGAAACCTTCCAAGGTCTTACACCAAGTGCCACAGGAAACCTCCACGCGGTCTTTACTAGCCGCCACTGGAACCCCCATCTGGTCTTGGCTAATATCCACGAGAACCTCCAGATGGTCTACACTAATCATGGAAATATCATACGAGCTAAACAAATAAACATACTAGGTAGCCGTGGAAACCCTCCTAGGACTTATACTAAATGCCATGGGAACCTCATCATGGTCTTAATATACTGCCATGGGAACCCCCGTGGACTTCCATACATATGTCCTAGAGACATATCACATAACCGACTATCGATCCATATAACATTAAATGGGCCAACCTTGGTGCCTTCGACCCATTGGTATGGTGAGAAGACTCACGTCTCGAATGCTGAACTGATAAGCTAAGATAAGATATTTCCTACGCACTGCTCCTCCTCAACTACCTGTAATCAACATGTGATTAACTTATCACAATCCAATAAATACCCTCACAATCAAACCTGTTCAACCCTGGTCAACAGCCAAGCTCAACAGTCCATGTTGACCTCAATTTGGCAAGTGTATCCAGCAACTCGTTGAGTACTTCCCGAGTTTATTCCACTGAATCTCGAGTCAACTCACCAAGTCACCTTAGTGACTCATTGAGTTCATCAAATGTCCAGAGAACCTAAATTCCATTTAAAGCAAAACCCTAATCCTTCGTTGTGCTCAATCAGAAACTTAAAAACGGGCAAACCAGATCCCGACTCGTCGAGTCAACTAAGGGAATCGACGATTTACTTCAATTACTTTTATGTTCAACCCTTCTCAGTGGGATTTAAGGTCCCAAACCTCAGATCCAACCTCCCCTAGTGCAGATATTATGTAAAGTTGAAAACTTTACGTGCATGCTTCCTACAAGGTTTTAGTGCATGGAAAGGGCCTAATATGGATAAAGTGAGAAACTTTATGGCATTGGGACCTAGAGAGGTCCAAATCTGGAACCATATCCTTGTGATAAGTCCAGATCCAAGTATGACCCTGTTTTGCACCCAAAACCGACCATATCCTTCCACGAAATTAGATCTAAGAAAATAGAGATCAAGGTGGTAACTTTTTACCTTTAAATGGATGCTTACGACTAGTAGATGTTGGATCCCAAGGCTTCTCCTATCTTCAAGCTCATCAACCTTTAAGTTTCTCCCTCAAAAGCACAAGTTCTACTCTCTAAGACTCATACACATTACAGGAAGCTCAAATATGCGGATAGGGTTTCTTTCTAGGCTATAAAGACAACAGGGGAGGTTAAAAATGAGCCATAAATCCTTTAAATAGGGTACAAACCCCAATAAATTAGGTTTTCTCTCTACATAGCCTACTCTTCGAGTCGGGGCCTTCCGACTCGTCGAGTAGGATTCAATCCCGCATCCTCCTAATAATACCTACTCTACGAGTCAGTACCCTCCAACTCGCCAAGTCCATGCACAAACCCTAAAATATTAAATAATTTTAACAATACTTAGGATAGGCGTTACAAATCTCCCCCACTTGAACTAGACTTTGTCCTCAAAGTCTGCCGACCCAAATAAACCTAGGTAGTGGTCTCGCATCTCGTACTCCGGCTCTTATGTCCATTCGGACCCCTGCGGTGCTGCAATTGCACTTTCACTAGATTCACCTCCTTGTTCTGAAGAAACTTGGTCTTCCTATCTAAGATTGCAACAGGCCTCTCAATGTAGTTTAGGCTCTCGTCCACCTGAATGACATCCAACAGGCCTCTCAATCTAAGATCGCAACTTGCCTCTCTTCCGAAACCTGATGACTCCTTTCCATGGCGACAGCTTTAGTAACATGTAGCCCCCCACCTAGAACTCAACATCCGATTTGATGTTGGTCGTGCACTTGTTGAATCATCTCGGTAGTCTTGAGCTCTACCTCCATGTTCCCCATGAACCGGTTTCCGAATTCACCCCAACAAACCGGGGTCCTACACCTTTGACCATACAACATCTCAAACGGAGCTCGGTCAATACTGGAATGATAACTATTATTGTATGAAAACTCTGCCAACGGGAGGTATGTATCCCAACTACCCCCAATATCCAACACACATTCCCGAAGCATATCCTCGAGTGTTTGGATCGTCCTCTTACTTCGGCCATCTGTCTGTGGGTGGTACATCGTACTAAAATGCAACTGAGTACCCAGTTCTTCGTGGAACTTCTTCCAGAATCTAGATATAATCGAACATCTGCTGACTATCGACACTGGCACCCCGTATCTAGCCACCACCTGTCTTATATAAATATCCGCTAACTTCTCAGTGGATATACTCTCAGAGATCGAAATAAAGTGGGCACTCTTCGTCAACCTATCCACAATCACCCATATGGCATCAACACCCATCACTATCATCGGTAGCTTCATGATTATGTCCATAGTGATGTCTTCCTACTTCCACATGGGAATGAGTAATGGTTGAACCTTGCCATGAGGCCGCTGATGCTCGGCCTTGACTTTCCGGCAGGTCAAGCACCTCCCCAAAAACAAGGCGATTTCCCGCTTCATGCAAGGCCACCAATAACTCATCCTCAAGACTCTATACATTTTTGTGGCCCCTGGGTGTATAGAGAACTTGGAATTATGCACCTCCTCCAAAATCTTCTGCCTCACTCCCCCAAATGCTGGGACCCACACTCGGCCACACTAGATCAGGAGACCCTGGCCATTCCGGACGAAAAATAGAATTCGTCCCTGCATCCGATTTAACTTCCAATTCTCCTTCTTCAAACCTTCCACTTGTGCCTCCTTAATCATATCCAGCAATGGAGAGATCACTATGATCCTTAGACAAACGTTCCCAATCAGGGAGCCTGCCGTCTTACGAATCAAAACATCGGCCACCGCGTTGGCCTTCCCTGGATGATACAAGATCTCGCAACCATAGTCCTTAAGCACGTCCAAGCACTTCCTTTGTCGCATGTTTAGGTTTTGCTGATCCATCAAATACTTCAAACTCTTATGATTAATATAAATAGTACACCATACTCCATACATTTAGTGCCTCCAAATCTTGAGGGCAAACACCACCGGCCTAGTTCCAAGTCATGGGTGGGGTACTTTGCCCCATGAGGCTTCAACTGTCTCGAGGTGTCAGCTATAATATGCCCCTTCTACATCAGTACCGTGCCTAACCCTGATATCGATGCATCACAGTACACTACCAAAACATGTAACCCCTCAGGTAGTACTAGAATTCGAGCCTCGCATAACATCCTTCTCAGGGTCTCAAAAGCCAACTGATGATCCGTACCCGACCGAAATGTCACATTCTTCTTGTTCAAGCAGTCCAGAGGTACATCAATCTTGGGGAAATCCTGGATGAATCCCCGATAATAGCCCGCTAAACCCAAGAAGCTACGGATCTCGGATGCGTTCTTGGGTACTTCCCACCGCATCACTGCATTAACCTTGGCTGGATTGTAATGCCTGTGTTTCAAGGCTTGCCATTTTTAGCAATGTAATGGTCTAGGTTAACCTTTGTAACCCGTTTTGAAATAATAAGATTGTATTATTTGAGTATTATGTGTTTTGTGCTTAATTGCTTAATTATGTGGTTTGATTAATTAAGAATAAAAATAAGCGTCAAAATTTAAGTGTAAAATAAACTTGATATCTTTAGATAATGTTGTAGTAGTTGAAACAAGGTTTCCGAAGATATAAAGAATGCCGAAATCTGAGTTATAACGAGGAAGTTATGACCTGTCGAAGTTTCGCGACAGAACCGGCACCGCTGAATAACGTAAAAAAAGTGAAATTTACGTTAGAGTGATATTTATCCTTAGTGATCTAAACGAGAATTGAAGATCTCGTTGTTAGTATCAAAGCGATAAAAAGTTAGGCGAGAACGGACGTCAAACGAAGAAGTTATGAATTTATAACGAAATTTTCTGTCCCGGCCTATTAAAAATAAATAATAAAAATAAAGTCAAAATTAGCCGACGGAGTCTAAACAAAAGTTGTAGAGTGTATTCTCACCTTCGCGTGGATATAAAGAACGTCGAAAACGGAGTTCGTATGAAGAAGATATGAATTTTCGAAGTTTATTAAATAATTAATAATTAAATTTAATTATTTAATTTCGGTATTATCCGAAGGCAAGTCACAAATCTGATCCAAGGTACGCCCCGCGTACAGCCAGAGTGTCGACACTTCGGATGACGCATGCAGTGACGCATTTCGGAGCCTGTACGCCCCACGTACGAGGGGGTTCCAGCCTCCTATAAATAGGATGCGAGGGGTCCGGGTTTAATTCCTAATTTCCTCTCGTTTTTGTGCCGAAGCTCTGCGTTTTTACCCCCGAAGCCATCCCGAAGCCCCGATAATATTCTCGAGTCCCGAAGCGAGTCCCGAGATCCTGAAGATCCCGAGAAGTGCGGTTCCCGAGCCGAAGCTCTGCCCGCGAGAAGTTCGATTTTTGTGGAGATCTTCCAGATCTTCTGTGGATTACTACTTCTGCAAGTCGTAGTGCTGTCCAATCATCTTCTGATCAAGTGAGTGTATTGTCGTTTATACGTGTGAATGCGTTGTTACTTTCTCCTAACGTATAACTATGAAGTATTTTATACGAGATACGTGTTATGTGTATATTTTGTTGTATGTGTGTGAATGTATATTCACTTTCTTCTATCTTACAGATCTGATTATTTCTATATGAAATACGTGTTATGTGTGTGTGCCTCATCTGTTATATGGAAAATGTATTGATCAAGCATGCTATACAGGTTTTGAAAATATGTATAAAAATGTATGTTTTTATCTACTAATATCTTGGGTAGAACATGGGTAGATAGTTGGTGTGTAATAAACAGATGAGAGGCCTCGTTGTTGTTTTGATCTAGTCATCTAGCGGAATTTAGATGACGACCACGGACTTCTCTAGACTGTCCAGTGGAACGCTAGCAGGCTCATAACCTGTAGGTGTTAATGAACTTGGGTGTTCATTCGATGTATTCCATCCCCCTCATGGTTGCCTTATTTGACTTATATTGCTGAGGAAACCCCGCAGCATGTGTTGTCACCCCGATAAAAATATTCTTAGATTAGGTCCCTTGTGTTAGTTATTTTAGGGACATAAAGTGAGAATAACGGGAATGAGTAACTGGGTTATTGTTGGTTGATAATAATTAATTTAATTATTTATGGTGGGTTGAAAACCCTATATGCTCACCAGGCTCCCAAGCCTGACCCACTCAGTTTTATTTGTATTACAGGAAGTGGCGCAAGGGCGTAAGATGGATGAACCATCAAGTTGTTTTGTTTACAAGTCTGTATATGTAAATATTTGTTGAATGACTTGTAATGTTATCGTTTATGCTTGTTGGTCTATATCGGAACATAACACCCCGAGTTTTGATTATAAAATGAAAAATACATTTATTTTATGAAATGCTTTGGTAAACATTGTTTTATCATGTTTTGTTTTTGGGAACAAATTCCGCAACTCTTTCAAATCAAAAGGATTTACTCTGAATTTATTTTAAAAGCATAAATGAAAATCGGTCTTTCTGGCCGAGATTTTGGGGATGTCACATGGATCAACCGAAATGGCCTCCTGGTTGATGAAATGCCCCAAAAACTATACCTCTTGCAGCCAAAAATCACACTTGGAGAACTTAGCATAAATCCTCTGCGCCCTCAGTGTTTACAATACCTCCCTCAGATGCTGCTCATGTTGCTCCTTGGTCTTAGAATAGACCATGATATCATCAATAAAAAGATCACTGCCTGATCCAACATCTGTCTGCATACTCTGTTCATGAAATCCATGAATGTCGCTAAGGAATAGGTGAGTCTGAATGGCATCACCACAAACTCATAGTGCCCATACCGAGTCCTAAAGGTTGTCTTCAGTATATCGTCAACCCGAATTCTCATCTGATGATATCCTGACGGAAGGTCGATCTTGGAAAACCAAGTCACACCCTGCAGCTGATCGAACAAATCATCGATCCTCGATAACGGATAATGGTTTTTCACCATTAACTTGTTCATCTCCCGATAATCAATGCATATCCTGTGTGATCCATCCTGCTTTTTCACAAACAGGATTGGAGCTCCCCACAGGGAACTGCTCAGACGGATAGTCCATCGGTATAGTAGCTCCTGAAGCTGCGTAGATAGCTCCTGCATCTAGGGGCGTTCAAAAATATCCGTATCCTAAATTCCAATCCAAAATTCCGAATCTGAATTATCCGAAAAATCAGATATCTAAATTTTCAGATATCCAAAATTTCGGATATCCGATTTTTTGGAATTGGAATTAGATAGTGCTTTTCAGAACTTTTGGATAATTCGGGTATCCGGGATCCGAAAATTTCGATTTTATTTTATAAATTATTTGTTATTTTAGTCACATATGTCTGATGATATGAATGTTAGTAACAAAAACATGTTGATAATACCTTTAATTAAATACCTATATTACTTCATATGCCTTTCTAATTTAAAAGTATGTATTTTTAATTTAAAAACTTCATATGTTTTTCAAATTTTAAAAAAATTTCAAATTTTCGGATATCCGATTTGGTATCCGATTCGTATCCAAAATTTCGGATACGGAATCGGATAACAAAAATCAACTATCCAAAATTTTGGATATCCGAATTTTTGGATATCCGGTTATGAACACCCCTACTTGCATCTTGGGCGGTGCTAGCCGGTATAGTGACTTCGCTATCGGAGCAGCACCGACACCAAATCAATACGGAACACTACTTGCCTCTCCGGAGGCACTCCCAATAACTCCTCTGGAAAAACTTTCCAAAACTCCTGTACAACCGGCACACTGCCCACATCTGTAGTGGTCTCAACCCTCGTATCGAAGATATAAGCCAAAAATCCCAAACAACCCTGATGAAGTAATCTCCTAGATCTCGTAGCTGAATAGAGGGTCGGCCCCTGCGAGGCCATCTCTCTGTGAAGAACCAGTTCTCCCCCACTTGGGGTTTGAACCCTAACCAACCAGCATTTGCAGTCAATCATGGACCAATTGGCCCCCAACTAGTCCATCCCGACAATCACCTTCATCCCTCGCAACGGTATCGGGACTAGATCAACACGAAACCTCTCCCTAGAAATTTCTGGACACAGTCCCGCTACACCCTCGCCGCACTCACGGTATGGTCGTTCGCAATCTCCACCTCAAGCAGTGAATCCAAAGTTCCACGCGCAACCCGAAACTTCTTGCCAAGCACAAGAGATACAAACGATTGGGTAGCTTCCGAATCAAACAAAACGTGAGCAGAAGTACCATTGACCAAAAAGTTCCATATACCTAAGTACAATAGACACATAAGCAATACAATATAAATCTAGAGCAGGAAGATAAAATACGTACCAGCCACAACATCTAGCTATACCCGAGCCTGCTCAGTAGTCAGCTGCAATGCACGGCTCTTCACCGCTGGAGTCTCCGCCTTAACAGGGTGGCCATCAATGATCCTCATGGTGGTGGGCAAGGGCGCCACCACTGATCCTCCTCCTCCCTGCAACCTTGGACAATCGGCCTTTTATGGAAAACCTAGTTGTAGTGGAAACATAGCAAACCCTTCTTGGGGCAATCATTGCTCATGTGGCCCGAATGACCACAAGTATAGCATACCGAGATCAAACCCCAACAACCTCCACTGTGTGGTTTCCTGCACTTGGCACACCGGCCATGACCCTGATGGCCCCTACCCGAAGAGTTAGAGGTCTTAGGCTTTTTAGCCTGACCCCTAGCTGCCTGAACCTGCTCCGACTTCTACTTGGTGTGGAAGTCCAACTCCATCTCCCATTCACGAGCCTTCTCTACCATCTCATTTAGGGTTTTGCACCCTGTGAAATTCACAAACTCCCAAATATCATCCCCCAGCATGGAATGATACCTCGTCCTCCTCATGTCCTTATCGGTAGCACAATAATGAATCAACAATGCGTGTTCCTAAAACTTGACGGTGATCTCTGTCACAGTCTCGGTGGTCTGTTGTAGGTCACGAAATTCCCTCACTAGTTGTTGCACCTCCATTGGTGGTGTAAACTCTAGATCAAATCACTGAAAAAACTTTGCCCATGTCATATTAGCCACACCGGCTGCTCCCACCCGACTAGTCACCTCTCCCCGCCAGTCTCGGGTTTGTCTCTTAGTATACATGAAGCAAAACCCACCTTTTCCGCATTCGGGTAAGAACTGGTACGCTGGGCATTCTCTATATCCGCCACCCAAGGTCGACTGACAATGGGGTCCCCAACCTAGAAAAACTTTGCATCGAATATACCTTAAACTCCTGAAATGAGGGAGTTCGGGCCCCAACCTGGCCCGCGGCAATCTCGGCTCTCAATGCCCTGAGCCTCTCCTCCATAATCTCTACAATACCCTCCTTGACCGTGCCAAATATAATTGGGGTGGCGTCAAGGATGCCCATAGTAACCTCAGTTGTGATGAGCTTACACAACATGTCGTCAATGGGCTCAGAAGTCTCACCCGACCCAGCTCTAGACCCCGATCCTAATCATGATCCCCTTGTTACGAATTGTGTCACCACCATATTGTACTGCAATACCACAAAACATAATGATCAGGATGTCAATAGAGGGGATCCTCCCACAACGGTCCTCCTTAGAGCTTCCAAGTCTAACATTAGTTCGGGTAGAGGTCCTGTGCTTTCAGTAGTACGAGCCCAATACTACCTTCCACACCTACCTATACCTTCCCCCAAGGCTCTACATGATAACTCCAATTTGTCCCAAAATATGTCATATCCCACATACTACCACATATTTCAAATCCTAGGTGACCCTAAGATTTACTCTACCCACACCAATCATACCAATCATAAGAGGTTTCCCTTATGCATGAAAATTATACACAGAAAGGATCAAATAGACTTTTGAATAATATACTCTACCCTAGAACCACAACCATACGAGGAACAGGAAAGTAACTCCAACTCAATCATTCTAAGGTTATAAGCTCCTAACTGATCGGTTTTGAGCATTCTAACACTTCCTAAGTGTACATGCAACCCTAATAACCTTGGATCTATGTTTGTCTAATTATCATGCAAAGTTGAATTCCAAGGTTATATTCCTATCTAGCATACATGGGGAACAATTTTAACTTAAAGTATAGATAGAATAACTTACCTTGTTGTTGTTTGTGTTCCTTGAAACCTTGTGAGCCTAGCACCCCAAGTGTGATGCCTCAAATGCTTCACACAACACCAAATGCTCTTGGAAGAACTTATGAGAGAACACACACTTCTTGAAATCGGCCAAGCCCTCTTGTTTCCTTGGTGTAGCCGATTTTGGTGGAGAACATGTTTCTTAAATAGTGTTGACACATCTAGGGTTAAACCCTAATGTGTCATGACTCTTCATTTCCATGACCCATGGGTTTGTAACTCCCATGGAGCATCCTATGGGTGGAACCCAACTTGATAATCCATGGAGCCTCTTAGCCCACTATACAAGATATGGATGATTTACATAATCAACCCATATATTTAATTAGTTATCTTTTGATCACATAATTAATTCTAAATTAATTCTTGATCAAACTAATCAAATAATATTATTAATATATTAGAACTTATAATATATTAATAATCTCCAAGTGTTATTTCTCTCATTTAGTCTATCCAATTGCATGGTGCCATGCAACCCAAATGGACCATGCCGGGTCGGGTCAAGTACATACCAGAAATAGTTATGGACTTAGACACCTTATCCAACAGTCTCCCACTTGGATAAGTCTAATAACTATTACTGCAAGTATGACTTCAGGAACCGATCAGCAATCGTAGCTCTTTACAAGGTTTCTCGGAACTGAGAAGATGATGGTACGCCATTTAAGATAAGTGATCATATAATCCTCTGTTCTAGATATCAGTCGGACAAATACACGGAACAATGTCTTACTTATTGTCCAACAGTTTGTTTCCCGATTTCCGATTTGTTCGACAAAGAACTTAATTGAACACATCAACTTAGTTCTGACCGGGCCCGGTACATAGGTCAAAACAAAATCATCGAGGGGCCCAGATATCAGCTTCTAATCCAAGAAGGAACAGATAAACTTCGACTCATATGTTTGTTCTACCACTCATTGAATTACACACAAGAGCACGATTTATAACATCGAGTTACCAATGCGTTTTTCGTACAATCAATGCATAACCAACTTGTAAGTAACAAATCATATCTCTAGGTTCGAAGACTTATACGATATTACCGTCTCACGATCACTCGAGATAGAATTCCATGAAGTGATTCCAGTGAGCGTGGGTTGAGTCCAATGCTCAGAACTTTTGAGCACTCATGATTGCTGTAGCCTTATCCAAGACCTCTACAACCAAACATGACAGTCTTGATTCATATCTACTTCCGACATATGACCGACTGTGGAGGTTTGAATAATATGTTATACCAAACAAAAATTATTCTGGAAGTCAAAACATGCAAAAGAAATATAGTAAACGATCGACAAGAGATAGCAACACTTTACTCATAAATAAAACACTTTTATTCATCATCAGATGTCAATTACACTTTACAAATTTCTAGGTTATCTAACTACTAAATCTAATATCATCCTTCAGCCCTATGCTCCGAGCATGCTGGAGATGCTTAACCCGAGTCAGTCCCTTCGTGAGGGGATCTGCCGGATTCTCATCTGATGATACCCTCTTTGCCACGAGGAGTCCTTCTTCGATCCGATGTCTGATGAAATGGTATTTTCTATCGATGTGTCTGGATCTCCCGTGATCCCTTGGTTCCTTGGCTAAGGCAACAGCACTTTCACTATCACAGAAAATTTCCATTGGCTCTTTAATAGCTGGTACAACTCCAAGGTCTCCAATGAAGTTCCTCAGCCATAACGCCTCCTTTGCCGCCTCGCTAGCTGCAATATACTCTAATTCACAAGTAGAATCTGCCACTGTCTCTTGCTTGGAACTCTTCCAAGAAATTGCTCCTCCATTTAGGGTAAAGACCCAGCCCGACTGAGAGCGGAAATTATCCTTATCAGTCTGGAAGCTAGCATCACTATACCCTACAACTCTCAAGTCATCACTCCCACCGAGGGTAAGGACCGAGTCCTTAGTCCTTCGTAGGTACTTGAGAATGTTCTTTACCGCAGTCCAGTGTGCCTTGCCAGGGTTCCCCTGAAACCTACTAACCATGCTCAGGGCAAAAGCTACATCAGGTCGAGTACACGTCATAGCATACATGATCGATCCTACAGTCGAAGCATAAGGTACTCGACTCATTTGTGCTATCTCAGCCTCAGTGCTAGGGCTTTGTGTCTTACTCAGTTTGGCGTTACTCTGGATGGGAAACTCTCCTTTCTTGGAGTCTTGCATGCTGAATCTCTTCAGCACCTTATCCAAGTAGGTACTTTGACTAAGTCCAATTAGTCTTTTACTCCGATCTCTCAAGATTCTTTATTCCCAAAATATAGGCAGCTTCACCAAGGTCCTTCATAGCGAAACACTTTCCAAGCCAGGACTTTACTTCTTGCAGGGTTGGAATGTCGTTTCCTATGAGTAGTATGTCATCCACATACAATACCAAGAAGCTAACTATACTCCCACTAGCCTTGACATACACACAAGATTCATCTTCACTCCTAGAAAAGCCAAATTCCTTGACCTTTTCATCAAAGCAAAGATTCCATCTGCGAGGTGCTTGCTTTAATCCATAGATGGATTTCTCAAGCTTACACACTCTATTAGGGTACTTGCTGCTGACAAAACCTTCTGGCTGACTCATGTAAACATCTTCAGCCAATTTTCCATTAAGGAAAGCGGTTTTGACATCCATCTGCCATATTTCATAGTCATGAAATGCAGCTATGGCTAACAGAACCCGAATAGACTTAATCTTGGCTACCGGAGAAAAGGTCTCATCATAATCCACTCCAGGAATTTGAGAGAAGCCCTTTGCAACCAGTCTAGCCTTATAAGTGTGTACTTTACCATCCATGTCGGTCTTCTTCTTGAAGACCCATTTGCACCCTACAGTCTTTCGACCTGGTACATTCTCAACCAAGTTCCAAACTTGATTGTCATACATGGATTGTATCTCGCTATCCATAGCCTCTTTCCATTTAGCAGACTCGGGGCCTGCCATGGCTTCCTCGTAGCTGTTAGGGTCATCTTGACTTACTAGTGTTCCATCACTAATAAGTGTCTCACCTTCTGCAGTAATATGGAATCCATAGTAATGCTCAGGTGCACTCCTAACTCTCGTGGAACGCCTCAGAGGTACAGATTCGTCAATTGGCTCAACAGGAGTTTCCTCCTCAAGTTGAGGACTAGATTTTGAAGTTCCATCACCACTTGACTCTTGAATTTCTTCAAGATCAATTTGCCTCCCACTGTCTCCTTGGCTTATAAACTCTCTTTCTCGAAAGACTCCTCTTCTTGCTACAAAGACCACATTGTCACTAGGTCTGTAGAAGAGGTAACCAAAGGATTGCTGTGGATAGCCGATGAAAATACACCTCTCGCTTCGGGGTTCGAGCTTATCATGAGTCTCGCGTCTCACAAAAGCCTCGCAACCCCAAATCTTGATGTGGTCTAGTTTAGGTACTTTACGAGTCCACATCTCGTGAGGGGTTTTGGCAACTTTCTTTGTAGGGACTAGATTAAGGATATGGGCGGCAGTCTCTAAGGCATACTCCCAGAATGAGATTGGTAGCGAAGCTCGACTCATCATGGAACGAACCATGTCCAACAAGGTTCGATTACGCCTCTCAGCCACACCATTCAACTGTGGTGTCCTGGGAGGTGTCAATTGTGAGACAATCCCACATTCCCTTAGATAGTCGAGGAACTCTGAACTAAGATACTCACCACCCCGATCGGATCGAAGCATCTTAATGTTCCTGCCCAATTGATTCTTGACTTCCTGTTTAAATTCCTTAAACTTCTCGAAAGTCTCTGACTTATGCTTGATTAAGTAAACATATCCATATCTACTGTAATCATCAGTAAAAGTCAAATAATAACGATTAGCATCCCTTGTGGCATGTTTGAATGGTCCACACTCATCCGTGTGTATAAGGTCCAACAAACCTTCACCCCTTTCACACGAGCCTGTGAAGGGTGACTTTGTCATTTTTCCGAGTAAGCATGATTCGCAACTATCATTTGACTTTAGGTCAAACGACTCCAAGACTCCATCCTTTTGGAGTTGGCCTATGCGTTTCTTGCTTATATGTCCAAGACGACAATGCCATAATGATGCTTTATCCAAGTTATTATTACTAGTAGAATCAATACACAAAACATTATTTCCTAACTTATTTAAAACAGACACAGCTTCATACACACCATCACAAGGTAATGCTTTAAAATAAAGAACATTATTAAAGAAAGCATCAATAGAACCAACTTCATTATTAAACGAAAAGGTAAACCCTTGTTTGTACAAAGCATGAAAGGAAATAATATTTCTTGCCATTCCTGGCGAGTAACAACACTTATTCAAATCTAAACTAAACCCACTACTTAGCGATAAAGTATAAACTCCAATCTTGGTGACAGGTGAAGCTTTCCTGTTCCCCATGATCAAGTTTATTCTTCCTTGCTCCACATTCTCACTTCTTCTTAGTCCCTGCAAGTCACAACAAATATGAATACCACAACCGGTATCAAGGACCCAAGATTTCGAATGGGGTGAGTTATTAGAAATGATAGTGTAAATACCTGCATGGTTGGGTTTGACTTTCCCATCCTTCACATCCTGCTGGTACTTTGGGCAGTTCCGCTTCCAATGAGCTTTTTCATGGCAATAGAAGCATTCAGCCTCTTTTGGGTCAGAAGAAGGAGTAATGAAACCTTTCTTGGTTCCACTTGAAGAAGAGCCATCAAGGGTCCGAGCCTTAGTACCCTTCGAAGATCTCTTTCTCTTCCTCCCTCGACTTTTCCCGATTGCCAAAACCGGAGTTGAGTTTGGAGTAGGAGTGATAGCAACCGACTTCCCCTTAAGACCTGTTTCTGCAGTCTTGAGAAGTCCCTGAAGTTTGCTGAGGGTGACCTCTTCCTTGTTCATGTGATATGTCATGTGGAATTGATCATAGCACGATGGTAAGGAGCGCAAAATTATATCTATTTCTAGCTCCTCAGGGAGGTTCACATTAAGTTTCAGCAATCGATCCACATACCTTTGCATTTTCTGCATGTGGCTCGTGACGGAATCCCCGTCCTTCATCATGGTTGTTATCATGGAGCAGATGATTTCGTACCTCTCTTGTCGTGCACTTTGATGGTATCTTTCCATCAAATCTTGGTGCATTTCATAAGGGTAGAAATCCTCATAGGACTTTTGGAGTTCTGCTTTCATTGTGGCCATCATGATGCATGCTACTTTCGTAGCATCCCTTTCATGTGCCTGAAAGTCAGCGATCTCCTGAGGAGTTGCAGTGGTCTCATCAATCTCCTTAAGCTCCTTGTCAAGGACATATTCTTTGTCCTCGTAGCGGGTAATCATCCTGATGTTTCTGATCCATTCATTGAAGTTGGATCCATCAAAGGTGACTTTCCCACACAAACTCATAAGAGTAAAGGAGCCATTAGGATTCGAGCCAGAAGCATTATTTGAAGACATCTAAAAGAGGAGAACAAGTTTAGTATAGATTTAAGAGAGTCCTTAATAAAACACCCAGATGTAATATTAAGGATAGGATCCAATCACAATATAATATAACTTAGAAGAGGTATGCCGTAATCTAAGCTATACCATATTTGAAAGGTAGGTGAATGACGATTCACCAATTTCCACCACGAAAACCGAAATATTAGATATTAGGTTTTATTGGTTTTTAGAAATTCCTAGATTCTTTGAGATTCAATGAACTTTTCAAAGGCATGTTTCAATCTCGAGAGTGCCCTCCAAGTTTTGTGACTGGGATACTGAGGATCACAAAACGAGGTGTGAAGTAACCATGCAAATCACTTGGTACCCTTAAAGTTTATCACTCAATCGATGTGCCGGTAAACCACACACGCTCCACCGATACTATAATAAACCTTAAGTCACCCTTTACCTACCTTGTTAAGTCCAAGTTAGTGTGCCGGTTAACCACACACGCTCCACCAACGACTTAGACAAAGTGTAAAGTGTTACTTCATATGCCTTTCTAATTTAAAAGTATGTATTTTTAATTTAAAAACTTCATATGTTTTTCAAATTTTAAAAAAATTTCAAATTTTCGGATATCCGATTTGGTATCCGATTCCGTATCCAAAATTTCGGATACGAAATCGGATACCAAAAATCAACTATCCAAAATTTTGGATATCCGAATTTTTGGATATCCGGTTATGAACACCCCTACTTAAATCTTGGGCGGTGCTAGCCGGTATAGTGACTTCGCTATCGGAGCAGCACCGACACCAAATCAATACGAAACACTACTTGCCTCTCCGGAGGCACTCCCAATAACTCCTCTGGGAAAACTTTCCAAAACTCCTGTACAACCGGCACACTGCCCACATCTGTAGTGGTCTCAACCCTCGTATCGAAGATATAAGCCAAAAATCCCAAACAACCCTGATGAAGTAATCTCCTAGATCTCGCGGCTGAATAGAGGGTCGGCCCCTGCGAGGCCATCTCTCCGTGAAGAACCAGTTCTCCCCCACTTGGGGTTTGAACCCTAACCAAACAGCACTTGCAGTCAATCATGGACCAATTGGCCCCCAACTAGTCCATCCCGACAATCACCTTCAGCCCTCGCAACGGTATCGGGACTAGATCAACACGAAACCTCTCCCTAGAAATTTCTGGACACAGTCCCACTACACCCTCGCCGCACTCACGGTATGGTCGTTCGCAATCTCCACCTCAAGCAGTGAATCCAAAGTTCCACGCGCAACCCGAAACTTCTTGCCAAGCACAAGAGATACAAACGATTGGGTAGCTTCCGAATCAAACAAAACGTGAGCAGAAGTACCATTGACCAAAAAGTCCCATATACCTAAGTACAATAGACACATAAGCAATACAATATAAATCTAGAGCAGGAAGATAAAATACGTACCAGCCACAACATCTAGCTATACCCGAGCCTGCTCAGTAGTCAGCTGGAATGCGCGGCTCTTCACTGCTGGAGTCTCCGCCTTAACAGGGTGGCCATCAATGATCCTCATGGTGGTGGGCAAGGGCGCCACCACTGATCCTCCTCCTCCCTGCAACCTTGGACAATAGGCCTTTTTATGGAAAACCTGGTTGTAGTGGAAACATAGCAAACCCTTCTTGAGGCAATCATTGCTCGTGTGGCCCGAATGACCACAAGTATAGCATACCGAGATCAAACCCCAACAACCTCCACTGTGTGGTTTCCTGCACTTGGCACACCGGCCACGACCCTGATGGCCCCTACCCGAAGAGTTAGAGGTCTTAGGCTTTTTAGCCTGACCCCTAGCCGCCTGAACCTGCTCCGACTTCTACTTGGTGTGGAAGTCCAACTCCATCTCCCATTCATGAGCCTTCTCTACCATCTAATTTAGGGTTTTGCACCCTGTGAAATTCACAAACTCCCAAATATCATCCCCCAGCATGGAATGATACCTCGTCCTCCTCATGTCCTTATTGGTAGCACAATAATGAATCAACAATGCGTGTTCCTAAAACTTGACGGTGATCTCTGTCACAGTCTCGGTGGTCTGTTGTAGGTCACGAAATTCCCTCACTAGTTGTTGCACCTCCATTGGTGGTGTAAACTCTAGATCAAATCACTGAAAAAACTTTGCCCATGTCATATTAGCCACACCGGCTGCTCCCACCCGACTAGTCACCTCTCCCCGCCAGTCTCGGGTTTGTCTCTTAGTATACATGAAGCAAAACCCACCTTTTCCGCATTCGGGTAAGAACTGGTACGCTGGGCATTCTCTATATCCGCCACCCAAGGTCGACTGACAATGGGGTCCCCAACCTAGAAAAACTTTGCATCGAATATACCTTAAACTCCTGAAATGAGGGAGTTCGGGCCCCAACCTGGCCCGCAACAATCTCGGCTCTCAATGCCCTGAGCCTCTCCTCCATAATCTCTACAATACCCTCCTTAACCGTGCCAAAGATAATTGGGGTGGCGTCAAGGATGCCCATAGTAACCTCAGCTGTGATGAGCTTACACAACATGTCGTCAATGGGCTCAGTAGTCTCACCCGACCCAGCTCTAGACCCCGATCCTAATCATGATCCCCTTGTTACGAATTGTGTCACCACCATATTGTACTGCAATACCACAAAACATAATGATCAGGATGTCAATAGAGGGGATCCTCCCACAACGGTCCTCCTTAGAGCTTCCAAGTCTAACATTAGTTCGGTTAGAGGTCCTGTGCTTTCAGTAGTACGAGCCCAATACTACCTTCCACACCTACCTATACCTTCCCCAAGGCTCTACATGATAACTCCAATTTGTCCCAAAATATGTCATATCCCACATACTACCACATATTTCAAATCCTAGGTGACCCTAAGATTTACTCTACCCACACCAACCATACCAATCATAAGAGGTTTCCCTTATGCATGAAAATTATACACAAAAAGGATCAAATAGACTTTCGAATAATATACTCTACCCTAGAACCACAACCATACGAAGAACAGGAAAATAACTCCAACTCAATCATTCTAAGGTTATAAGCTCCTAACTGATGGGTTTTGAGCATTCTAACACTTCCTAAGTGTACATGCAACCCTAATAACCTTGGATCTATGTTTGTCTAATTATCATGCAAAGTTGAATTCCAAGGTTATATTCCTATCTAGCATACATGGGGAACAATTTTAACTTAAAGTATAGATAGAATAACTTACCTTGTTGTTGTTTGTGTTCCTTGAAACCTTGTGAGCCTAGCACCCCAAGTGTGATGCCTCAAATGCTTCACACAACACCAAATGCTCTTGGAAGAACTTATGAGAGAACACACACTTCTTGAAATCGGCCAAGCCCTCTTGTTTCCTTGGTGTAGCCGATTTTGGTGGAGAACATGTTTCTTAAATAGTGTTGACACATCTAGGGTTAAACCCTAATGTGTCATGACTCTTCATTTCCATGACCCATGGGTTTGTAACTCCCATGGAGCATCCTATGGGTGGAACCTAACTTGATAATCCATGGAGCCTCTTAGCCCACTATACAAGATATGGATGATTTACATAATCAACCCATATATTTAATTAGTTATCTTTTGATCACATAATTAATTCTAAATTAATTCTTGATCAAACTAATCAAATAATATTATTAATATATTAGAACTTATAATATATTAATAATCTCCAAGTGTTATTTCTCTCATTTAGTCTATCCAATTGCATGGTGCCATGCAACCCAAATGGACCATGCCGGGTCGGGTCAAGTACATACCAGAAATAGTTATGGACTTAGACACCTTATCCAACACTAACCATATACAATTTTTGAATCATACATATAGCAAGATCTATATAACTCAAATATCAGTATAAAATGGCTAGCATATTGATGAAATACTTACTTGACTTGGCCGATCACGTGCGTTGCACTCCCTCTTTTCCATTCTTTATAAGTTTTAACTTTTATTTTTATTTTTGAAAACAACTTTACCATTTCCTCAGTTTGAGTCCCAACACACCCGAGGGTGTGCCTGAATCCCTCAAACCAAGGCTCTGATACCAACTTGTAACGACCCAAAAATTTTAAAATAAACTTTCATTTTTAAATAACCAAACATTGCCATAAAAAGTAATATTAACTTTGTTTTCAAAATTCATAACATTAACATTTTATTCAAACAACAGAGTGTCCCATCGAAACAAATGTCGGAGAGTGCACGTCGCACCATCAAGCCTTGCCTTTACCCTTAGGCTCTGATGTACCTGAAACAAATCAACAACTATAAATGAATTCTTAGTGAGTTCCCCAAAGTAGACCCCACACATGATCCATATAACACATATTGTATTTGATGGTTTTTGAGGATTCTAACACTCTTATGGTGTACATGCAACCCTATAAACCTCGGATCTATGTTTTCTCTATTATACATGCAAATATTCAATATTCCAAGGTTTCATCCTAACTAGCATAATATGAAGCAACTATACTACAAAATCCTAGTTAGATAGCATACCTTTTGATGTAGCTTGAAGTCTTGAACTTTAAGCGCTTAGCCCCAATAGTGTGGAAGCCTTAAGTGGAATCACAAATCACTAAAACACCTTGGAAGCTTGAGAGAATAGTAAGCACACTAGCAATGACCCAGTCTTTTTCACATACACTAGTGCCATTTTATGTGCCAATGACTCCTTTATATAGTGTGGTGGATTAAAGTTACATTCATGTAAACCCTAACACCCATGACCTTTCATTTCCATAGGATCCATGGGTTAAACACTCCATGGACTATCCATGAAAGCTTAGCCCAACCTAAATGAACTTAGCCCACAACACACACACACACACACACACACACACACACATATATATATATATATATATATATATATATATATATATATATATGTATATTTATAATAAGAGTCCATATTTAATTAGTTACCTTTTGATCACTAAATTAATTGATGATCAATACTAATTAAATAATATGATTCCATATTAATATATTAGAACTTATAATATATTAATATAAATCATAAGCATGCTATTCTCAAAAGACTATCCAAATAAATTGTTCCGGTGAAGTGCAACCCAAATGGACCATGCTACTCTCGGGTCGAATACATACCAATAATAGTTATGGGCTTAGACATCTAATCCAACAGTCTCCCACTTGGATAAGTCTAAAAACTATTATTGCATTTGACTCCAAGATCCCGACTAGCAATCGTAGCTCTTAAAGCCGCTGCCGAACTCTGACCTTAGTCAAATGTGTAACACCCCAAAAATACGAGCCAAAAATTTCATTTTTGTAAACATATATTTAGCAAAACATTTGAATTAAAACATTTACTGATCATAACATTTTATAAAGATATCGCATTTTTGGAAAACATTTCATAAAACATAATAATGACAGAGTACAAATCCCCAGGAAGATCTCATGATGCGGAATACGGAGCATGTGTGTGATGGGCCGCTACCGTGCCAGCTCTTTCCCCTTCGAAGAAGAGGTACCTGAAACCAAAACTGAAAACTGTAAGCACGAAGCTTAGTGAGTTCCCCCATCATACCGTATACCATACAATCACATATCATACATATTGCTAGGCATTTCTGGGGTGCCTGACCTACCCGGTACGGCCATTATGGGGTGCCGACCTACCCTTTTCGAGCCATTCTGGGGTGCTGACTACCCATGTCAAGCCATACTGGGGTGCTGACTACCCTTCGGTACTGACGACCGAACCTTGGGGACTATTTCACCCCCTACTGCTACTATCACATATATCATAACATAACATATTATCCGACATATCTGGGGTGCCTAAACTACCCTTCGGTCCTAGCAACCGAACTCGGGGACTAGTCCCCTCCTACTACCTCTATCACATATAACGTAAAAAGCCAGCATGCAAACATATCATCATATACTGTCAGACGTATCTGGGGTGTCTGACTACCCTTCGGTCCTAATAACCGAACTCTACTATTATCACATACAACATATCATGCTAGCATATAACATATCAGGTAGTAGCAAACCTAGATGATATCACAAAGACTATCATCTATCATACATCTCCTACTGGTAGGCTGGTATTGTGGCCTTAGACCCACCGCTACTGGAAGGTAACTCACCTCGTAGTAGCTGCTGATCTGTGTGGGAATGGTCTGTCTACTGCTGCTGCTCCGGAAATCCTCCGGCTATAATTCCCACCAAACACTTAGTCAAATACTGCTAACCGCCCTCACGGTAAATTGTCCATTTACCCTTAACAAGTCATGAGTCAATTCACAGTCAACTGCCAGTTGACCAGACTCACCGAGTCCCTTTCTCTATACCCAAGTCCAATAGTCCTTCATCCTACTCGCCGAGTTGTATGAACAACTCTTCGAGTTCGCCTTCATCCAAAGAACACTCTAAGCTATGACTCGCCGAGTTGTTCTTGAGACAAGAAGATTGCCATGAACTCGCCGAGTCATGGCATTGACTCGCCGAGTGACTTCATGAGTGAGTCTGGCTTCCAACCCACTGATTCATACCCTATGACTCACTACTCCAACCCGCAAACACGAAAAAGGGAAAAACCCGGGGACTCGCGACCCGACTCGCCGAGTCAGATGAACGACTCGCCGAGTCTGCCTCATGCAAAAAAACTATACACTCGATTTTGCTTGAATCCAGCCCATGCCATTCATAGATCTGGCTTCCTAGGGCCTGGTTTACACGTAAAGTTTCCAACTTTACATGTAGATAATCACCAATGAAGGTTTTAGGGCTCAAAGTGCACCAAAAGGGGTAGATCTAGGACTTTCATGCAATATGAATCCATAAAGGCAGTAGATCCAAGCTCCAGGGACTAGATCATGCCTAGATCTAAAGGCTAACAACTTATTACAACCCACAAAGCACAAACAAGCTTGGGGAATGGCTCAAGAAGGACTGTCATGAAGCTAATAGGGACTACAAGCTTGAAAACAGAGGGGAAACGAGCTATACCTCAAGGAAAACGTTAAGATGTCACAAAGATGCTTGGGCTCCTTCTCCTCTTCTTGATCTACTCTTCTTTCTCCTCAAAAACTTCAAGAACACACCAAAACACTTTAATCTCACAAGGAATAAGGGTAAAAATGATGTTGGGAGCTCTGAGGGTGAATGGGGGCGAGCTTGGGGCGGAAATGAGGGTTTAAATAGGGTGCAAACCCTTGAAATTTAGGGTTTCATCAAACAGCGGTGACTCGCCGAGTCCAAAATATGGACTCGCCTAGTCGCCAACTTAAACGTGCCCCCGGACCCCGTCCCTACTCAGTGAGTCGGACCTACAACTCGCCGAGTCCAAGGCTAAAAATGACCAATACTTAGATAAATTTTACGTACCATGAACCAGGTGCTACAAAATGACTTGTCCATTAGATAAGGGATCACATATTCCTCCATTCTAGATATCATATAGACTGAGACATGGATTATAATCATTCTCTCTGTCCATTTGTTGATTCCCGATTTCCAATTTATGACGACCGACTAATTGAACAAATCAAATCAGTCCAGGCTTAGCCAAACACTTCGGGGTATCATCACTAAATCATCGAGGGGCCCACATATATCTTTTTTTATCATTTCAAGGGTAAAAGGAATGGATAAACTTCGACTCATATGCTTGTCCTACTACTTGTTGAATCATACAGAAAGGCATGTTTTATAACATCAAGTTACCAATGCATTTTCGTGCAATCAATGTATAACCAACTCATAGTCAACAACTCATATCTCTAGGTTTGAAGAATATAATATATTATCGTCTCATGATCACTCGTGATAAAATAAATGAAGTGAGTCAAATGAGCGTGGGTTTAATCCAATACTCAGAACTTATGATCACTCATGAATGTAGTAGCAACTCTCGCTATGTCCAACATCTTAGACATCTACAAGCCAACTTCATGACAGTCTTACCTTGATACCTACTTCCAATGTATTATTGACTATGGATGGTTTGAATAACTTAGTCATTCGGGAAGAATGACCTAGTTATTCTGGAAGTCAAAACATGCAAAGTGAAACACAAGAATAATCGAATCCAATATGGTCTCAGAACTTATGAATATAAATAGAACACCTTTTATTTATCACCATATTGATTACACATTATTCATTGTAAAATGTTTCAATTAATCAACTTTATACTTGAATCAAAACAATAGTCATGCCATGCTCTAAGCATGCATACTATGTTTTTCCATATAATAGTTATGCCATATACCAAGTATGCACACTATGCTTGTCTATGATCTTTACTTTGTGAAATAGATCGATTGAACATCATTCTAATGATTCTCATTTAACAATCCCAAATCCTTACCGCAAATGCAAGAATTCCAAATTACTGCCATTTACTGAAATATGTTAGATTTTAATGTTATATGCACTGATCCTTTTGTAATAATAATGCACAAAGTCACAAAGACTTGTCAACAGTTATTAAAGAGTATTCCAGTGGAGATCAACTCCATGGAAATGAAGTCTCATATTCAAAGTACATTGCTTTGAACATCCTTCATGCATTATGTTTTCTAATCTTACACAAATTGAATAACTTTCACCTATGAAGACATTTCCATATTTCCATTTTGAGTATCACTTCTGAACAAAAGTTGCCTCATTTCAGAATATGTCAAGATGATCCTTCCAAAATTAACACTATACTTCCAACTGTCCCTGAGCAACCAATCTTTGGTAAACCTTAGATTGTTCTCGACAATTGCTTAATCATTTTAGTCATATCGAATTTTAGACCTTTTCCCCTCTTAATGCCCCCAGGCATTTGGAAAATTTAGAAAGGATAAATATTATAGCACATGCAATCGATCCTATACCCGAAGCATATGGGACACGATTCATGATGTCTCACATAAAGACCTGATTCTAAACCAGACTTTTGCTACAATATTTTTATATTTGCCATGTTTTCATAATTCGACTATGAAGAGGGATGTCGTAATCATAATCAAATTTTGAGAACGCAATATATATATATATATATATATATATATATATATATATATATATATATATATATATATAACTTCCTTAAGTTGAGCCATTCCAACATAAAAATCATATATATATATATATATATATATATATATATATATATATATATATATATATATATATATATATATATATATCCTTGACTAATGATTATTAAAATCTCAATCTAAGCCTCTTAGAATTGAAATGAAGTATAATTTCCTCTCCTTAATTATATCAAAACAACTTTTTCCCAATTGAAACTTTCGATTTCTATAATTAATATTGCTAACTTACAACACTTATCATAATTATCATGCTCCCACTAACACGATGATTATTCGCATAACACTTATGCTCCCACTATCTTTGACATGTATCCAGAAATCAGGTGGACTTCCAGAAATCAATACTTTATTGACTTTTTTTACCAAATTTAAGAGCTCTAAGACGAGATGCTTTGATAAAACTTTATCAAAATCATACACCTTTCCTTAGAGAGCACACATCTGTGTCTATATAATTTTAGAACTATGAAAAGGGATGTCGTAATCATAGTCTCCATTGTCTAGACCTTTCCCATTCCTCACAAGTCCATGTTTGTGTGTCAGTTTACCACACACACTCCACTAAAGACTTTGAGAATGCAAATATCACAATTGCTATCTACTTAAAACCTACTTAGTGAAAGCGTTTCCTCACCATCATTTTGATGAATCGGAGAGAAACCTTATGACACTTAGATATTATGGTGTATGAGTTCCTATCCATGTGAATTTGTCAAAACCATAATCCCAAGACAAGATTAGGGACAAATCCCAACTCATATGGACTGAACTTGTGCAATCTTAAATTCTTGCCACCTGGCAGCACAAGGGTCTGCCATTGCTTCCAAGTTGTTATGCCACCAATTGAGAATTCTCAGAACTCATATGCAAAGCCAACTTTAACTGGAATGGGCATAGAAATAGGAAGATTTCAACATGATAGGTTATAAACCTCAAGTCGTGTGCTAGTGATAAACTACAGGTTTTATTCTTAAGCAGTTCTTGAAGCTCTTTCAAAATCTCTTTTAGACTCTCACTGTCCTCTTGACATATAAGACTCTTTTGCCAAGTACCATGCCTTGATAAAAAAAAATTCAAGAGATAGTGCGAATTTATATCAAGACAAACACTTCTCATAATTGGCCTTAGTTGGTCTTTGTTTTATCCAAACATCACAACATACCATTTTCAAATGTATAAGAGTAGAACTGATTTCACTCTTACATTTGACAAGTGTTAATAAACCTTCTTTAAGATGTGTCACTCAAATTATAATCTTGGAGTATGACTCTAAGACTTGTTTTGGAACGAAGTATGACTCATCTTTTTGATTTAGCCATTTCAACAACTCATGACTCCTCTTCTTAGCCATAAGAATGCACTAAGATGCCCTTAGAGGATGAATTGTAATATAGTTTCATAATCATTAAGATGATCATAAAATATGATACTAAAGTACTCTCTCATCTTTTCAGATTTGAGAGACTTTTGTCTTTCTGCCTAATTTGATTTTTCTCATTCGTTCTGCCATACATCGAAACTTTTCCAATGTTTCAGAATTATACTTAAACTTGTAAGTATAACCATATTTACTAAACTTTAGTAAATCATGATGAATAGTATTATTAAGCTTTTGTGGTGGACTTTAACCAATACACAATAATGTGTACTCCATCCCTTAATCCTTCACTTGACTCACATATACATGTGAACAAGGAACTAGTCTTATGTTTCCAAAGATGAAAATTCTCATTCATCATACATCTTGCATGATTCCAAGTTTTGGTCCAATTGAAAACTTGGGTGATGAGAATCTTTCCTTATTTGGTAAATTTAGACACTACCACAAATGAATGAATCAAATTCATATTTCAATTATTGCCAGAAACATACAAACATCAATTTTCCATAAATGCCATTGCAAGGAGATATAAAATAAACTAAAACAAAATTTTATTTATTTATAAAATGCAGAAAAACTTTTCCTTACAATGCAACTTTAAATGAAAACTATGCTATTACACATTTCCTAGCAATCTATCATAACTCTTTTCCCTATTTAGACCTAAGAGTGAGATCGCTATCTCTTGGAGGGTCTAAATGGATAAAGTTGGAAACTTTATCCACTTGGACCTTAGAAAGGACCAGACCTGAGTTTTGGAGTCCTTGAAGTTTGAAAGGAAAGTGACTTAATGATTTAAGCTGCCTAGACCAGTCCCTAAGACATGGCTCAGGTCGCCACGACATGGCGACTGGGTCGAGGCTAGTTTGTTTTTTCGTTTAGTGTCCACGGTGTGGCCAAATATGCCCACGGCGTGGCAACCTACTATAGTTGACTTTCGCTTTGACCATTGACTTTCAACCAAGTTTGACTTTGGGTCAAACTTGAGGGTTTTGGGCTGTTGATTAAGATTTTACTTGGTTTTGGTTATTAGCGGATTCATGGGTGTAAGCAGTTGAAAAGGAATTGTATCATAGTGTTTCAGAGTTCTTCGATTCTGGTGAGTTTTGCCTCAATGTACCCATTGGTCGAAGGCACCAACATCGGCCCACTAGTTGGTTTAGTAGAGGGTGATATTGGGACTGTATGTAATCATGTAGGATGGCTTGAGAACTCTTTATCTAGGCTTTCTTGCATATTCCTTGTTTGGTTGTGGCTCTAGAGTAGGATTATCTGTTCGAGTGGCTATCTCACCTCTAGGTATTTATGGTTAAGCATTTCATGGAGGTTAGCTGGTAGCGAGATTGTGTGTTGCAAGAAGAGTAGTAGGCAGTAGTGGGTTGTATGATTGTTGTTTGCATGTATTATGTGTCTACTTGATCCTTAATGTTGGGTTTTGAGCAATCTAACACTTCCTAAGTGTGCATGCAACCCTAATAAACCTTGGATCTATGTTTGTCTAAATACATGCAAAATAATAAATTTTCCAAGGTTTATAACCTATCTAACATGGCATGGGGAACATTTCAACATAAAGAGTTAGAAGAGATTACATACCTTTTTGATGAGTTTGGTTCTTGAGGAGTTTGAGGGCCAAGCACCAATAGTGTGAATGCCTCAAATGGAATCACAAAACACCACAAACTCTTGGAAAACTTTGAGAGAGAATACACACTTGTATTTTCGGCCACACACAAGCACACACACAC
Organism: Lactuca saligna; assembly: GCF_052625555.1. NCBI lineage: Eukaryota > Viridiplantae > Streptophyta > Magnoliopsida > Asterales > Asteraceae > Lactuca > Lactuca saligna. The sequence goes on along the minus strand of NC_136418.1, from coordinate 104,061,032 downwards.
TAGTTCACTAGTTACACTAAGGCTCACTTAGGCACCATTTCATGCTCCATAAGCATGCTTATACAGTGTGCATGGTTAGGGTGAAACCCTAATAACCCATGACCTTTCCTTTCCAAGGATCCATGGGTTAAAAGCTCCATGGATCATCCATGGATTTCCATATAAGCCTAGCCCATTAACGAAAGAGCATTAGCCCACACTATATAAAACCAATAGCCCATAATCTAATAATCTAATTAGTATTCCTTTTAATCTCTAAATTAATTCATAATTAATTTAAGACTAAAACTAATTAAATAACATAATGTCATATTAATATATTATAACTTATAATATATTAACAACATATGTGTATAACTCTCATAAAATTATCCATAAATAGTTTGGATGAAATGTAACCCAAATGGACCATGCCGGTCGGGTCAAGTATATACCAAATATCTTGTGGACTTAGACACCTTATCCAACAGACTCCCACTTGGATAAGTCTAATAACTATATTTGCGTATGTTACTTCAGGAACCAACCAACAATCGTAGCTCTCGAAAACTCCGTTGAACTATGAAGACTCTGTTGAACTATGAAGCGCCATTTTAGATAAGTGATCATATAATCCTCTGTCCTCATGATATCAGCCGGACAAATACATGGAACAACATCGTACTTAGTGTCCAGCAGTTTGTTTCCCGATTTTCGATTTGTTTGACAAAGAACTTAATCTAACACATCAATTTAGTTCTGACCGGTCGGTACATAGGTCACAACAAAATCATCGAGGGGCCCAGATATCGCTTCTATTTCTAGAAGGAATAGATAAACTTCGACTCAAATACTTGTTCTACTACTTGTTGAATTGTACACAAAGGCATGTTTTATAACATCAAGTTACTGATGCGTTTACGTGCAATCAATGCACAACCAACTCATAGGTAATAACTCATATCTCTAGGTTTGAAGATTTATATGATATTACCGTCTCACGATCACTCGAGATAAATTCCATGAAGTGATACAAGTGAGCGTGGGTTTATTCCAATACTCATAACTTATGAGCACTCATGAATGTTGTAGCAACCATTGCTATGACTAAACCCATTTAGCCATCTACAAACCCGATTCATGACAGTCTTGATTCATACCTACTTCCAACATATGAACGACTGTAGAGTGTTTAAATAACTTAGTCATTCGAAAAGAATAACCTAGCTATTTTGGAAGTCAAAACATGCAAAGTGAAACACAATAATAATTGAATCCAATATGGTCTCAGAACCCTTTTGAATATAAATAAAACCACCTTTTATTTATCACCATATTGATTACACATTATTCAATGTTTCAAATAATCAACTTAAGACTTGAATAAAAACAACAGTCGTCCCATGCTCCTAGCATGTACACTTTGTTTTCTAAACAACAGTTATGCCATACCCCAAGTATGCACACTATGTTTGTCTATGATCCTTACATTGTGATGTAGATCAATTGAACATGATTCCATTGATACTCATTTCACAATCCCAAATCCTTATTGTAAATGTGAGAATCCCCGACTCTTATCATTTACCAAAAAAATCTGTTAGATTTTAAACTTTTATACAATGTTCCTCTTGTAATGATTATGCACAAAGTCACCAAAACCTTGTCACCAGTCATCACAGAGTATTCCAAAGAAGGTCAACCTTTATGGAACGGAAGTCGCATATTCAAAGTACATTGCTTTGAACATCCTTCTTGCATTAAGGTTTTCTAATCTTACATAGATCGAATAACTTCCTCCTATGGAGACATTTCCGTAGTCCCATTTTGACTATCACTTCTGAACAAGAGTTACCTCTTTTCAGAAAATGTCAATATGGTCCTGCCAAAATTAACACTATACTTCCAAATGTCCTTGAGCAACCAATCTTTGGCAAACCTCAGATTGTCCTCGATAATTGCTTAGTCACTTTAGTCATATCCAGTTCTAGACTTTTCCCTTCTCAATGCCCTAAGCATTTGGAAAATTTAGAAAAGATGAATATTATAGCACATGCAATCGATCCTATATCTGAAGCATATGGGACACGATTCATGATGTTTGACATAAAGACATGATACTAGACAAGTCTTTTGCTACAATATTTTTTTATTTGCCATGTTTTCAAAATTTAACTATGAAGAGGGATGTCGTAGTCATAATTGAATTTTGAGAACGCAATATATATAGAATTTCCTTAAGTCGAACCATTCAGACATAAAATTCATATATATGTCCTTGACTAAAGATGATTAAAATCTTAATCTAAGCTTTAGAATTGAAATGAAGTATAATTTCCTCTCCCTTAATTATAGCAAAACAACTTTTCAACCCATGCAACTTCACGAATTGAAACTTCGTTTTCTATAATTAACATTGCTAGCTTGCAATGCTAATCATAATAATCATGCTCCCACTAACATGATGATTATCAGCATAACACTTATGCTCCCACTAGCTCTAACATATTTCCAGAAATATGTTGGACTTCTGAAATTTAGATTCATACACCCTTTCTTAGATAGCTCACATGTGTGTCTAAACAATTTTCAGAACTATGAAAAGGGATGTCGTAATCATAGTCTCAATTGCTTAGGCATTTGCCATTTCTCACAAGTCCATGTTAGTGTGCCGGTTAACCACACGCGCTCCACTAACGACTTTTGAAAATGCAAATAACACAATTGCTATCTACTTAAAATCTACTTAGTGAAAGCGTTTCCTCACCATCATTTTCATGAATCGGAGAGAAACCTTATGAAACTTAGATTTTATAGTGTATGAGTTCCTATCCATGTGAATTTGTCAAAACCATAATCACAAGATAAGGTTAGTGACAAATTCAGCCTTACATGGATTAAACTTGTTCAATCTTAGTTTCTTGTCACCTTGGTAGCACCAGGCCCACCAATGCTTCCAAGTTGAACTCTGATAACTCACATGCAAATTCAACTTATTTGAAGTAGGTACAGAAATAAGAATTATGTCAACACGATAGGTTGCAAACCTTAAGTCGTGTGCTAGTGATAAATTACAGGTTTTACTCTTGATTAAATCTTGAAATTCTTTCAGGATCTTTAAGGCTCCAACTGTCCCCTTGATATATAAGTTTCCCCAGTCAAGAACCATTCCTTGACAAAACAAATATTCAAAGGATAGTGCGGATTCTTATCAAGACTAACACTTCACACAATTGGTCTTAATTGGTCTTTGTCTTGTCCAAGACATCACACTTACCAATTTCAAATGTACAGGAGTAGAAAACATTTTACACTACATTTGATAAGTGTTTTAAACCTTATTTTATGTCACTCAATGTTACAATCTTGGAGTATGACTCTAAGAATTGTTTTGAAACGAAGTTTGACTCATCTTCTTGATTTTAACCAATCCAACAATTCATGACCTCTCTTCTTAGCCATAACAATGCACTAAGACGTCCTTAGAGTATGAATTTATGATATGGTTTCATAATCATTAAGATGATCATGAAATATGATACTAAAGTACTCTCCCATCCTTTCAAATTTGAGAAACTTTTATCTTTCTGCCTAATTTGATTCTTCTCATTTGTTTTGTCACACATTGTAACCTTTCCAATGTTACATAATTATACTTAACCTCATAAGTATAATCATATTTACTAATCTTTAGTAAAACATGACAAATCAATCTTTGTGGTGGACCTTGACCAGCGCACACCCAGTGTACCTAGTTCCTTAGTCCTTCAATTAACTCACATATACATGTGATCAAAAGAATTAGTCTTAATTTTCAAAGATGAAAATTCTCATTCATCATACAATACAACTTGTATGATTCCAAGTTTCTATCCAATTGAAACTTGGGTGATGAAAAACTTTCTTCATTTGGTAAATTCAGACAATACCACAAATGAAAGAATCAAATCCACTTTCCAATATTGCTATTACTAGAAAAATATAAGAAACAATTTTCCACAGATACCATTGTAAGGATATTTTAAAATAAATAAAATTAAAATCCTTTTTTTTCTTTTATTTTAAAACTTTGCGGAAAAACTTATCCTTACAATCCACATGAAAACCTTGTTGTTATCTATTCATAAGCAATATATTATAACTCTTAAGCAACAACTCAAAATTCTGATTACCGAACCATGCGATCGAAACCCACCTTCGCAATCAGAATCAACATATACTTACTTTAAGCTTCCTATCTTTTCTTTGATTCTTAAAACATCAGCATGTGACCCATTCACATTATGTAATAAGAATCTCCAAGTAGGAACTTAATAGAGTTAGACAGTGGACTTTACCCGAAGTAGAGTCAAACCTCTTGACTTGATCAACCTTATGACCTTTCAGGTGAATAGGGCAGCTTCGCAACCAATGCCCCTTCCTTTGGCAACAAAACACATGGATCCTTTGGTAATGGCACATGAGACTATCTTAGACTTAGCCTTTCTCTTTACCATTTGGTCAATCGAGTTGACTATGGCCGATCCCTTTCCATTGGGAAGAGAAATCCTTTTCTAGATATCCAATGCTACCATTGCCAATGTCCATTTAAGGTTTGGGAAGTTGTTCTTTTAATCAAATTTGCTTTACTGGTGTTCCAAATCATTGCTGATTCCACAACACCAAGCAAATAGATAACATCATTAAGGGTCATGTCATAGTCTATCTCATAGTAGTCCCAAAGAGACTCACTATGTTACTAAGAAAGTGATTTAACATCCAACTTTCACGAGACTTTGACACCCAACTCTACCGGCTTGTCAATATGTGATTTTATCTCCAAGATGTGAGCACACATAGACTATGCTTGCCAATAGGGATTGAGTGACTTTAAACTTTTCAAGAACTTGTGGGTGAGGGAGAATAATTGGAGGAGGTGGAGGAAGTGAAGCATGATGTCGAGGGACACCATCTTCAAGAGATTTGGGAAGATCATAGTTGTCTGAACCAGACATCTATAATGGGAGAAAATCAATTTAGTTGATTCAAAGTCCTTAATATAACACATAATATGAAATATTAAGGCTAGGACCCAACACAATATTTTATAATTTGGAAGATGGATGCCGTAATCCAAGCTATAAAATATTTGAAGGTAGGCGAATGACGATTCACCAATTTCCACCATGAAAAACGAAATAATTTCTTAGCTTTTAATTGGATTTGAAATTCCTAGATCTTTTGAGATTCGTTGAACTTTTCAATGGCATGTTTCAATCTCGAGTGTGCCCTCTCAAATTTTGTGACTGGGATGCCGAGGATCACAAAACAAGGTGTGAATAACCATACCAATTCACTTGGTACCCTTAATATTATCACTTAATCAATGTGCCGGTTAACCACACACGCTCCATTGATCTATGACAAACATTAAGTCACCCTTCGTGATCCTTACTAGTCCAAGTTAGTGTGCCGGTTAACCACACACGCTCCACTAACGACTTTGTAAGGTACAAAGTGTGAATTCCATGGGATAGCACCAAATTCACATTTTTCCTAAAGTAACTAAGATTGGGAATTAAATAAAATATATTTAGTTACTTTATAATAATCATTATACTTTTAATGAGAATTTAAAGTCATTGTCCTACCCGTTGGGCTAACGACCCTCCACCGATCAAGCAAGCGGTGGGTGAGAGTGGACACCCATTAAGTCGCCATTTTATAGGCAACAACCTTATACCCACCTTATAGACCGGCTTCGTGAATGAGGCCTACTAACGGTAAAACGACTTGTTCTTATATATATATATATATATATATATATATATATATATATATATATATATATATATATATATATATATATATATATATATAATTAACCATTAATGTTATAAATCGTATAAGCGTTAAATTTTAACTTTTAAAATTCTAAGTGTTGGAATTAAAGTTTATTAAAGTGTGTGAAACTTTTCCAAATTCCAAAAATTGAGGGCAAATTTTGAAACTATTCAAAACTAATTAATTCCATGATTTATGTGTTTAAAGTAGTTTTAATCCAAAAACTCTTCAAGTTCCATAACTTGAGGACAAGTTATGGAAGACTTTAAACTAATAAAAGAATTACTTTTCTTTATTTTATAACTTATGGAATTAATTAAGGTTACACTTTATTTATATATTTATTAATGAAGTGACTCTTGAACCTCCATAACTTAAGGACAAGACTCTTCATCTTTTGTAACCATCCAAGACTTTTCATTTCATAACTTATGAGTTAAAGGTTCATAAAAATGAAGACTCTTCATTTTCATGTAACTTATGTGTTTTAAGTGTGTGTTAAATAAAAGTGACCTTTGGATATCCATAACTTGAGGACAAATTATGGACTCCATTAAAACACATAAATGATCAAGAATTAATCCTAAACAATTCAGCAAATAATTCCTATCATCTTCTAAATTCATAAGAACATGAACATGATCATCAAAATTTCAAGAATTATATGAACACATAAAATCATGGAATTTTGATTATAACTTTGAAATTGGTCCACCATCATCATTACCACATCAAAAGCAGGTTTTATGAGTCCAAAACAGTTTAAGGTAATGATTCTAGACCAATTCCAGCACCAAAACTCGAAGATATGTTGTCTGGGGTTCCAACTCGTCGAGTGCATAAACCAACTCGCTGAGTTGGATGAGTTTTGCCTTGGACTCGTCGAGTCCCTTCATGGACTCGGCGAGTCAGCTGTGCAGACAGCATAAAATCTTCGATTTTCAGCAATTTGCATCAAGTATTCAAACAAGCAAGCCTAGGCTCTGATACCACTGTTGGGTTTTGAGCAATCTAACACTTCCTAAGTGTGCATGCAACCCTAATAAACCTTGGATCTATGTTTGTCTAAATACATGCAAAATAATAAATTTTCCAAGGTTTATAACCTATCTAACATGGCATGGGGAACATTTCAACATAAAGAGTTAGAAGAGATTACATACCTTTTTGATGAGTTTGGTTCTTGAGGAGTTTGAGGGCCAAGCACCAATAGTGTGAATGCCTCAAATGGAATCACAAAACACCACAAACTCTTGGAAAACTTTGAGAGAGAATACACACTTGTATTTTCGGCCACACACAAGCACACACACACTAGTTCACTAGTTACACTAAGGCTCACTTAGGCACCATTTCATGCTCCATAAGCATGCTTATATAGTGTGCATGGTTAGGGTGAAACCCTAATAACCCGTGACCTTTCCTTTCCAAGGATCCATGGGTTAAAAGCTCCATGGATTTCCATATAAGCCTAGCCCATTAACGAAAGAGCATTAGCCACACTATATAAAACCAATAGCCCATAGTCTAATTAGTCTTCCTTTTAATCTCTAAATTAATTCATAATTAATTTAAGACTAAAACTAATTAAATAACATAACGTCATATTAATATATTATAACTTATAATATATTAATAACATATGTGTATAACTCTCATAAAATTATCCATAAATAGTTTGGATGAAATGCAACCCAAATGGACAATGCCGGTCGGGTCAAGTATATACCAAATAAGTTGTGGACTTAGACACCTTATCCAACACTTAATTGTTTATATGTCGACATATGGTAGTTGTTTTCCTGTATCATGTGTTGTAGGACTAATTGGGCCTGGACATTCCAACCGAAAGGTTGTGGACCGTTATGCATGCTTGTATGTTTATCATAAGGGTTTTTTTTGGGAAACTCACTAAGTTTTATGTTTATACAGTTGTTTATTGTTTAATGTATCATCCATGATCGTGGGAAGGTGCAGGCAAGGTTGTACACACTCATCAGCAACATTGAGGATTACGCATTTCTTATATTACTCTAATTGTTAATAAATATATTTTGAAATAAACGGTTTTTCTTAATCAATGTTGTAGACCTCGTTACTCGGTACATGTTCGGCCGACTACCGAGTAGCGAGTACTCGGGGAGTACTCGGATTTGGTAATTAATGTAGAAATATTTTTAGGAAAATTACATATGTCAAAATCATAAGTTGATTGAAATATATAATGAAATTAGATGTACGTGAATACACAAAAACTGACAAACATATAATGGTCTCACTATGTGAACAGTTAAGGAAAATTTAAGATATATATGTATTAATAATCACAAGTGTGAGTGTAAAATAATAAATCATTAAGTATATTATACATATTAATCACCGAGTTGACCTGATTTTACAACACTGCTCAGTTCAGTAAGGGGCTGATCGAGGAGTACTCAGAATTCTGTAACTCGCATCCGTAAGGGGCTGAATAGCGAGTACTCGGAGGAGTAATTGGCCAACTCTGCGAGTTTTACAACAGTGTTCTTAATAATGGATTTATAATTTGTAAGTTTTACTTTAATAAAAATAAAAATTTTGATTATGAAAATGAAACGTTACACTTAAAATCCAAATCATAAATGCATGGTCATAAATGCATTCTTATATATATATATATATATATATATATATATATATATATATATATATATATATATATATATATATATATATATATATATTAAAGAAGGACACTTCTTAGGAACAATGTCTAACCAGGGTGGGTTTAATTCCTTAACTAGGGTCACCGCTTTGTCTGGATCCTTCCTTGGATTTCTGTAATTCGATCATCACCGACTCACCGACTTCCTTCCTCTTATCTCTTATCTCCATCCAATTTCTTCACTTTTGCATCCTATGAAGAATTTATTCTCTCACCTACTTCCCCTCTCCCCTTCTGTTGAACATGGTGGTATCAAATTTCATCGCCTTCGATCACGTCGCTACCACCGTGAAGCAAAATCAAGACGATTCATCACACGTATAGGTCATCCTATGGCTGATTAGGGTTTTTGTTTGACCGCCACTGTCATCTCCAGCATTTCCGACACGCCAACACCAGCTCCACCACATCCTCATCAAATGATCTACGATTGTGTTGCCAAAAAAATCAAATCGAAGCTCAAGCGACTCGAAAACCCCGACCCTAGGTTCCTCAAACACAACTCCCCTAACCATACCCTAATCGATCACACGTCTATCCTACGAGACAGCTACTGTTGGGGTGTGGATCGATTCACGGTAGCAGTTTGAGATGGAAGAGAACAACCACAACCACTCGACCATGGTCCATCAGCGGTGACATCGCCGTCTACTCGACCATTATCGATCATCGACACAGTCTGACTTGTTTCTATAAAGGTACTTCCTAATTGAAAAGAATGATTCTCAGATGTCCATGTCACTTCAATTTTCGCCGCCTCAACCCCTTTTTTAACCTATTTCTCCATTGAACAGCAACAACCCGTATGAGTAGGTAGTAATCAGAACTCAAGAAGGCAGACAGTAGGTCGAGACTACAACAGGTGAAGCGACAGCCTAACATAAATCATGTACTTTATATATACCTAGATTTATAGGGTTTATAAATTATTCAAATTTTGTGTTTCTGCATATTCAACACCACCAAAATTGTTGCAGTATCCTTAGGTTCATGTGAATTCGGGAACAAAAAAAAAAAAAACTAAGAATGTGTGTATGATTAGGAACGGGAGAGGGTCTGCTTCTCTTGCAATTCCGCTCCTGGTCATATGGTGCTTTTCTACAAAGTCCACATCAGTCAATTTATAGACATGTTCATCTTATCATATTTCTATATGTGATAACGATATCGAAAGGTGTTATATTTAGAAGATTACAAGAATTATATGTTTGTGAATGAGCAATGGGTGGAGGGCAACATAAACAGAAGATTGTTATAAAAAAATTGTTTTATTGCCTAAAAAGTCTCTCAAGATTTCACATATTAGGATTGAACTAAAGCGTTTATTCTTTGTTTTCAGGGGTGCAATTGAAGAGCTGGACTCAGAGATTAGATGATCTACTTCCAATTCACATCTCTCTTCCATGGTAAACAATTCTTATCAGATTTTTAACCTATAATGATGATATACTTTGATATTTTACACATAATGGTAATCTAATTATAGTTTGTTACCCATAATAACACTATACTTATATTTTGATTTCAATCTTGCTTGCTCATACGGATGGAAGCCAGTTGTAGGCCAATGATAAGGTAAACTATTTCTAAAACCCATTGCAGCCCCATATTTTTGGTTGGTTTTATTTGAAATAATATCTACAAAAGGTAGAGTGAAAATAAATAGACAAGCAGTCATTAAATGAAAAAGTTTTCAGTTTTCTTTTGTTGTATGTAGGAGTGCTGATTTTGTAATGATTAGTTTATACAATCATTTTCCTGGAGAGTAGGTTTAATATTTATTTATATGTTATAAAGGCCACTAAATGTGACAGTACTGTAAGGGCTCCTCTATTTCTTTTAGGTAAAAAATGATCGATTTTAAGTTTTTTAACGAAACTACCCTCACATTTTGTTTTTAGTTAGAAAAAAGTAATTTTAAGTGTTTTTTTGTCCAAAATATCCATGTATACTATTTTTTTGATAAAAAAATGATTTAATAGTTTTGACCAAACCACCCCTACATATTATTTTTGATGGGTTTTGTACATAAGAACATTCCTAAGTGCGCATACAAACCCTAATGCTCGGATCTAGGTTTCTCTATTAAACATGCTTTCAGTCCAAGGCTTCTAATGACATATTAGGTGTAAGAACAACACAAAAACAGATCTAGAAACATACCTTTGATTCTCTTGTTTGATCTTGTTGTCTTGGAGCTCTAAAGTCACAATTAGCACTCCTCTAATGGCTTACAAACACCAACTAGCAAAGAGGATGATTTAAGAGAGAGGAGAGGGGATGGAATTCGACCAGAGTATCTTTACTTTAGAAGATGTGTCGAATTCCTTCAGCCATAGGGTCTATTTATACTTGTAGACTCCTTAAGGGTTACAACTTAAACCCTAATTGGATAACTTAGACTTTAAGTGATCCTAATCCTTACTCTGGATAACCCTTGGACGAATTTGAGGCTATCCCAAGCCCTAGAATTCTTCCATCCTCTATCCAATAAGGATTTTCAGTCTAAAGTGTAACTATCAAACAATTGACAGTTCATACCCTCTTATTTAATTAATCTCCTTAAGTCACCAAATCAATACTAATTAATCTATAACTTATATTAATCAAATAACTATATTATTATTCCTTATATTATTCTCATAATATATTAATAATATTTATTCTCTCATAATAAATCATCCTACCAAATTGCTATGGTGAAGGCAACCCAAAAGGACAATGCACAATCAGGTCAAATACTTGCCTAATATAGTTGCAGCCTTAGACACTATTCCAACAATTTTTTGGTAAAAAAAATATTGATTTTAAGAGTTTTTTACGAAGATGCCCCTGCATATTGTTTTTTTGGGAAAAAGTTAATGATTTAATAGTTTTTGACTAAAATGCATGTATATACTTTTTGTTTAACAGGTTTGGACCCATCCCTTGTGATTCAGGTTAAAATGGAATGCCATTTTGACAGCTTTATTACTTTTAAGACCATTTAATACTATTAACCAAACCAAAACATGGGTTAAACCAGGCCAAAACAAGACCTACACTTAAAACCGTCTAAAACAACCCCTACACATAAAATGAATGAAACAGCTACCGATTATAAATGATTTTGTTATGATTCCGGTTTAAATGTCTGAAATCTTTGTGAAAACTTATTATAGATATGAACTGAATTGGATATTCTATCATTTTCAGGAAATTTAGTTATTTGCTTTTTTATTAAATTTTGTACAGACTCTTTGGTGGATTGAACGTGAGATGATTATCAAGGTAAAGATTGATGTTTTGTGTATATGTGACTATGAGATCATTTGACTAAACTTTGTTGTAATATTCTAATTTTTATGAAGGGGGACTTCTCATTTGATGGATTGTATACAAGCTTACGTTACTACGAATTATGCGGTGACCAGTGGCAAATCAACCAAAGGGCATTCACGACCCTTATTAAATCTGTTTCGACTTGGAGTATTTAGAATACTGGGAAACCCAAAAGTTATTAACCCACTTCTATTGAACCAGATCTGTTTATAAAGATTCTAGCATCCAGTTACATATGAAGGCCACAATTTGAACCCGTAAGTTTATTCCAATCGGTTTTATTTCTGATTTATCATATATATTTTCTCTTATTTTGCAGGTTTAGATTTCAATTTTTTTGTTTTCTATCATATTTGTTTTTTTAATTCTACAAATGAAGAACAGCTGACTTCACACTAGATCCAACTTCTATGAGTAATTAAATGATTTTGATTAGTGAAGATATGTAAGCACAGATTGGCATTGATCAGTGAAGAATATTGAAGATTCACACTTATATGATGGTATGTTATATTTTACTATTGTAAGCATTACACTTTATGTCTTTTTTTAATTTATACGAAAGTTACCATGATTCCATTTAGTTACCACAGTAGTTTCTAACTTTTGGAATTGGATTATGTTTTCCAAAAAAAATATCAAAAATTATTTACAAATAAATGTAACGATAAATTTGTTACTTATTTACTTGATGAGTGCGCATCGTCGGTCGGCCCTGGTACGACACCATCTCCTTATTCTATCTCTTTTTTTCTTATCCTTTTTAGCTTTTTGGTTGTTCGTTTTTCATAGTCTTTGCCCTAATCTTGCAATTTTATAAAAATTGGTAGCCATGTTGATGTACAGATATGCTAAAATATACAACAGATAGCCCATAGGGCATTCAATATTTTATAGTTTTTGAACGATATTGCCCCTCCACACTGTTTTAATATTAAGAAAATAAATATTTGCATTTTTAGGACCATATTGTTCCTGCACACTTTTTATATCAATAAGATTAATTTTTGTACAGTTTTAGGACCATGTTGCTCCTGCACATTGTTATTATATTAATAAAATTCAATTTTTTTCTAAAATACACATCAATAGATGAACACGCAGAGCCTAATGTATTCATCACTCTTCGATCCAATTATCAATGAACAACTGGATTAATGACCTTCAGGTCAGTATCAATTATTAACAATCGAAACCATATAATTACATTTTAATCGAACACCTTCTACCCTTGGATACCCTTCTAGTTGTCATTAAAGATCACCAACAAACAACATGCAAGCCTTATCTGCATCCTAATTTGCATGACACCTACATATACATTAATCTTACTAAATTTGTTTGTCTTCTCATGCAACAATTTATCATGCAATTTGTAATTTATTTCACAAAAATAACCATGTTTGGTCATAAAATATTTCGTAGTTTTCTTTATGAATAATAATATAAAATGATACAAAACAAACCAAAGTTATTATCAACTTACTTGGATACAAGCCATTCATGTATAAAGTTATCAATATCACATCTACCTTTAACATTTACCATACTTTCGCCTCTTTATCTATTACAACATACTATTTCCAAATAATTCTTTTATTAAGCATTACAATTCAATATATCTCCCTAATTATAAGCTTACAACATACGATTGATTTTTTCTTATTAAAAAAATCATATAACTAATAAAATTAGTTCCCATATACTTTTTAACACTTTACCAAAAGATGGTCACAACAAAAACAAAAACACGATCAAATCATTCTCAACAAATGTAAACCATTCATATTCTCATTCAAGTAAAGTGTAAACAATTCTATAATCGAACACAACCTTCATCCACAACCCTTATTCAACATAAATCCACCATTTTCTCTCCTAAACCCACAATCAAACTCAAATTTCGTAGAAAAAATCAACCACAATTCAAAACCCTTTTTCAATCAATACCTATAATGAGCAGGCTTGTAGGGACCATTAACAGGAACACTAATATAATCAGCTTGATCCTCACTAAGCTTCGTAAGCTTCGCTCCAAGTTTTTCAAGATGAAGAGCAGCAACTTTCTCATCAAGATGTTTAGGCAAAACATAAACTTCCTTCTTATACTTCCCACTTCCTTTCTCATTCCACAATTCAAGCTGTGCAATCACTTGATTAGTAAACGAACACGACATCACAAAGCTAGGATGCCCAGTCGCACAACCCAAGTTCATCAGCCGCCCCTCCGCCAACACAATGATCCCACTTTTCGTCTCCGGGAACACCCACCGGTCAGTTTGGGGTTTGATCGTGATTCTTTTCACACCTGGGTATGTTTCGAGTCCAAGCATGTCGATTTCGTTGTCGAAGTGGCCGATGTTGCAGACGATGGCGTTGTTTTTCATCTTCTTCATGTCGTCGACCATGATTATGTCTTTGTTTCCGGTGGTGGTGACGAAGATGTCGGCGTGGGGGAGGACGTCTTCGAGGGTTAGGACTTGGAGACCTTCCATTAGAGCTTGGAGGGCGCAGATTGGGTCGATTTCTGTCACGATGACGCGGGCGCCGGCTTGTTTCATGGCGGAGGCGCAACCCTTTCCGACGTCTCCGTATCCGCAGACGACGGCGACTTTCCCGGCGATCATTACGTCGGTGGCTCTCATTAGACCGTCGGGGAGGGAGTGACGGCAGCCGTACAAGTTATCGAACTGTTTCAGATCAAAAAATGTTTAGAACTGTAGTTCTAGATCTAGATCTGTAAAATGTGATCATACTATATACCTTGCTCTTGGTGACGGAGTCATTGACGTTAATGGCGGGGAAGAGTAAGCTGCCGTTAGCTTGCATCTGGTAGAGACGCTTGACACCGGTGGTGGTTTCCTCCGATACTCCGACTAATCTCTCCTTCATTTTGTGGTACTTTGTCGGATTGATTTGTAAACCTTCCTTGATAATCGACAACACGATCTGGAACTCGGCGTTGTCAGTGGAGGTGGGATCCGGCAACTTACCGGTTTTCGCGAACTCCTCCTCTGCTTTCACTCCTTCGTGAATCAACATCGTGGCATCACCACCATCATCAACGATCAGATCTGGACCACCGCCTGGGCCCCAGTCAAGTGACCTCTCCGTACACCACCAGTATTCCTGAAGAGTCTCCCCTTTCCAAGCAAACACGGCGGCGGAGTCACGTGCAATGGCGGCAGCGGCGTGGTCTTGTGTTGAGAAGATGTTGCAGGAGCACCATCTGACCTCGGCGCCCAAGGCAGTTAGGGTTTCGATGAGGACACCGGTTTGGATAGTCATGTGGAGGGATCCGGTGATTCTAGCGCCCTTGAATGGCTGAGAAGGACCGAATTCCGTCCGGCAAGACATTAGTCCCGGCATTTCAACTTCGGCTAATTCGAGCTCGAGACGACCGAAGTCGGCCAAGGACATGTCCTTGACTTTGTATTCACGGCCAGAGGAGGTTTTCTCGACGACGAGAGCCATGGTGGATTAGGGTTTTATGAGCTGATCGGAGACTCCTCTGTTTCTTATTTCAGTAAGAAGCAGAGAGGAAGGTGTTTGACGAGTTTGAGAGTTGGGGATGAAGAGATATAAATAGGTTTCATGGGGAAGAGATCAACGGTCAATAGTTGATCAGTGGTTGGTGAAGCATGAAATTAAATAATACTTGTACTTTTTTTCAGGAAATAAACAATATCTGTTATTTTGAATTATTCTAAACATATAAAGTTTTAAGATCTCGATTTACTTCATCTACGAGTGGGTTATTTATGGAGAGTGTTATTAAATTGGAAAGTAGACAAGGGTGATAATGGACGATTTGTTTAAAAGGATAATAATATATTTTTTGATTTTTATATATTTTGTATTTGAGTTTTTTTTCTATCTATATTTATTTATTTTAACTTGTTAAGTTGTATATATTTATTTTTTATAACCAATTATTTCATATTAGCCGGTAAAAATGATTTAATAGGATAATATATTTTTCAATTTATACATATTTAGTTCTTAATATTTTTATACGCATTTAGTTTTTAATATTTTTATTTTGTTGCAAAATAAATCATTTTTGTTTTTTGTACACATTCATTACTTATGAATAATTTCTTTAAGTTTTTCTCACGACATCTTACGTGGAACAATAATTAATGAGATGTTTAGGGCTTTTGATGTTTATGTTCATCACGATTTCGACTACTTAGATTATTAGGTCATGTGTTCTAAACATCATAATTTCTTCGTATAATCTCGAATTTCAACAATCTTTATATTCATGTGTTCATATTTTAGTTTACTACAATTTTTGTTTAGATTACTTTTGAATAAAAAGTAATATATATTTTTACTTACGATATTTATATCCATATGTTTTTTATGTATGCATGTATGGATGTTTTTTTTATAAAAATCGTAATATTACATTTTAATGGGAGTAATCTAAACGAACATTGTAGTAGACTCAAAAACCGAACACGTGGATATAAAGATCGTTAAAATTTGATATCGTATAAAGAAGTTACGACATTCAGAACAGAAGACCTAAGCCAAACCACAAGACCTACGCAACCAAGCAGTCGCGACCGCGATGGACATAAGCCTCAACAACCCCAAACACTTCATCAATGATTGTCTCGCATAACATGTCGTGATAAAAACATAAAGTAAGTCATTAATAAGTACAGAATGAGTAAAAAAATAAAAAGAACTTGTTTTGAAGGGAAAATGGCATTGTAGCACATGAAAGTTTTGACATTTGGCTAATTTGGTCACTAAAGTTTTTTTTTTTTTTTTTTTGAACATTAGACCACTAAACTCCATTTTTACCTTTTATTTACACCATTATCTAAAAAACTCCAGTTTAGTGGTTACAATGCTTATGTGGCACGCTAATGTGTCCAATAAGCTTACGTGGGATACTATTGTGTCGAAGAAGCTGAGTTATCCAACAACCCTTATTAATTGAAACCCTCAATCGAACCATCATTTAAGTGTCTCTTATCCTTTTATGAAAAGTCAAATCATTTCCACCGACTCTTTCCATCTTCAAGAACAATGTCTTTGAGCTCATCCACTTCAAAGAATCAGCTACAAGTGACTCATATCCAGTCGCGAGAAGGGGTAAAGCTTTGTGATTGCGGCGTTCCAACTAAAGAACGAAAGTGTTGGAAGATAACAAACCATGGGAGGCGTTTCTGGAATTGTCAAAACAGTTCGGTAGGTCTCGATAATCCTGATCATGCTACCTTAGTATTTTAGGGTTTGACTATGCTGTTTCTTCGTGTAAAGACGATCATGGTAGATTTGTATTTTGAAAAAAAAAACAAAACCCAAATTTTATTTTCATCTTGACGAATATTTGTGATTGTGAATCAAACCCATTTCGTTAGTACATTAAAGGCGGCAAAGAGTGAGAAAGACGTTTTTGAGGAGAATTTGAGGAGAAGGATTGTGAATCAAACCCATTTCGTTAGTACATCTAAGATGAACAATTTGAGGAGAAGGATTGTTGAAGTGGAGTTCCTGCTATCACAGAAGCATTCTAAGGCGGCAAAGAGTGAGAAAGACGTTTTTGATGCAAGGATCAAAGGGAATAGGCAGGTACATGATGATAGTTGCATTGTTGTTTTCTTGCTTGGTCTTTTGTGTTTTGAAGTTAGGGGTGATTGTAGTTTGTTAGGGTGGTTGGCATAAGCCTTTGTATTTTTTTGTTAAAGGCAAACTAGAAAGTTGGTAATGATGGGCATTTTGTATGTTTGGAAGCTACTTTTAGTTACAATTTGAGGGTTTCAACCTTGATGTTTTGATGTTGTAAGCTGGTAAGTCCCTAATGAAAGGGCATTTGATAACTACTGTAAAAAAAGATTGAAAGTCCCGATTGTAGGGCATTTTGTATAATCAATGGGTGCTTTTATAATGGAAAAATGGAACCTTTGAACCCATTATAGAACCATATCCGGGACCATATAACACATTCACATGCATGCTGTAACATCCGGATTCCCAGGTATCTTATGTTATGCATTTATTTTGAGTTTTGGAGAGAGACTCGGCGAGTAGGCGCTCAGACTCGCCGAGTAGGATTGCGGATGGTCAGACTTATTTAATGACAGACTCGGCGAGTCCATTTGTGGATTCGGCGAATCCACGTTGTTTAATGAAACCCTAATTCCCGGGGTTTGGGACCTATTTAAAGGGGCTTATAGCCACCATTTGCGGCTACCAGACCCCTTAGAGGAACCCTAAGAGATCTAGAGCGTTTGTGAGGAAGAAGAGGTCATTTTTTATCCTTGTGTGGGTGTTTTTGCAAGAAGAAGGTGGCCATGGCAAGAGGGAACTAAAGAGGGTGCTGTTATGTGGATTTCAGAGTCTAGGGACTTCATACTGAGGTATATATTTCGATCCTTCTTCATACTGAGGTATATATTTCGATCCTTCTTCAGTTAGGTGTTAATATTTGAGAGTTAGGGTTTCTAGCCCCTTTAGAGTATGAATTGTGGTGCAATTGGTCCTTTATTGTGTTGAGACTTTGGATTTGGACCTAAAGAGGTCCAGAGACCTTAACTCCTCGATCTTTATGGGTGTCATTGGGAGATATGAGCTTAGGATGGCATATTGAGGCCATTTCTTCAAATAGAGCCATTAGGTCTTTGCATGGGCATCAAGATCCAAACTTTACGTATTTATCTTGCTTAAAGAGGCCAGATCTATGGGTTAGAGGAACGAATCTGACCTCAGGAGGTCAATTGAATTTGAGCATGGCATGAACTCACCGAGTCCAAGAACAGACTCGACGATTAGGATAGTTTTTCCCCATGAATCACACAGATGGTAATTCGTTGAGTTTGGGAAGTGGCTCGGTGAGTTATTGGGGATTTTGAGGACGTGAGTTCATGACTGAACTCGCTGAGTCACAATTGTGCACTCGGCGAGTCTGGTCAAAGAGTTGAATGTTGACTTTTGTTGACTTTTAGGGTATGGTCAACAATTGGACTTGTGAACTGGTTAAAGGGTAAAATGGTCTTTTAGCCTTCTTAGAAGACATGTGAGGATTTAGTCTAGCTTGGAGAGCCGTTATTAATTGGGATGATCATTTATGTGTTTAGGAAGAGGCTAGATCAGTGTTATGCTAGCGAGATATTACCGAGACATCCGAGGTGAGTCTTCTCATTATACTTTATCATGAGTGGTAATTAGAGTTTTGTGACAGAATTATTACATGCTATTTATATGATGTGTTGCACTGCATTATTTCTGTGTGATTTATGCCGTGTGTATATCAGAGTATACCAGAGTTAGAACCGGAGGGTTCACAGAGCTAGGACCAGAGGGTCCACAGAGTTAGGGCCCAAGGTCCCATAAAGTTATAGCCTCGAGTGGCTAGTATGTGTTATGTGCGGTATATTGGGAAACTCACTAAGCTTCGTGCTTACAGTGTTTTGTGTTATGTGTTTAAGGTTCTAGTGAGGATCACGGGAAGGTGACGGCATGATCAGTACACACACACGCGTGGAGTTTTATTGATATGTTATGATTTTGGGGATTTGTAATGAGATAATGTTGATACATTGTTTTCTTGAAAGTGATTATAAATGAATTTATATGGTTTTAAAAAGTGAAAAATTGTTTGAATTTTTATGGCGTTACAAGTTGGTATCAAAGCCTTGGTTTGAGGGATTCGGATGCATCTTCGAGCATATCTAAACTCAAACTGAGGATTTGAGAAAAAATTTGATAACAAAACAAATTTTTAAAAAATTGAAGAAAAGTAAAAAGAGTTTTGTGACAAACAGAGCAGAGCCGTGTGTACGATCAGCCAGCGCTTGAACGGTGATTTCCCAAAATACCCCTGTAATAAGTGTTATAAGATATATTATGCTATGATATATGTTGAGTTATGTTAATGCATGCTAGAGTAGACTAGGTATTATTATTAGGACTAGAGTGGCCTGATATATGATGCCTTAGTCTAGGAGTTTTACTGCTAGAGATGTTTGAGAATGTTTAGATAGCAGTGAGGAGCTTATGAGAGATCTGCTAGCTAGTATCATATGATGAAAGAGAGTTGAGTACATGGGATTTAGGACTATGGGAGGAGGACTTGGGATGAATGTTGATGCGGTGTGGACGGTAGTATTGGGCCCGTACTACTGAAGACACCGGGTCAGTGCGCGGTCCAAGTAAGAATCCTTAGAGTACTAAGGAACAAGTAGGGTGGAGTTATCGAGTGTGGGTATACTCGAGTGAGTCCCTAATATTCTTATGTTGTATTTCAGAGGGAGATCATGATTGGGACATGCCACACACCAGAGAGCAGCGGTACGAGTGATGCTGAAATCCGTCAGATCATCCATGAGGAGGTGGCTGCGGCTATCCGGGCAGAGATACCAGAGATGTTCGGGTCTATCAAGACCACACTGATAGAGACATTCGACGAGAAATACACTGCTCTTTCTGAGGCTACGGTTGCTGCGGCCACTGCAACTATAGTTGCGACTAGGCTGCAGGATGGTGATGCGTTGCTGTTCTGAGAGTTCAGAAACACAAAACCACCGGAGTTTGATGGGACCTAGGATCCGATTACAGCGATAAGGTGGATATTAGACATAGAGGGATGTTTCTTTACTTTCTCATCTCTAAAGCATTTGAGAGTCCGATTCGCGTTAAACCAACTTCGCTTGGGAGCGAAGGACTGGTGGAAGTTTGTAACGGCACACTGCACGCCTGCTGAGCTTTCTGCAGTGACCTGGGAGAGGTTTACTGCTATGTTCTGAGATGAATACGTTCCCTAGGTGGAGAGAGAGCGGTTGGCATAGGAGTTTCTGACCCTCAAGCAGAGTACCGAGTCTGTTACAGTGATTACTCGGATGTTCCATGAGAGGGCGATGTTCTGCCCAGAGCACGTGTCCTCCGAGCAGGCACGTATGAGCCGATATCTGTGTGTGCTGAGGAGGGATATACGGGATTTCATGGTGAACTCGTCATATCGGACATTTGCCGAGCTCCAAGCAAATACTCGGAAGAGGGAGATAGAGCTGGAGACTCAGGCTAGGGAGGAGGCGGAGTCTCAGGGGAGGGACAGGCGACCGGCATAGTCCTAGCCGGCAGCCAAGCGGGCCAAGCCCGCCGATTCGAGGATAGGGAATTAGAAGGGTCGCACTTGTGGCAAGTGCAGCAAGAGTCATGATGGGGTGTGCAGAGCAGGGTCTTGCTACAAATGTGGCAAGGAGGGGAATATAGCCAAGGATTGCCTCAAGGGGTTTGCAGTCTATTTCCACTGCAACCAGACCGGACACCGGAAGGCAGAGTGCCCGCAGTTGCGAGGGTTGGTGCAGGGAGCATCTTAGGGATCTACCCCTTTGCTATCAGAGCTACGGAGAGCCGGCCGGTGAAGTCCGAGACACCGAAGGCACGAGGGAGAGCCTTCCAGTTGACCGTGGAGGAGGTCCACGCTGCGCCCGATGTTGTGGCTAGTATGAATTCTTTCTCTTGTTTATTTTGAGTTTTTGATGATATGCTTAGGTACATTTCTTGTATGTTCTATGCCTGCTTTGGTGTTATTTGACTCGGGTGCGAGTCGGTCTTTTGTATCTTTAGCCTTTAGTTAGCACATCAGTATTAGTCGATAGGCGTTGAGTCGACCTCTGAGAGTTTTCATAGCTGAAGAGAGGGCAGTGTATGCCACTGAGGTGACTCGAGGATGTGTACTCAAGATCTTCGGCGTTGTGTTTCCTATTGATTTGGTTCCGATTGCGATGGGGGACGTCTGTGTTACCGTGGGCATGGATTGGTTGAGCATATTCGGAGCGATTATTGACTGCAAACGATAGCTGGT
This sequence comes from Lactuca saligna, assembly GCF_052625555.1. Classification (NCBI taxonomy): domain Eukaryota; kingdom Viridiplantae; phylum Streptophyta; class Magnoliopsida; order Asterales; family Asteraceae; genus Lactuca; species Lactuca saligna. The sequence goes on along the minus strand of NC_136418.1, from coordinate 104,039,376 downwards.
GACCATACGAGACCCTAGTGAGGGAGTTCTTATGGTGTACGGCGAGGGGACACGTTCTGGGTTGGCATTTTGTTCGGTCGCTAGAGCGAGATAGAGTCTGCAGTAGGGCTGTAAAGGGTTTGTGGTGTATGTGATGGATACGAGGGTTGATACGGAGAGAGTGAGGTCATTTGATGAGGTTCCTATAGTACGTGAGTTCCCGGATGTATTTCCGGAGGAGTTGCCGGGTGTGCCTCCCAAGAGGCAGGTAGAGTTCCGTATCGATTTGGCTCCGGGGGCTGCGCCCTATCGCCTTGCGCCCCCAGATATGCAGGAGTTATCCTCGCAGCTTCAGGAGCTATTGGGGAAGGGGTTTATTCGGCCGAGCAGCTCGTCGTAGGGAGCTCTTATCCTTTTTGTCAAGAAAAAGGATGGTTGGCACCGAATGTGCATTGATTACTGGGAGTTGAGCAAGTTGACGGTCAAGAACCGTTACCCATTACCGAGGATCGACGATATGTTCGATCAGTTACAGGGAGCATCTTGGTTTTCCAAGATCGATTTGAGGCCTGGATATCATCAGGTGAGGGTGCGAGATGAGGATATCCAGAAGACAACGTTCAGGACTCGTTACGGACATTACGAGTTCGTGGTGATGCCTTTTGGGCTCACCAATGCACTGGCGGTGTTCATGGATCTCATGAACAGAGTGTGCATGCCGGTGTTAGATCGCTCAGTGATCGTGTTCATCGACGAAATATTGGTGTATTCGAGGTCCAGAGAGCAGCATGAGGAGAATTTGAGAGAGATTCTCAGAGTTTTGAGATCAGAGAGGCTTTATGCCAAATTCTCCAAGTGTGATTTCTGGTTACGAGAGGTCCAGTTCCTAGGGCACCTCGTTAACCAAAATGTGATATTGGTCGATCCAGCCAAAATAGAGGTAGTGATGAGTTGGGAGGTGCCGAGATCCCCCACCGAGATTAGGAGTTTCCTAGGGTTGGCTGGCTATTATAGGAGATTTATCAGGGATTTCTCCAAGATTTTCGTGCCACTCACCAAGTTGACCCGGAAGGGTGTTGCTTTTTCATGGTCCCCGGAACAGCAGGCCTCCTTCGAAACACTTCGCCAGAGTCTATGTGAAGCCCTGGTGTTAGCCCTTCCGGAGGGGATGGAGGACTTCGTAGTGTATTGTGACGCGTCGATATCAGGGTTGGGAGCGGTGCTTATGTAGAGGGGGCATGTGATAGCATATGCATCGAGGCAGTTGAAACCTCATGAGTCGAGGTATCCCACCCACGATCTGGAGTTAGGGGTAGTGGTGTTCACCCTCAAGATCTGGCATCACTATCTGTATGGGGTTCGGAATACCATATAAACGGACCACAAGAGCTTGAAGTACCTGATGGATCAGCCCAACCTGAATATGCGCCAGAGGAGATGGTTGGATGTGGTAAGGGATTACGACTGCGAGATTCTGTACCACCCGGGCAAAGCTAATGTTGTAGCCGATGCCCTGAGCCGTAGGGCGGAGGGCGCCTCAATGCGAGACGTTTGCCTGAGATTGACAGTGATGACACCGGTGTTGGACACCATTCGTGGGACCCAGGCTGAGGTTGTGAGGCCAGAAAACCGTAAGAGAGAGCGGGTTATCGGGCAGGTATCGGAGTTCGTTACAGATAGTCGAGGGCTTATGACATTTCAGGGTCGAATTTGGGTACCGTTTGTGGGAGGAACACGTACGATTTTGATGGAGGAGTCTCATCGGTCGAGGTTCTCGATCCATCCCGGGGCCACTAAGATGTATTTGGATTTAAAGAAGGAGTATTGGTGGCCATGTATGAAGAGAGATGTCGCATGGTTCGTAGAGAGGTGCTTGACCTGTCGCAAGGTTAAGGCCGAGCACCAGCGTCCGCATGGTAAGTTGCAGCCGTTGGAGATTCCCGAGTGGAAGTGGGAATAGATTGATGGGTTTTGAGCATTCTAACACTTCCTAAGTTTACATGCAACCCTAATAACCTTGTATCTATGTTTGTCTAATTGTCATGCAAAGTTGAATTCCAAGGTTATATTCCTATCTAGCATACATGGGGAACAATTTTAACATAAAGTATAGATAGAATAACTTACCTTGTTGTTGTTTGTGTTCCTTGAAACCTTGTGAGCCTAGCACCCCAAGTGTGATGCCTCAAATGCTTCACACAACACCAAATGCTCTTGGAAGAACTTATGAGAGAATACTCACTTCTTCAAAATCGGCCAAGCCCTCTTTATTCTTAGTGTAGCCGATTTTGGGAGGAGGACATGTTACTTATATAGTGTTGACACACCTAGGGTTAAACCCTAATGTGTCATGACTCTTCATTTCCATGACCCATGGGTTTGTAACTCCCATGGAGCATCCTATGGGTGGAACCCAACTTGATAGTCCATGGAGCCTTTTAGCCCACTATACAAGATATGGATGATTTACATAATCAACCCATATATTTAATTAGTTATCTTTTGATCACTTAATTAATTCTAAATTAATTCTTGATCAAACTAATCAAATAATATTATTAATATATTAGAACTTATAATATATTAATAATCTCCAAGTGTTATTTCTCTCATTTAGTCTATCCAATTGCATGGTGCCATGCAACCCAAATGGACCATGCCGGGTCGGGTCAAGTACATACCAGAAATAGTTATGGACTTAGACACCTTATCCAACAGTCTCCCACTTGGATAAGTCTAATAACTATTACTGCAAGTATGACTTCAGGAACCGATCGGCAATCGTAGCTCTTTTCAAGGTTTCTCGAAACTGAGAAGATGATGGTACGCCATTTAAGATAAGTGATCATATAATCCTCTGTTCTAGATATCAGTCGGACAAATACATGGAACAATGTCTTACTTATTGTCCAACAATTTGTTTCCCGATTTCCGATTTGTTTGACAAAGAACTTAATTGAACACATCAACTTAGTTCTGACCGGGCCTGGTACATAGGTCAAAACAAAATCATCGAGGGGCCCAGATATCAGCTTCTAATCCAAGAAGGAACAGATAAACTTCGACTCATATGTTTGTTCTACTACTCATTGAATTACACATAAGAGCGCGATTTTATAACATCGAGTTACCAATGCGTTTTTCGTACAATCAATGCATAACCAACTTGTAAGTAACAAATCATATCTCTAGGTTCGAAGACTTATACGATATTACCGTCTCACGATCACTCGAGATAGAATTCCATGAAGTGATTCCAGTGAGCGTGGGTTGAGTCTAATGCTCAGAACTTATGAGCACTCATGATTGTTGTAGCCTTGTCCCAGACCTCTACAACCAAACATGACAGTCTTGATTCATACCTACTTCCGACATATGACCGACTGTGGAGGTTTGAATAATATGTTATAACAAACAAAATTATTCTGGAAGTCAAAACATGCAAAAGAAATATAGTAAACGATCGACAAGAGATAGCAACACTTTACTCATAAATAAAACACTTTTATTCATCATCAAATGTCAATTACACTTTACAAATTTCGAGGTTATCTAACTACTAAATCTAATATCATCCTTCAGCCCTATGCTCCAAGCATGCTGGAGATGCTTAATCCGAGTCAGTCCCTTCGTGAGGGGATCTGCCGGATTCTCATCTGATGATACCCTCTTTGCCACGAGGAGTCCTTCTTCAATCCGATGTCTGATGAAATTGTATTTTCTATCGATGTGTCTGGATCTCCCGTGATCCCTTGGTTCCTTGGCTAAGGCAACAGCACTTTCACTATCACAGAAAATTTCCATTGGCTCTTTAATAGCTGGTACAACTCCAAGGTCTCCAATGAAGTTCCTCAGCCATAAAGCCTCCTTTGCTGCCTCGCTAGCTGCAATATACTCTGATTCACAAGTAGAATCTGCCACTGTCTCTTGCTTGGAACTCTTCTAAGAAATTGCTCCTCCATTTAGGGTAAAGACCCAGCCCGACTGAGAGCGGAAGTTATCCCTATCAGTCTGGAAGCTAACATCACTATACCCTACAACTCTCAAGTCATCACTCCCACCGAGGGTAAGGACCCAGTCCTTAGTCCTTCGTAGGTACTTGAGAATATTCTTTACCGCAGTCCAGTGTGCCTTGCCAGGATTCCCCTGAAACTTGCTAACCATGCTCAAGGCAAAGGCTACATCAGGTCGAGTACACGTCATAGCATGCATGATCGAACCTACAGCCGAAGCATAAGGTACTCGACTCATTTCTGCTATCTCAGCCTCAGTGCTAGGGCTTTGTGTCTTACTCAACTTGGCGCTACTCTGGATGGGCAACTCTCCTTTCTTGGAGTCTTGCATTCTGAATCTCTTCAGAACCTTCTCCAAGTAGGTACTTTGACTAAGACCATTTAGTCTTTTACTCCGATCTCTCAAGATCCTTATCCCCAAAATATAGGCAGCTTCACCAAGGTCCTTCATAGCGAAACACTTCCCAAGCAAGGACTTTACTTCCTGCAAGGTTGGAATGTCGTTTCCTATGAGTAGTATGTCATCCACATACAATACCAAAAAGCTAACTATACTCCCACTAGCCTTGACATATACACAAGATTCATCTTCACTCCTAGAAAAGCCAAATTCCTTGACCTTTTCATCAAAGCAAAGATTCCATCTGCGAGGTGCTTGCTTTAATCCATAAATGGATTTCTCAAGCTTACACACTCTATTAGGGTACTTGTTTCTGACAAAACCCTCTGGCTGACTCATGTAAACATCTTCAGCCAACTTTCCATTAAGGAAAGCGGTTTTGACATCCATTTGCCAAATTTCATAGTCATGAAATGCGGCTATGGCTAACAGAACCCGAATAGACTTAATCTTGGCTAACGGAGAAAAGGTCTCATCATAATCCACTCCAGGAATTTGAGAGAAGCCCTTTGCAACCAGTCTAGCCTTATAAGTGTGTACTTTACCATCCATGTCGGTCTTCTTCTTGAAGACCCATTTGCACCCTACAGTCTTTCGACCTGGTACATTCTCAACCAAGTTCCAAACTTGATTGTCATACATGGATTGTATCTCGCTATCCATAGCCTCTTTCCATTTAGCAGACTCGGGGCCTGCCATGGCTTCCTCGTAGCAGTTAGGGTCATCTTGACTTACTAGTGTCTCATCACTAATAAGTGTCTCACCTTCTGCAGTAATATGGAATCCATAGTAATGCTCAGGTGCACTCCTAACTCTCGTGGAACGCCTCAGAGGTACAGATTCGTCAATTGGCTCAACAGGAGTTTCCTCCTCAAGTTGAGGGCTAGAGTTTGAAGTTCCTTCACCACTTGACTCTTGAATTTCTTCAAGATCAACTTGCCTCCCACTGTCTCCTTGGCTTATAAACTCTCTTTCTCGAAAGACTCCTCTTCTTGCTACAAAGACCACATTATCACTAGGTCTGTAGAAGAGGTAACCAAAGGATTGTTGTGGGTAGCCGATGAAAATACACCTCTCGCTTCGGGGTTCGAGCTTATCATGAGTCTCGCGTTTCATGAAAGCCTCTCAGCCCCAAATCTTGATGTGGTCTAGTTTAGGTACTTTACCAGTCCACATCTCGTGAGGAGTTTTGGCAACTTTCTTTGTAGGGACTAGATTAAGGATATGGGCGGCAGTCTCTAAGGCATACCCCCAGAATGAGATTGGTAGCGAAGCTCGACTCATCATGGAACGAACCATGTGCAACAAGGTTCGATTACGCCTCTCAGCCACACCATTCAACTGCGGTGTCCTGGGAGGTGTCAATTGTGAGACAATCCCACATTCCTTTAGATAGTCGAGGAACTCTGAACTAAGATACTCACCACCTCGATCGGATCGAAGTATCTTAATGTTCCTGCCCAATTGATTCTCGACTTCCTGTTTAAATTCCTTAAACTTCTCGAAAGTCTCTAACTTATGCTTGATTAAGTAGACATATCCATATCTACTGTAATCATCAATAAAAGTCAAATAATAACGATTAGCATCCCTTGTGGCATGTTTGAATGGTCCACACACATCCGTGTGTATAAGGTCCAACAAACCTTCACCCCTTTCACACGAGCCTGTGAAGGGTGACTTTGTCATTTTTCCAAGTAAGCATGATTCGCAACTATCATTTGACTTTAGGTCAAACGACTCCAAGACTCCATCCTTTTGGAGTTGGCCTATGCGTTTCTTGCTTATACGTCCAAGACGACAATGCCATAATGATGCTTTATCCAAGTTATTATTGATGGGTTTTGAGCATTCTAACACTTCCTAAGTGTACATGCAACCCTAATAACCTTGGATCTATGTTTGTCTAATTTGTCATGCAAAGTTGAATTCCAAGGTTATATTCCTATCTAACATACATGGGGAACAATTTAAACATAAAGTATAGATAGAATAACTTACCTTGTTGTTGCTTGTGTTCCTTGAAACCTTGTGAGCCTAGCACCTCAAGTGGTGATGCCTCAAATGCTTCACACAACACCAAATGCTCTTGGAAGAACTTATGAGAGTATACTCACTTCTTCAAATCGGCCAAGCCCTCTTTTTCTTTTTTTGCAACCGATTTGGGAGGAGATCATATTCCTTATATAGTGTTGACGCATCTAGGGTTAAACCCTAATGTGTCATGACTCTTCATTTCCATGACCCATGGGTCTGTAACTCCCATGGAGCATCCATGGAGCATCCTATGGGTGGAACCCAACTTGATGATCCATGGAGCCTTTTAGCCCACTATACAAGATATGGATGATTTACTTAATCAACCCATATATTTAATTAGTTATCTTTTGATCACTTAATTAATTCTAAATTAATTCTTGATCAAACTAATCAAATAATATTATTAATATATTAGAACTTATAATATATTAATAATCTCCAAGCGTTATTTCTCTCATTTAGTTTATCCAATTGCATGGTGCCATGCAACCCAAATGGACCATGCCGGGTCGGGTCAAGTACATACCAGAAATAGTTATGGACTTAGACACCTTATCCAACAGTCTCCCACTTGGATAAGTCTAGTAACTATTACTGCAAGTATGACTTTAGGAACCGATCGGCAATCGTAGCTCTTTACAAGGTTTCTCGAAACTTGAGAAGACGATGGTACGCCATTTAAGATAAGTGATCATATAATCCTCTGTTCTAGATATCAGTCGGACAAATACATGGAACAATGTCTTACTTATTGTCCAACATTTGTTTCCCGATTTCCGATTTGTTTGACAAAGAACTTTATTGAACACATCAATCTAGTTCTGACCGGGCCCGGTACATAGGTCAAAACAAAATCATCGAGGGGCCCAGATATCAGCTTCTAATCCAAGAAGGAACAGATAAACTTCGACTCATATGTTTGTTCTACTACTCATTGAATTACACATAAGAGCACGATTTTATAACATCGAGTTACCAATGCGTTTTTCGTACAATTAATGCACAACCAACTCGTAAGTAACAAATCATATCTCTAGGTTTAAAGACTTATATGATATTACCGTCTCACGATCACTCGAGATAGAATTCCATGAAGTGATTCCAGTGAGCGTGGGTTGAGTCCAATGCTCAGAACTTATGAGCACTCATGATTGTTGTAGCCTTGTCCCAGACCTCTACAATCAAACATGATAGTCTTGATTCATACCTACTTCCGACATATGACCGACTGTGGAGGTTTGAATAATATGTTAAACCAAACAAAATTATTCTGGAAGTCAAAACATGCAAAAGAAATATAGTAAACGATCGACAAGAGATAGCAACACTTTACTCATAAATAAAACACTTTTATTCATCATCAAATGTCAATTACACTTTACAAATTTCAAGATTATCTAACTACTAAATCTAATATCATCCTTCAGCCCTATGCTCCGAGCATGCTGGAGATGCTTAACCCGAGTCAGTCGCTTCGTGAGGGGATCTGCCGGATTCTCATCTGATGATACCCTCTTTGCCACGAGGAGTCCTTCTTCGATCCGATGTATGATGAAATGGTATTTTCTGTCGATGTGTCTGGATCTCCCGTGATCCCTTGGTTCCTTGGCTAAGGCAACAGCACTTTCACTATCACAGAAGATTTCCATCGGCTCTTTAATAGCTGGTACAACTCCAAGGTCTCCAATGAAGTTCCTCAGCCATAACGCCTCCTTTGCCGCTTCGCTAGCTGCAATATACTCTGATTCACAAGTAGAATCTGCCACTGTCTCTTGCTTGGAACTCTTCCAAGAAATTGCTCCTCCATTTAGGGTAAAGACCCAGCCCGACTGAGAGCGGAAGTTATCCCTATCAGTCTGGAAGCTAGCATCACTATACCCTACAACTCTCAAGTCATCACTCCCACCGAGGGTAAGGACCCAGTCCTTAGTCCTTCGTAGGTACTTGAGAATATTCTTTACCGCAATCCAGTGTGCCTTGCCAGGGTTCCCCTGAAACCTTCTAACCATGCTCAAGGCAAAGGCTACATCAGGTCGAGTACACGTCATAGCATACATGATCGAACCTACAGCCGAAGCATAAGGTAATCGACTCATTTCTGCTATCTCAGCCTCAGTGCTAGGGCTTTGTGTCTTACTCAGCTTGGCGCTACTCTGGATGGGCAACTCTCCTTTCTTGGAGTTTTGCATTCTGAATCTCTTCAGAATCTTCTCCAAGTAGGTACTTTGACTAAGTCCAATTAGTCTTTTACTCCGATCTCTCAAAATCCTTATCCCCAGAATATAGGCAGCTTCACCAAGGTCCTTCATAGCGAAACACTTTCCAAGCCAGGACTTTACTTCCTGCAAGGTTGGAATGTCGTTTCCTATGAGTAGTATGTCATCCACATACAATACCAAAAAGCTAACTATACTCCCACTAGCCTTGACATATACACAAGATTCATCTTCACTCCTAGAAAAGCCAAATTCCTTGACCTTTTCATCAAAGCAAAGATTCCATCTGCGAGGTGCTTGCTTTAATCCATAAATGGATTTCTCAAGCTTACACACTCTATTAGGGTACTCGTTACTGACAAAACCCTCTGGCTGACTCATGTAAACATCTTCAGCCAACTTTCCATTAAGGAAAGCGGTTTTGACATCCATTTGTCAAATTTCATAGTCATGAAATGCGGCTATGGCTAACAGAACCCGAATAGACTTAATCTTGGCTACCGGAGAAAAGGTCTCATCATAGTCCACTCCAGGAATTTGAGAGAAGCCCTTTGCAACCAGTCTAGCCTTATAAGTGTGTACTTTACCATCCATGTCGGTCTTCTTCTTGAAGACCCATTTGCACCCTACAGTCTTTCGACCTGGTACATTCTCAACCAAGTTCCAAACTTGATTGTCATACATGGATTGTATCTCGCTATCCATAGCCTCTTTCCATTTAGCAGACTCGGGGCCTGCCATGGCTTCCTCGTAGCAGTTAGGGTCATCTTGACTTACTAGTGTCTCATCACTAATAAGTGTCTCACCTTCTGCAGTAATATGGAATCCATAGTAATGCTCAGGTGCACTCCTAACTCTCGTGGAACGCCTCAGAGGTACAGATTCGTCAATTGGCTCAACAGGAGTTTCCTCCTCAAGTTGAGGGCTAGAGTTTGAAGTTCCTTCACCACTTGACTCTTGAATTTCTTCAAGATCAACTTGCCTCCCACTGTCTCCTTGGCTTATAAACTCTCTTTCTCGAAAGACTCCTCTTCTTGCTACAAAGACCACATTGTCACTAGGTCTGTAGAAGAGGTAACCAAAGGATTGCTGTGGGTAGCCGATGAAAATACACCTCTCGCTTCGGGGTTCGAGCTTATCATGAGTCTCGCGTCTCACGAAAGCCTCACAGCCCCTAATCTTGATGTGGTCTAGTTTAGGTACTTTACCAGTCCACATCTCGTGAGGAGTTTTGGCAACTTTCTTTGTAGGGACTAGATTGAGGATATGGGCGGCAGTCTCTAAGGCATACCCCCAGAATGAGATTGGTAGGGAAGCTCGACTCATCATGGAACGAACCATGTCCAACAAGGTTCGATTACGCCTCTCAGCCACACCATTCAACTGCGGTGTCCTGGGAGGTGTCAATTGTGAGACAATCCCACATTCCTTTAGATAGTCGAGGAATTCTGAACTAAGATACTCACCACCTCGATCGGATCGAAGCATCTTAATGTTCCTGCCCAATTGATTCTCAACTTCCTGTTTAAATTCCTTAAACTTCTCGAAAGTCTCTGACTTATGCTTGATTAAGTAGACATATCCATATCTACTGTAATCATCAGTAAAAGTCAAATAATAACGATTAGCATCTCTCGTGGCATGTTTGAATGGTCCACACACATCCGTGTGAATAAGGTCCAACAAACCTTCACCCCTTTCACATGAGCCTGTGAAGGGTGACATTGTCATTTTTCCAAGTAAGCATGATTCGCAACTATCATTTGACTTTAGGTCAAACGACTCCAAGACTCCATCCTTTTGGAGTTGGCCTATGCGTTTCTTGCTTATATGTCCAAGACGACAATGCCATAATGATGCTTTATCCAAGTTATTATTATTAGAATCAATACACAAAACATTATTTCCTAAGTTATCTACAATAGATACAGCTTCATACACACCATCACAAGGTAATGCTTTAAAATAAAGAACATTATTAAAGAAAGCATTAATCGAACCAACTTCATTATCAAATGAAAAGGTGAAACCTTGTTTGTACAATGCATGGAAGGAAATAATATTTCTTGCCATTTCTGGCGAATAACAACATTTATTCAAATCTAAATTTAACCCACTACTTAGCGATAAAGTATAAACTCCAATCTTGGTGACAGGTGTAACTTTCCTATTCCCCATGATTAAGTTTATTCTTCCTTGCTCCACATTCTCACTTCTTCCTAGTCCCTGCAAGTCACAACAAATATGAATTCCGCAACCTGTATCAAGGACCCAAGATTTCGAATGGGGTGAGTTATTAGAAATGATAGTGTAAATACCTGCATGGTTGGGTTTGACTTTCCCATCCTTTACATCTTGCTGGTACTTTGGGCAGTTCCGCTTCCAATGAGCTTTTTCGTGGCAATAGAAGCATTCCGCCTCTTTTGGGTCAGAAGAAGGAGTAATGAAACCTTTCTTGGTTCCACTTGAAGAAGAGCCATCAAGGGTCCGAGCCTTGGTACCCTTTGAAGATCTCTTTCTCTTCCTCCCTCGACTTTGCCCGATTGCCAAGACCGGAGTTGTTTCTGGAGTAGGAGTGATAGCAACCGACTTCCCCTTAAGACCTGTTTCTGCGGTCTTGAGAAGTCCCTGAAGTTTGCTGAGGGTGACCTCTTCCTTGTTCATGTGATATGTCATGCGGAATTGATCATAGCACGATGGTAAGGAGTGCAAAATGATATCTATTGCAAGCTCCTCAGGGAAGTTCACATTGAGCTTCAGCAACCGATCCACATACCTTTGCATTTTCTGCATGTGGCTCGTGACGGACTCTCCGTCCTTCATCATGGTTGTTATCATGGAGCAGATGACTTCGTACCTCTCTTGTCGTGCACTTTGATGGTATCTTTCCATCAAATCTTGGTGCATTTCATAAGGGTAGAAGTCTTCATAAGACTTTTGGAGTTCGGCTGTCATGGTGGCTAACATGATGCAAGCCACCTTGGTTGCATCTCTTTCATGAATATGAAAGTCAGCGATCTCCTGGGGAGTTGCAGTGGACTCGTCAATTTCCTTAAGCTCCTTGTCAAGGACATATTCTTTGTCCTCGTAGCGAGTAATCATCCTGATGTTTCTGATCCACTTATTGAAGTTGGATCCATCAAAGGTGACTTTCCCACATAGACTCATAAGAGTAAAGGAGCCATTAGGATTCGAGCCAGAAGCATTAGTTGAAGACATCTGAAAAGAAGAACGAGTTTAGTTTAGATTTAGGAGAGTCCTTAATAAAACACCCAAATGTAATATTAAGGCTAGGATCCAATCACAATATAGTATAACTTAGAAGAGGTATGCCGTAATCTAAGCTATACCATATTTGAAAGGTAGGTGAATGACGATTCACCAATTTCCACCACGAAAACCGAAATATTAAATATTTAGTTTTTATAGGTTTTAGAAATTCCTAGATTCTTTGAGATCCAATGAACTTTTCAAAGGCATGTTTCAATCTCGGGAGTGCCCTCCAGGTTTTGTGACTGGGATGCCGAGGATCACAAAACGAGGTGTGAAGTAACCATGCAAATCACTTGGTACCCTTAAAGTTTATCACTCAATCGATGTGCCGGTAAACCACACACGCTCCACCGATACTATAATAAACCTTAAGTCACCCTTTACCTACCTTGTTAAGTCCAAGTTAGTGTGCCGGTTAACCACACACGCTCCACCAACGACTCAGACAAAGTGTAAAGTGTAATTTCATGGATTAGCACCTTATTCACATTTTTCCTAAAGTAACTAAGATTGGGAATTTAATAAACGTTTAGTTACTTTATATATTCATCATACTTTGAATGAGAATTTATAAGTCCTTGTCTTACCCGTTCGGCTAACGACCCTCCACCAGTCAAGCAAGCGGTGGGTGAGAATATACACCCATTAAGTCACCATTTTATAGGCAACAACCTTATACCCACCTTATAGACCGGCTTCGTGAATGAGGCGTACTAGCGGTAAGACGACTTGTTCTTATACATATATATATATATATATATAATTATTAAATTATCATAATATAAGTATAAGGGTTGAATTTTAACTTTTAAAATTCTAGGGGTTGGAACTAAAGTTTTATCTTAACTTTACTTGTTCCAAAACTTGAGGGCAAGTTTTGTAACTTTCAAAACTTTTCATTTCTTGTAACTTATGAGTTTAATAGAGTCATAAAATGAAGACTCTTCATTTTTATAACTCTTGTGTTTTCTTAATGGTTTTTTTAACTCAAGTGACTCTTGGTTTTCCATAACTTAAGGATAAGTTATGGACTCCATTAAAACACATTATGATCAAGAATTAAACTACCAAATAGGTTACAAATAATTCCTATGATCATCTAAAACTTCATAAGAACAAGAACATGAATATGAACATAATCAAAAATTACATAAAACTTTGTAATTTTGATAACTAGTTGTTGTAAATGAATTAGCAAAACATTACACCATCAAAAACAAGTTTATATTTACTAAAACAGTTTAGGGTAATGTTTCTAATTCATTTTCCAGCAACTGAATCGAAATTCTGCACTCATTCGACCCTACTCGCCGAGTGCATGAACATGACTCGCCGAGTTGGTTGAAGATACACATGGACTCGGCGAGTCCCCCCTATGGACTCGGCGAGTCCGATCGCAGACAGCAAATTTTCGATTCTGTTTTCAACTTTTAAGAACAAATAAGAACAAACAAGCCTAGGCTCTGATACCACTGATGGGTTTTGAGCATTCTAACACTTCCTAAGTGTACATGCAACCCTAATAACCTTGGATCTATGTTTGTCTAATTTGTCATGCAAAGTTGAATTCCAAGGTTATATTCCTATCTAACATACATGGGGAACAATTTAAACATAAAGTATAGATAGAATAACTTACCTTGTTGTTGCTTGTGTTCCTTGAAACCTTGTGAGCCTAGCACCTCAAGTGGTGATGCCTCAAATGCTTCACACAACACCAAATGCTCTTGGAAGAACTTATGAGAGTATACTCACTTCTTCAAATCGGCCAAGCCCTCTTTTTCTTTTTTTGCAACCGATTTGGGAGGAGATCATATTCCTTATATAGTGTTGACACATCTAGGGTTAAACCCTAATGTGTCATGACTCTTCATTTCCATGACCCATGGGTCTGTAACTCCCATGGAGCATCCATGGAGCATCCTATGGGTGGAACCCAACTTGATGATCCATGGAGCCTTTTAGCCCACTATACAAGATATGGATGATTTACTTAATCAACCCATATATTTAATTAGTTATCTTTTGATCACTTAATTAATTCTAAATTAATTCTTGATCAAACTAATCAAATAATATTATTAATATATTAGAACTTATAATATATTAATAATCTCCAAGCGTTATTTCTCTCATTTAGTTTATCCAAGTGCATGGTGCCATGCAACCCAAATGGACCATGCCGGGTCGGGTCAAGTACATACCAGAAATAGTTATGGACTTAGACACCTTATCCAACAATTATTAGTAGTAGAATCAATACACAAAACATTATTTCCTAAGTTATCTACAATAGATACAGCTTCATACACACCATCACAAGGTAATGCTTTAAAATAAAGTACATTATTAAAGAAAGCATTAATCGAACCAACTTCATTATCAAACGCAAAGGTGAAACCTTGTTTGTACAATGCATGAAAGGAAATAATATTTCTTGCCATTTCTGGCGAATAACAACATTTATTCAAATCTAAATTTAACCCACTACTTAGCGATAAAGTATAAACTCCAATCTTGGTGACAGGTGTAACTTTCCTATTCCCCATGATTAAGTTTATTCTTCCTTGCTCCACATTCTCACTTCTTCCTAGTCCCTGCAAGTCACAACAAATATGAATACTGCAACCGGTATCAAGGACCCAAGATTTCGAATGGGGTGAGTTATTAGAAATGATAGTGTAAATACCTGCATGGTTGGGTTTGACTTTCCCATCCTTCACATCCTGCTGGTACTTTGGGCAGTTCCCCTTCCAATGAGCTTTTTCATGGCAATAGAAGCATTCAGCCTCTTTTGGGTCAGAAGAAGGAGTAATGAAACCTTTCTTGGTTCCACTTGAAGAAGAGCCATCAAGGGTCTGAGCCTTGGTACCCTTCGATGATCTCTTTCTCTTCCTCCCTCGACTTTGCCCAATTGCCAAGACCGGAGTTGAGTCTGGAGTAGGAGTGATAGCAACCGACTTCCCCTTAAGACCTGTTTCTGCGGTCTTGAGAAGTCCCTGAAGTTTGCTGAGGGTGACCTCTTCCTTGTTCATGTGATATGTCATGCGGAATTGATCATAGCACGATGGTAAGGAGTGCAAAATGATATCTATTGCAAGCTCCTCAGGGAAGTTCACATTGAGCTTCAGCAAACGATCCACATACCTTTGCATTTTTTGCATGTGGCTCGTGACGGACTCTCCGTCCTTCATCATGGTTGTTATCATGGAGCAGATGACTTCGTACCTCTCTTGTCGTGCACTTTGATGGTATCTTTCCATCAAATCTTGGTGCATTTCATAAGGGTAGAAATCTTCATAAGACTTTTGGAGTCCAGCTGTCATGGTGGCCAACATGATGCAAGCCACCTTGGTTGCATCTCTTTCATGAGTATGGAAGTCAGCGATCTCCTGTGGAGTTGCAGTGGACTCATCAATTTCCTTAAGCTCCTTGTCAAGGACATATTCTTTGTCCTCGTAGCGGGTAATCATCCTGATGTTTCTGATCCATTTATTGAAGTTGGATCCATCAAAGGTGACTTTCCCACACAAACTCATAAGAGTAAAGGAGCCATTAGGATTCGAGCCAGAAGCATTATTTGAAGATATCTGAAAGAGAAGAACAAGTTTAGTTTAGATTTAAGAAAATCCTTAATAAAACACCCAAATGTAATATTAAGGCTAGGATCCAATCACAATATAATATAACTTAGAAGAGGTATGCCGTAATCTAAGCTATACCATATTTGAAAGGTAAGTGAATGACGATTCACCAATTTCCACCACGAAAACCGAAATATTAGATATTTAGTTTTTATTGGTTTTAGAAATTCCTAGATTCTTTGAGATCCAATGAACTTTTCAAAGGCATGTTTCAATCTCGGGAGTGCCCTCCAGGTTTTGTGACTGGGATGCCGAGGATCACAAAACGAGGTGTGAAGTAACCATGCAAATCACTTGGTACCCTTAAAGTTTATCACTCAATCGATGTGCCGGTAAACCACACACGCTCCACCGATACTATAATAAACCTTAAGTCACCCTTTACCTACCTTGTTAAGTCCAAGTTAGTGTGCCGGTTAACCACACACGCTCCACCAACGACTTAGACAAAGTGTAAAGTGTAATTTCATGGATTAGCACCTTATTCACATTTTTCCTAAAGTAACTAAGATTGGGAATTTAATAAACATTTAGTTACTTTATTATATTCATCATACTTTGAATGAGAATTTATAAGTCCTTGTCTTACCCGTTCGGCTAACGACCCTCCACCAGTCAAGCAAGCGGTGGGTGAGAATATACACCCATTAAGTCACCATTTTATAGGCAACAACCTTATACCCACCTTATAGACCGGCTTCGTGAATGAGGCGTACTAGCGGTAAGACGACTTTATTCTTATACATATATATAATTATTAAATCATCATAATATAAGTATAAGGGTTGAATTTTAACTTTTAAAATTCTAGGGGTTGGAACTTAAAGTTTTAACTTAACTTTACTTGTTCCAAAACTTGAGGGCAAGTTTTGTAACTTTCAAAACTTTTCATTTCTTGTAACTTATGAGTTTAATAGAGTAATAAAATGAAGACTCTTCATTTTTCTAACTCTTGTGTTTTTCTTAATGGTTTTAACTCAAGTGTGACTCTTGGTTTTCCATAACTTAAGGATAAGTTATGGACTCCATTAAAACACATTATGATCAAGAATTAATCTACCACATAGGTTACAATAATTCCTATGATCATCTAAAACATCATAAGAACAAGAACATGGATATGAACACAATCAAAAATTACATAAAACTTTGTAATTTTGATAACTAGTTGTTGTAAATGAATTAGCAAAGACATTACACCACCAAAAACAAGTTTTCAATCACCAAAACAGTTTAGGGTAATGTTTCTAATTCATTTCCAGCAACTGAATCGAAAATCTGCACTCAGTCGACCCTACTCGCCGAGTGCATAAACTGACTCGCCGAGTTGGTTGAAGATACTCATGGACTCGACGAGTCCCCCCTATAGACTCGACGAGTCCATTCGCAGACAGCAAGATTTCCGATTCTGTTTTCAACTTTTAAGCACAAATAAGAACAAACAAGCCTAGGCTTTGATACCACTGATGGGTTTTGAGCATTCTAACACTTCCTAAGTGTACATGCAACCCTAATAACCTTGGATCTATGTTTGTCTAATTGTCATGCAAAGTTGAATTCCAAGGTTATATTCCTATCTAGCATACGTGGGGAACAATTTTAACATAAAGTATAGATAGAATAACTTACCTTGTTGTTGTTTGTGTTCCTTGAAACCTTGTGAGCCTAGCACCCCAAGTGTGATGCCTCAAATGCTTCACACAACACCAAATGCTCTTGGAAGAACTTATGAGAGAATACTCACTTCTTCAAAATCGGCCAAGCCCTCTTTATTCTTAGTGTAGCCAATTTTGAGAGGAGGACATGTTACTTATATAGTGTTGACACACCTAGGGTTAAACCCTAATGTGTCATGAATCTTCATTTCCATGACCCATGGGTTTGTAACTCCCATGGAGCATCCATGGAGCATCCTATGGGTGGAACCCAACTTGATAGTCCATGGAGCCTTTTAGCCCACTATACAAGATATGGATGATTTACATAATCAACCCATATATTTAATTAGTTATCTTTTGATCACTTAATTAATTCTAAATTAATTCTTGATCAAACTAATCAAATAATATTATTAATATATTAGAACTTATAATATATTAATAATCTCCAAGTGTTATTTCTCTCATTTAGTCTATCCAATTGCATGGTGCCATGCAACCCAAATGGACCATGCCGGGTCGGGTCAAGTACATACCAGAAATAGTTATGGACTTAGACACCTTATCCAACATAGATTACCATGGATTTTATCACCAAATTGCCAAGGACTGCTAGGGGTGTCGATGCAATTTGGGTGATTGTGGACAGGTTGACGAAGAGCGCTCATTTCCTTGCCATCAGTGATAACTCTTCTACGGAAAGGCTGGCAGAGTTGTACGTTAGGGAGGTGGTACCGTGGCACGGAGTACTGATCTCGATTGTCTCAAATCGAGATGTACCCTTCACATCCAGATTCTGGAAGAAATTCCATGAGGAGTTGGGCATGAAGTTTCATTTTAGTACCGCCTACCACCCACAGACTGACAGACAGAGCGAGCGGATGATTCAGACGCTCGAGGACATGCTTCGGGCATGTGTATTGGACTTCGGAGTGAGTTGGGACACGTACTTACCCTTGGCAGAGTTTTCCTATAACAACAACCATCATTCGAGCATTGGTATGCCACCCTTTGAGATGTTGTATGGGAGGAGGTGTCGGACTCCCATTTGTTGGGGAGAGGTAGGGCAATGTGTGATGGGTAACATAGAGATTGTACTTCAGACAACCGAGCAAATTCAGCAGGTCAGGAAGAGGTTACTGACGGCCTAGAGCCGACAGAAGAGTTATGCGGATAGACGTCAGTCAGAGCTCGAGTTCCAGGTCGGTGACTTCGTACTCCTAAAGGTATCTCCTTGGAAAGGAGTGATCCGATTCAGGAGGAGGGGCAAGTTAGGGCCTCAATATATTGGTCCATTCAAGGTGATCACAAGAGTGGGCAGAGTAGCTTACAGGTTGGAGCTACCTGCGGAGTTAGGTCAGATTCATGACACCTTCCACGTATCGCAGTTGAGGAAGTGTGTGGCCGATGAGTCGGCGGTGGTACTGTTAGAGGATATCCAGGTGGATGCGAGCCTAAACTACATTGAGAGACCGGTTGCGATTATAGATCAGAAGATCAAGGTTTTGAGGAACAAGGAAGTGCCCTTGGTGCAGGTCCAGTGGCAACATCGAAGAGGGTCCGAGCTGACTTGGGAGCCGGAGCGAGAGATGCATGAGCAGCATCCAGAGTTGTTTGCGGAATGAGACTTCGAGGATGAATTTTGATTCTAGTGGGGGAGAATTGTAACATCTGGATTCCCAGGTATCTTATTTTATGCATTTATTTTGAGTTTTGGAGAGAGACTCAACGAGTATGCGCTCAGACTCGCCTAGTAGGATCACGGATGGTCAGACAGATTTAATAACGGACTCGGCGAGTCCACGCTATAAATCCAAATTCCCAGGGTTTGGGACCTATTTAAAGGGGATTATAGCCACCATTTGCGGCTACCAGACCCCTGAGAGGAACCCTAAGAGATCTAGAGTGTTTGTGAGGAAGAAGAGGTCATTTTTGATCCTTGTGCGGGTGTTTTTGCAAGAAGAAGGTGGCCAAGGCAAGAGGGAACTAAAGAGGGTGCTATTTTGTGGATTTCAGAGTCTAGGGACTTCATACTGAGGTATATATTTCGATCCTTCTTCATTTTGGTATTAATCTTTGAGAGTTAGGGTTTCTAGCCCCTTTAGAGTATGGATTGTGGTGCAATTGGTCCCTTCTTGTGTTGAGACTTTGGATCTGACCCAAAGAGGTCCAGAGACCTTAACTCCTCGATCTTTATGGGTGTCATTGGGAGATATGAGCTTAGGATGGCATATTGAGGCCATTTCTTCAAATAGAGCCATTAGGTCTTTGCATGGTCATCAAGATCCAAACTTTACGTATTTATCTTGCTTAAAGAGGCCAGATCTATGGGTTAGAGGAACGGATCTGACCTTAGGAGGTCAATTGAGTTTGAGCATGGCATGAACTCGCTGAGTCCAAGAACAGACTCGGCGAGTAGGATAGTTTTTCCCCATGAATCACACAGATGGTAACTCGCTGAGTTTGGGAAGTGGCTTGGTGAGTCATTGGAGATTTTGAGGATGTGAGTTCATGACTGAACTCGCCGAGTCACAATTGTGCACTCGGTAAGTCTGGTCAAAGAGTTAACCGTTGAATTTTGTTGACTTTTAGGATATGGTCAACAATTGGACTTGTGAACTGGTTGAAGGGTAAAATGGTCTTTTAGCCTTCTTAGAAGACGTGTGAGGATTTACTCTAGCCTGGAGAGCCGTTATTAATTGGGATGATCGTTTATGTATTTTGGTAGAGGCTAGATCAGTGTTACGCGAACGAGATATTACCGAGACATCCGAGGTGAGTCTTCTCACTATACTTTATCATGAGTGGTAATTAGAGTTATGCGACAGAATTATTGCATGCTATTTATATGATGTGCTGCACTGCATTATTTCTATGTGATTTATGCCGTGTGTATATCAGAGTATACCAGAGTTAGAACCGGAGGGTTCACAGAGCTAGGACCAGAGGGTCCATAGAGTTAGGGCCCAAGGTCCCATAGAGTTATAGCCTCGAGTGGCTAGTATGTGTTATGTGCGGTATATTGGGAAACTCACTAAGCTTCGTGCTTACAGTGTTTTGTGTTATGTGTTTCAGGTTCTAGTGAGGATCGGAGGAAGGCGCCGACATGATTAGTACACACACGCGCGTGGAGTTTTATTGATATGTTATGATTTTGGGGATTTGTAATGAGATAATGTTGATACATTGTTTTCTTGATAATGATTATGAATGAATTTATATGGTTTTAAAAAGGGAAAAATTGTTTGAATTTTTACGGCGTTACACATGCACATTATTCCAAATTTTTCCATGCAGAAATATTCAAAGCCATGTGTCATGAGTTTATTTAAAAAGGAAACATACTTTCATAAGTGACCAAAATATCATTTCTTGTCAACAGTTTACTTAAAAGGCAACATACATTCATCAGTGACCAACCATTTTATGTTATGATTTTACTTAAAAGGCAACATAATTTCTTAAGTGACCAAAATACCCTTTTATGTCGTGAGTTTACTTAAAAATGCAACATGCATTCATAAGTGACCAAATACCATTTTATGTCATGAATTTACTTAAAAAACAACATGCAATCATAAATGACCAAAATACCCTTTTATGGCATGAGTCAACTTAAAAAGGAAACATGCATTCATAAATGACCAAAATACCCTATTATGTCATGAGTTAACATAAAAAAGCAATATGCATTCATAAATGACCAAAATACCCTTTTATGTTAGGAGTTAACTTAAAAAGCCAACATGCATTCATAAATGGCCAAAATACCCTTTTATGTCATGAGTTAACTTAAAAAAAACAACACACATTCATAAATGACCAAAATACCCTGATCACATCACATGTATTTAACAAACACAATTACTTTAGATTCAATCAACAATCCAGATACACACACATTAAATCCAACTAACCATTATCCTAATACACATACTTTAAATCCAAATTACCATAATCCTAATACACATACTTTAAATCCAAATAGCACAAAGACAAATTCAACACTAATCAATTAAAAGAGCTTTTCCCTTAGAATTTCCTGGATCATCAACACCACCAATTCTCTTGCCTAATTCCAACTTCAGGATTCTCTCTAACTTTCTGCTCCTTATCTTCTTCAAAATCTCTGAAATTGGTCTAACCCTAACCTGCTGAACCTGGATAATAGGAACAACCTATTGAATTTAAACATTATAAACAACTTGGACATTAGGAATAACTTTATCATCTTGAACATTACCACCCTCCTCAACTTCCTCACCTACAACACCCTCATCACCTTCATAACTTCTAGGTGGAGTAACTTTTATAGACTGACTAAAATCCCTTGCACTATTGGATTCAACATCATTAGGAGTAACTTGCATATCGTTTTGAGTAGTGTCCATCTCAATTAGAGTCATTTCAACCTCTTCATGTTGTTGAGGTTCACTTCTACTACCCTATATGACATGATATAATAATGTTAGTGGCAAATCATATGTAAACAAATTTAAATTTTAAATGGATTTACCTATCCTGCATTTTGCTTGACACAAACTTTTTGTTTCTTCTGTCTCTTCACGTTTAACTTTTGGGGCCTTCTCTGTGGACAAGTAGCCTTGGTATGACCTATCTCCTTGCATATACTACATCTGGTTTTCTTTCCAACCTTAGAAACCATGTATTTTGTTGTATTCTTGGTAATGGATTTCTTCCTCTTAGTAGCTAGCCTACCAGGCATCCTTCTACTAATAGGAGGCAATTTAAGTATAATTTGTCTCTAGCCAAATGTCACTGCCATTCATAAGGGCAATTATGTAACTGTATGCCTTCATAATGTGGTGGTGTTATACATGTTTTCTACATAGACTTATATATCCCTATTAAGATATGATATGCTAGCTACATAATGAGAACATCAATATCCATTCAATTACCACAACCTACATGAACATGTTTTCCTTTCTAAACCCACTCCCCTAACCTCAAACTGGTTTAATCCACTAGGTAGTACCTGATAATGCCTCTGAATTTTTTAAACAAATTCAAATTATCCCTTATCTCTAGACAAATATGATTTCACAATTGTTGTCCTTTTAATTTCATGTTGTACAATCTGTCCATCATGTATAATGTTAACTCCTCTAACATGGTTTTATGGGCTTCTTCCTAGCATCTACTATTACAACATTAAAACTTTCACAGAAGCCATTTTCAACTACATCACAACACCTTCTAGCTTGAAAGAAAGCTCTTGATCATGTTTTAGGATCTTTCTCCATGAGATATTGATGAGCATCTAGGTTCAATGTCTCAATGTCCTTCATCACCACTTTAAAAGTATGCTCAGTTGTGGCTTTAGATTCTCTCCAAAACAAGGTATGATATATGGCACTAGTGAATCTCTTCTGCAAATTTTGGCAAATATGTCTAACACACTGCCTATGCTCTACATATGGAAGAAACTCTTTAACAACCTCAATCAAACCCTATATTAATAAAAACTTTTAAATCAAATAGTATAAAATAAATATACATAAATTACTATGTAAAATACTAACCTTATGTTGTCCTAACATTAAATTGAAGCCATTGCCTAAATTCAACTTTTTTTATCATCAGTGAGAAGCTCTAAAAACCACTTCCAATTATGCTTGTTCTCCACACTAACCACTGCCCAAGCAATAGGGTATATCTTTTCAATTGAATCCCTCCCAATAGCATAAAGCAATTCCCCCTTACAAAACACCTTTAAGAAAACATCCATCAAGACCTATTATCCTTCTACACCCTTTAATTCATCCTTTTTTAACTCCTTGAAAACAAACATAGAACTTTCTAAAATATTTCTTTCCATCTGGACCATCCTCCACATCTAGTTTCACAGTTGACCCAGGATTTGTCCTTAAAATCTCATGACCATATGATGATAGCTTACGATAATGCTCAACAAGGCTACCTTCAACAAGATTTATTGCATACTTCTTTGCTCTCCTACATTAGCCCATACTAACTTGGATACCAAACTTGGTCATTGCCTTTACTCTAAGCTTCCTTACATTCATTTTCTGACTATGTACAATCTCTTTGGTATAGTGACTCCCAATCCATGTATATGTCACAAATGATCTAAACTTGAATTTCTTAGCACAATTATGATAAGCTTTTAGTGACATGATTTGGAAACTATCTTCATCACTCATCCAAGAAGCCCATAATCTAAATATACAAGCACCCCTGCTATACCTCACCAAAAGTCTTTTCCTATCTTTTTTTTTTAAAATACAATTGATATCCATTAGCCACATCATAGTTTCACAACATTGATTTTACTTGCCCTAGACCCTTAAATCTCATTCCTAGAATTGATTTTTGTTCTTTTCAGTGCAATAGCTCATTAAATATGGAATAAGTTTGGATTTTAGGTTCAAATTCTCTCCCATTATCATTATCTACAATGTTTTTATCCTCCTTCTCAACAACACATAACTTACTCAAGAAATGATCATTTTATGTACTATTCATATGCACTACATCCTCATTAAATTCAAAGGCAACATTCCTAAGTTCATCTATGTTATCTTTATTTTCACCATCAATACAAGACTCACGTTCATCATCATTATTATCTTCATCATCAAACCACCCATCAACACCAACCCCAATATGATCTACATAAACCGAAATTAAACCATTTATTCCATAAGCATCAAAAATAAAAGCAGCGTATTCTACATCATCTAAAATGGGATTAAGACCTTCCATCAGGGAATTGCCCGGTTCACAGTAGTATAACTTTTTACACTTTTCATGCTTGAAATGTTCGCAGAAGGTTACAAAATCAGAATAAGTCATAGAAGAAAAGTGGACATCAGTGAACATGGTTTTCACATCACCAGTGTAAGAGAAAGGATTTCGATTAAATACCCCTTGGTAGTTGAGTTCCACCATTGAAAAGACTCCATTAGGTTCTAATTGTGCCATTGTTGCGACTTCTTTGGTTCTTCAGCTCGGTCAAAAAAATGCCTTACAAACCCTAAATAAGTTTTGTTTACAGCTGAATAATGAAGACAAGTGAAGTTCAATAGCTGAAGATGATAGGTTTTAAGCATCGTATATCATTTATTGACATGGCATATCTCGCGTGGCATCAGATTAGCCAAAAAATAAATATTAATTGACACATATAAAATGTCAACCGAGAAACCATTTAAAAGTATGGAAAATGACTAAATTGACAGGTCATAAACGAGTTTAGTGGTCTTATGTACCAAAAAAACACTTTAATGACCAAATTAGCCAAATATCAAAGCTTTTATATGCTACAGTGTCATTATCCATATTTTGAAACAAAAAAATATTAAGGACTAAATGCGTACAATAATATTAAGGACTAAATCTGTACAAAATGATAAATGTATTACCCTATTAAGTTATTTTCCCGGCTAACCTAGAGTAACTGGTAATAAGGACTGAATGTGTACAGTTTAAAAAGTTGAAGGGTTAAATGTGGACGAAAAAAACTCAATGACCAAATGTGTATAAATCGAAAAATATATTACCCTTTTAAGTGATTATCCCTTGTTTAAACAGCTAAATGATTTTGATATGTCTTTTATCAGGTTCCCTAAGATATAATGGTAGTTCGAAATAATGTGAAACTCAATTCGAATCAAATATTTTGTTTATCAAAATCTTACCCATTATTATGTTGGATTAGTGTCTAAGTCCATAACTATTTTGGTATGTACTTGACCCGATGGTGCATGGTCCTTTTGGGTTGCCTTCACCAAAGCAACTTGATAGGATGAATTATGGAGAGAAAGGATTAAATATAATTTATTAATGTATTATGAGAATAATATATTAAATGAGAAATCATATTGTTTAATTAATATTAGTCAATAATTAATTAGTAATTAGTTTTGTGACTAAAATAGATTAATTAAACTTAAGGGACTGGAATTGTAATTATAAGATAATTGCAATTTGGGCTATGGGTTGTCTTAAATTAAGGAGTGGACGAATTCTATGGGGAAGCCCATAAGGAAATCGTCCAAGGCCTTAATTAAAGGAGTCTCTGGGTTGCTTAGGGCTTAAGCATCCAAATTAGGGTTTCCTTGTTAGATAACCCTAATAGCCTCACTATATATAGAACCCTTAAGGCTCAAAAACGTAGAGAAGACTTCTTGTAGGGTTAGAACACGTTTTGGGCAGCCTCCATCCTCTCCCCTCTTCATCCTCTTGCTTACGGTGTTTGTGAACCATTAGAGGAGTGACATTTGTGGCTCTAAGCTTTCTAAAGTCAATAGAAGGAGGAATTGAGATTGTTATTGCTACATAACAATCAAGGTATGATCTTAAACCTAATTGCATGTTAATATGATTACTTGAATGCTAGAATTAGGGTTTATAGTCTTGGATAACTTGCATGTACAATAGAGAAACCTAGATCCAAGCATTAGGGTTTGTATGAGCACATAGGATGTTCTTGTGACCAAAACCCATCAGCGGTATCAGAGCCTAGATTGGTTTCTATTGTATTGATGCCTTGTATGTTGAAAAAATTTGATTTTTGTGGTTCTGCGTCATAGACTCAGCGAGTCCCACTGTGGACTCGGCGAGTCCATGGGGTTACTCGGCGAGTTTGAGCGTCAGATGGAGCTATTTTCAGGATTTCTTGCCGTTTATCTTTGAGATACTTGCCTTTATCATATTAGATCAATATAAATCCGATTTTATGATATATATATATATATATATATATATATATATATATATATATATATATATGAGTATATTCTTGATCTAATTGAAGATATTTATCAATTAATAAAATATTTGTTTCGTTATGTGATAATTGATTAATTATTTTGATTAAATTGGTAAATTGTTTTGAAAGAAATCATTAAATAAATCAAATATGGATAATTATGTGATTAAATGTTAATTTAGATTATTTGTTATTGGATCCTTGTTGTTATGAAAAGTTTCATATTTTCCCCTTTAGGTTTTAAAGTTTAAATTTGAACTCAAAAGTTTTGTTGTTTTGAAATTTAAATAGTTGAAACCCTAATGATTTGAAAAGGTTTCAAAACTTGCCCTCAAGTTTTGGAATTTAAATTTTGATTAAAAGTTTAATTTTGATGTATATTTAAATTATAACCTTAATGTTTTGAAATGTTTCAAAACTTGCCCTCAAGTTTTGGAATTTAAAAGGTTTAATATAGGAATGTTAAATTCTAAAACCCTAGTATTGTTTTGAAAAGTTCAAATCACACCCTTATGGTTTTATTAATTAATTAAGATGTATAATTAAAAGAAGTTTAATAAATCCATAAAAGTTTAGGTTTACAATTTAATTGAATTAAAGGTATAATTATTAAATTTGACCACATAGTATTTTAAAAAGTGTAAAATACACACTGTACTATATATAACATTAAAAGTCTAACATTATATATATGTATGAGTAATAGTCAGTCTTACCGTTAGTAGGTCTCATTCACGAAGCTGGTCTGTGAGGGGTGTTTAAGGAAATTGCCTATAAAATGGCGATTGAATGGGTATCCACTCTTACCCACCGCACTCTTGACTAGTGGATGGTCGTTAGCCGAACGGGTAGGATAGGACGAAACCTTCCATTATAAGTATAATGAAATATAAAAGTAACTAAATGTTTTACAAATTCCCAATCTTAGTTACTTAGGCAAAGTGAATTGATGCAATTCCATGAAATTACACTTTGTGCCCTTACGAACACGTTAGTGGAGCGTGTGTGGTTTACCGGCACACTAAATGGTTCTAAGCAAAGGTAGCAAAGGGTGACTCAATGTTTGTCATAGTTCGGTGGAGCATGTGTGGTTTACCGGCACATCGAATAGGTGACTGTAACATGTGAGGGAACCATGTAAGTTTGCATGGTTATTCACACCCGTTTTGTGATCCTCGGCATCCCAGTCACAAACAAGAGGGGCATATCAAGATTTAAACATGCCATTGAAATGTTCAATGAATCTCAAAGGTTCTAGGAGTTTTCATAGATTTAAAACTTAAATTTCTTTTTCGTTTTTCATGGTGGAAATTGGTGAATCGTCATTCACTTAACTTCAAATATTCTGCAACTAGATTACGGCATCCCTTTTCTAGGTTGTAGCATATTGTGTTGGGTCCTAGCCTTAGTATCTCATTTGGGTGATTTACTAAGGACTCAATCAATCAACTAACTTGAAGTCGTTTTCTCCCATTTTGTAGATGTCAAAGTTCGACAACTACGGTCTTCCTAAATCATGTGGAACAAGCATTCCACATGAAGATGGTAGTCCACGATTCAATCGAGGAACAAGAAATCATGCTTCACTTCCTCCACCTCCTCCAATTATTCTCCATAACCCACAAGATCGAAGAATTGAAAGGTTCAATATCACTAAATCCCTATTGCAAAATGAAACATGAAGATGGTAAACCCGTGTGTGCCCACGTTCTAGGAATGAAATCACACATTGATAGGTTGATAATGTTGGATGTGTCATTCCCAGATGAGTTAGTTGTGAATTGGGTTTTGCAGTCACTTCCTGAATCATATAATGAGTTCAAAAGAAAGTATTATATGATGGATCATGACGACAACCTCATTGACCTAACTTACATGCTCATTGGTGCTGAATCAGAAATGATTTGGTGAAGCAATGGAGCGTATTTGTTGGGAAAGTCAACCAACCATACTTCCGAGGACGTTCTAGGAGAACCGACCTGCGTTTGCTGCCAAAAGAAAGGGCATTGGATACAAGTCTGCCCTAAGAGCCTGAAGATTCCAGAAGATGGGAGAGTCAAAGAGTGTGGTTGTGCTTCAGGTGAAATCCACTATCTAACTCCGTTAAGTTCCTATTCAGTGATTCTTAATACATGATGTGATAAGGTTGCATTTGAATGTTTTTCAGGATCGGTGAAAAGAAAGGAAGCTTGGTGAAAGAGCAAGATGAATCTAATTACAAGAAATGGATCTTGATCGCATGGACTTGAAGTTTAGATTTTGAGCTTAGGTAGTTATGATAGAGTTGTTAGGAAAATTTTAAATATATAGTTTTCAATGGATTTTGCATTGTAAGGACAAATGTTTTCCGCTACTTTTATAAATAAAATAAAGTTTCGTTTGATTTATTTATTTGTTTATTTCCTTGCAATGAAATCGTTATGAAAATTGGTGTTTGCATATTTCTACAACAAATGGATATGATTCTTGTTTATATTATTTATGGAAATGTCAAGAATTTACCAAATAGGGAGAGTTTCTCATCGCCCAAATTTCAATTGGACATAAATTTGGAATCATGCAACTTGGTTGCATGATGAATGAGAAATTTCATATTTGGAAATTAGACTAATTCATTGACAAAGTGTCAGGTGAAAGGACTATGAGATCGAGCACACAAAGTTGTGTGTTGATCAAAGTCCACCTCAAGAATAACAAAGATATTCGTCATGATTTACTAAAGGTTTAGTAAATATGATTATACTTATAAGATTAAGTGTAATTATGAATTAATTGAAAAAAGTTTAAATCAATAGCATCACGAATAAGAAGAATCAAGTAGGCAGAAAGGTAAAAGTTTCTCCATTCTAAGAAGAAGGGAGAGTACGTTTTATGCTTTATGATAGGTCTTAATGATTAAGAACTATATCTTAATTGATCCTCTAAGTGAGTCTTAGCACAATTGTATGTCTAAGAAGAGGAATCAAGAATTGAAGAAATGGTTAAATCAAAAGGTCAATCGTACTTCATTCCAATAACAAGTCTTAAAGTTAAGATTGTGACGTCAAGTGAAAAAGTATTAATAAGGTTTATAACATTCATCAAATGTGGAAAGTTGTGAAATCTTGGATAAGACAAAGACCAACTAGGACCAATTTATGAAGTGTTTTGATAAAAAGCTACACTAACTCTTGAATAATTGTTTGTCAAGAAATGGTTATTCACAAGAGAATCTTATATGTCAAGGAGTCAAGTGGGAGTCTTAATGGTCTTGAAAGGTTTAAAGAACAAATCAAATAAACCTTATTGATCATCACTAGCACACGAGTTGAGGTTTACAACCTATCTTGTTGACACTATTTTGTTTTCCATGTCATTCCAATTAAGTTAATTGTGCATATGAGTCCTATGAGTTCTCGTTTGAATGCACAAAAGGCAAGGACCTTGATCAATGGAAAGTACTTTGATAGGCAAAGGTGAACTGCTTAACTACTTGGAAGACATGGTGGGCAGCTGTGCTACCATAAGGCAAGAAATCAAGATTAAGAAAGTTCGATCCATATGAGTTTGAATTTGTCGTAAACTTTGGTTTTAACAAATTCGCATGGATAGGAACACATACACCGTTTAAATCTAAGTGTCATAAGATTTCCTCCTTTATGAAAATGATTGTGAGGAAATGATTTCACTAAGAAAGATTTTAAAAGGATAGTGATTGTAAAATTGCATTCTCAAATTCGATTATGGTTACGGTATCCCTTTCCATGATTTGAGTGTGAGGTTTGACAATTAGTCTTAATTGTTTAGACACACATATGAACTATCTAAGGCAAAGGTGTATAAGTTCAAGAAGCTTTGATAAAAGATTATCAAAGCACTAAGTATTAGAAACATGGACTTAAGAAATTCAATAGGTATTGTTTTTCTGAAAGTTAAGATGTTTATGAATACATGTCGAAGCTAGTGGGAGCATAAGTGTTATGTTGTATAATAATCATCATGATAGTGGGAGCATAAATGTTATGATTGTATGATTATTAAGGCACGTATTGCAAGTTGGCAATATTTATTATAGAATACAAGAGTTATACCTTGCAAAGTGGTAAGGGTTGTAAAGTTGTTTAGCTATAATTAAGGGAGAGAATATTATGCTTCGTTTCAAATCTAAAGGCTTAGGTTGAGAAATGTTAATAAATTTAGTCAAAGGTACATAGTGTGTTCTTAAAATTTCGATTATGATTACGGCATTCCTCTTCACAATTTGAATTTTGAGAACATAGCAAATAAAACATTATGCATCGTGTCCCATACGCTTCGGGTATATGATCGATTGCAAATGCTTTAATATTTGACCATTATAAAATTTTCCAAATGTCTAGCGCATTTAGAGGGAAAAAGGACTAGAATTGGTTTTGACTAAAATAATTAAACAACTATCAAAGGACAATCCAAAGTTCGACAAGGATTGGTTTCCTGTGAGTAGTTAGAAGCATGGTATTGGATGGACCATATCGACATTATG
The DNA here is from genome assembly GCF_052625555.1 of Lactuca saligna. Taxonomy (NCBI): domain Eukaryota; kingdom Viridiplantae; phylum Streptophyta; class Magnoliopsida; order Asterales; family Asteraceae; genus Lactuca; species Lactuca saligna. The sequence goes on along the minus strand of NC_136418.1, from coordinate 104,008,894 downwards.
ATGAATAGATAAGATTCTATTAAGAATAAGTTGTCATATGGAAAATATGGAAACGTGTCCATATTGGGAATTGAATATTGAAAATCTATATCTAGATTAGAAACTTTTATGCAAAAGGATGTTCAAAGGAATGTACTTTGAGTGAGAGACATCATATCTAAGGAATTGTCTTGTAACAATCTCCGATAGAGGAACTTGTAATATCATTGGCAATACTCTTTGTGACCTTGGTGCAGTGACATTACGAAAGGATCATAGCATAAAATCTTAGAATCTAGCATATTCTATAAGTAGTAAGAATTTGATATTCTTTCACTTATGAAAAAGGATTTGGAGTTGTGAAATGAGAATGATTGGAAATGTGTTCAATTTGATCTATTTAACAAAGTAAGAACCATAGGTAAACATTGTGTGCATGCTAGGAGAATGGGACAAGTGTAATAATTCAAGTAAGAAGTTGATTACCCGAAACGACAAATAATGAGTAATCGATATGGTGATAAATAAAAGGAGTTTTATTTATACTCAAAGGTTTGAGGCCATATGGAATTAGTATTATTCTTGTGTTTCACTTTGCATGTTTTGACTTCCTGAATAATTTAATTGATTTAGAACAGCCAAATTATTCGAACGGGCCACATTCGTTCATATGTTGGAAGTAGATATGAATGAAGACTGTCGTGAATTGGTTTGTGGATTGTCTAAAAGAGTATTAGACATAAGTAAATGTTTGCTGCAACGTTCATGAGTGCTTATGAATAAGATTTGAGCATTGGATTAAACCCACGCTCAATTGGATCACTCCATGAATTGTATCACGAGTTATTGGTGAGACGATAACATCTTATATTCTTGAAACCGAGATGTGTGAGTTGTATCTTGCTAATCGGTTGCACATTGATAATATGTAAACGCACTAGTAACTTGGTGTTATAAAACATATTGTTGTGTGTGATTCGGTGAGTGAGTGCAAGAAAACATTGGATCAAAGTTTATCCGTTCCTTTTATCCAAAGAAGGATAAAAGCGATATCTTTGGCCCCCTCGATGATTTAGTGATGACAAATGTAAATGCTCGACCGGGCTAGGGCTAATTTGATTTATTCAATTAGTCAGTTGTCATAAATCGGAAATCGAGATATAGTACAAAGAGAATGATTAGAAATCATATCTCATACGATATCTAGAATGGAGGAATATATGATCCCTTATCTAAAGGACACGCGTATCTGATAGGATCAGAGTTGACAGCGGCTTTGGAAAGCTACGATTGCAGATCAGGATCTGAAGTCATACGCAGAATAGTTATTAGACTTATCCAAGTGGGAGACTGTTGGATTAGTGTCTAAGTCCATAACTATTTTGGTATGTACTTCACCCGATGGTGCATGGTCCTTTTGGGTTGCCTTCACCAAAGCAACTTGATAGGATGAACTATGGAGAGAAAGGATTAAATATGATTTATTAATGTATTATGATAATAATATATTAAAGTTGAAATCATATTGTTTAATTAATATTAGTCAAGAATTACTTAGTAATTAGTTTTGTGACTAAAAGAGATTAATTAAACTAAAGGGACTGGAATTGTAATTATAAGATAATTGCAATTTGGGCTATGGGTTGTCTTAAATTAAGGAGTGGACGAATTCTATGGGGAAGCCCATAAGGAAATCGTCCAAGGCCTTAATTAAAGGAGTCTATGGGTTGCTTAGGGCTTAAGCATCCAAATTAGGGTTTCCTTGTTAGATAACCCTAATAGCCTCACTATATATAGAACCCTTAAGGCTCAAAAACGTAGAGAATACTTCTTCTAGGGTTAGAACACGTTTTGGGTAGCCTCCATCCTCTCTCCTCTTCATCCTCTTGCTTATGGTGTTTGTGAACCATTAGAGGAGTGACATTTGTGACTCTAAGCTTTCTAAAGTCAATACAAGGAGGAATTGAGATTGTTATTGCTACATAACAATCAAGGTATGATCTTAAACCTAATTGCATGTTAATATGATTACTTGAATGCTAGAATTAGGGTTTATAGTCTTGGATAACTTGCATGTACAATAGAGAAACCTAGATCCAAGCATTAGGGTTTGTATGAGCACATAGGATGTTCTTGTGACCAAAACCCATCATATTATTATTTGATTTTTATTTTTATCAGAGTCCATAATTTTTTAGCCATTTTGTGTCCTTATTTATTTAGTTATTTATTTATTTATTAATTATTAATCTATCAAAAAAATTTGCGAAATTGTTGGGTGTAAGCCAGATAAATTCTCATTTATTTATCTTGGACTTCCACATGGTCAAAATATGACAAGGGTTTTACGATGAAAGAATATTATGGAAAGATTTCATCATATACTTTCAAACCAGAAAGATACTACTTTATCTATCGGTGAAAGATTTATGTTGTTGATATCGGTTTTAGGCTCACTAGGGATATATTATGTCTTTTTTCTTATGCTGGAAACCGTGGCTAAGTTGTTGGAAGTTCAAAGGTCCAAATTTTCCTTGAGGTTAGGGGGGGGGGGGGGGAGGGGGAATGAAAACTAATAGATGGCTTCGATAAAATGGGAGGTGATTTTGAGCTTCAAAATCTAATGGAGGTCTTGACATTGAATGTTTTTTGGCTTTCAGTTTCGCTCTTCTTTAAAAATGGAGATGATGTTTTTTAAACGGTGAGAATATGCTTTGGGTGAAACTGGTGAAGATCTTACATGTTTATAATGGTAGTTTTGATTGCAATTCAAATAGAAACATCGGAGCATGCTTGTGGGCTAGAATTTTGGCCTCCAACTCTCGTCTCTTGAATCATGGAATATATATGGATTCAGTCTTAAAAAAGAAAGTTGGTAATGGTAGAAACACAAATTTTTGGAAGGATATTTGGTGTGAAAATCAGTGTTTAGCCGTTAAAACCCCTAGAATTTTTGAGTAAGACATAAATAAAGATTGTTATATTGGTGAAAGATTGATAAATGGAGTTTGGGTTTGGGATTGGTGACATCAACCTTGTACCGGTGAAGAGTTGAATCAGTTTATGGAATTACAATCTTGTATCCAGAATGTTGTCTTGACAGATTGTAATGATAGACGGTGGTGGGATTTAGCTGAAGATGACAACTTCACTGTAGGTAATGCTAGGAGATGCATCGATAATTATATACTCTATTCGATAGATAACATCACGAGATGGAATCCTTCTTTTCCTAAGAAGGTAAACATTATGGTTTGGAGAGTTCTTTAGGATAGATTACCAACTATAGTAAATTTGTTAAAAAAGGGATAGATATTCCATCTACTTTATGTCTTACTTGTAACTTAGAATGTGAAGAAGTGGACTATCTTTTTTTCAAATGTGAAGTTGCAGCTAGAACTTGGGATGCTATTTTCAGGTGGTTAGAGATATCCCAACTTCTTTTTTTATTATGTGCATGGCCTTTTTTGGTTATGATAATTTGATTATAAACTATAAAAAGAGAAGTATGGTGGACTTGATCTTGTGCACTACATTTTGGACTATATGGAAGTTATGAAAGGATGTACTTAATGAAGTTGGAAAGTTGAAGAAACATGGTATGTTGGAATGCATTAGAGAATTTTCTTTCCTTTGGTTTTCTAATAGAAATAAAAAAAACTCTCTCTTTTGGACTGATTGTTTGAAAAAACCCGATGAATTATTTGTTTTGTTTCTAGCTCCTTGTTAGGTATATTTTAATATATGGAAGGTTATTTCAAAAAAAAATGTTTGATATATGGCCCTTCACTATTGCTATTGACCAATATCACCACCATTGTCGTCAACTACCATCACCACCACTATTGGGTTCAGTTTTTTAGGTTTTCTAGAAGAAGATGACCTCAAGAAAAACAAGAACCAACTCTAATACTAAATGACTCTTTTGAGCCACATCTATCTTTGACCCCCTTATCTCTCTCAGGACTCCAACTTTTCTGGCGAATATAGACTAAAAATGAAGAACAGATCGACGAACCCTGGTCGTAAATGGGATAAGGATTTGTCACCATTAATCACATGTATCGTGGTCGAATGTTCGGAGAAGAATAAGAGATGGGTAGACCCAAACCCTAAATCGTTGTCTCCATCTGAAGTGTTAAAACCCAAAATCTAGATTGTCATTGTATTCCTTCATCTTTTCTGATGTGCATCTCGAAGATTCACAATCACCACCATCATGGATATACATAACCACCACCTCAAATCTAACTTTTCGAACAGTGATGGCGATAGTTAGGGTTTCAGCATGGATCTACAGTGTCGATGGTGGCTCACAACACAAGTGGTTTACATGCACATGTAACGATAATGGCTTTGTGAGAACACCTTCTCCAACAAATCGGCGACTTCAGACTTCGCTAGAACTGGTTTTAGACATCGATGGTTGGGATATGAGTGTGGGTGAGGGAGTTGGATGGAGACATTAATAAATGTACTGAGAAGGTTCGTTGGAGGGTGGAGATGGTGATGGTGGCTGGTGACTAGCCGACAAATTAGGTCTCTTCTTTCCTTCTCATCGAGTATGTGTATGTTTCTGATTAGTAACAAAGTGAAGGTTGGGGAAAGTGAATGGGGAGGGGTGGTATAGTGGGCCTCTATTTTTTTAAATGAAATTAATAATAAAAACAAAAAATTAATTGAAAAAAAACAATAAGGCATTATGGTCATTTCAGTTCTGGAACAAACTAAGTTCACAACAAAATCGTCTTTCAGAGATGAAGCGTGCAAGATTAAGCCAAATGAGAGACGATCCGAATTAATTTTTAAAATAAGAATTAAAAAACATTTGGACATCTGCAAGAAGAATGATTTATATATTCATGCGGTTCTAAAAAAAAAGAATGATATATATATATATATATATATATATATATATATATATATATATATATATATATATATATATATATATATATATATATATATATATATGAAGCTTTGGTATAGTAAACTGGGCATTTTTTGGTAGAAATGGTCCCTGCACTTTGCTCCTCATTCTTTACCTATTTTGATATTTTTTTGTCATTGCAATCAATATTTTTACACTTTTTAGGAACCTTTTAATATTGAAAGTTTAGCTACAAAACTTTAATGGTTTGACAACTTTGATCGCTTTTCTAAAAATTTGTTAATTCTTACCCTTTTAATTCTTTAACTGTTTTGAAACTTCTGATCCTTGCAGTCAAAACTTTTACATTTTTTCATAAAAACATGAAAAAAAAACAGTCCGGGGCAAACTTCGAGCTTTTCATCCTTTCACTTTCTACGTCTGTCATATTTATCAATTCGGAAATGACATTTTTTTGGCAGAAATGGTCCCTGCACTTTGCTCCTCATTTTTTACCTATTTTGATATTTTTGGTCATTGCAATCAATAATTTTACACTTTTTAGGAACCTTTTAATATTTAAAGTTTGGCAACAAAACTTTAACGGTTTGACAACATTGATTCCTTTTCTAAAAATTTGTTAATTCCTACCCCTTTAACTCTTTAACCGTTTTGAAACTTCTGATCCTTGTAGTCAAAACTTTTACATTTTTTCATAAAAACATGAAAAAAAAACGATCTGGGGCAAACTGTGGGCTTTTCATCCTTGCACTTTCTAAGTCTGTTATATTTATCGTTTCGGAAACAATATTGAAAGCTTCTGGTTCCCGCGTAGCGGGGGTAACATTTCTAGTTTACTCCATTATAAAATTACAAATCAACTGTTGAATGTTTCAGTCTAATACTATTTTTATTATATGAACTTAGTTTTTGTTTAAATAAACTCTTAAAATAATAGTCTTAAATACGTAAGTTTAAACTTTATGGACTAATATGTACTATCCAAAATTTAACATTAAATATAGTGTTCATTTATACTATAACATTATATTTAGTTTATTTAGTGTCGTTCACCACTATTATATATAGTGTTAAGTTTAGTAGAATTAAAGCATTATAGTGTGAGTTATAGTGTAAAAGATAATTTGATATTGGTTTTACTGTAGGGTTGGAGATGCATTAAGACCATATCAAATGTAATTTATTTTCTAATATTGATGTATTTCACTTAAATTTCACTTTCAAGAAATGATTTTTTGCCCGTGCCTGTTGATGATAATCACATGGTGGTAGTGGTACCTTTAACAAATATCTTGATACACAAGCTCTATCGAATATCGACTATCAATTAAAAAACACAAAAACAAATCATTATTATTCATTATTTTTGCTTCATATGTTTCTTTTAGTAAGAGTTGGTGGGAAGTATTGTGTTTTGCCATTTCTTATTTTTGAAGATGGCAATAAAAGAGTAGTTGGCACATGTGATAGCACAGCGCGTAGATCTAACATTCGCTTTCATGTCGGCAACGTGGGTGCATCGTTGCCACTCCACGATCACCTTCTACATACGCATAGTTTTGGTCCCGTTAGATAATACGTCAACAAAAACACATCTAACTGTCTAATGTTACATGTAGTTTCTAAAAAAAGAAGGTTAATTAATCAATTATGTAAAATAAATCACTTACTTAAAATAATTAACCAATTACGTAACATTTTTTTAAAGTCTCTTGTTGTTTTTGTGATTTTTTTCTAGGTTTTACCCTCTTTAACTTGTATTATATTTTTTACTATTTTTTCATTGGGGAATATGATTTATCAGGGTAATTACCTTTTCGTATTATTCGAGTAACCTCTTTTATTTGTACACATCGTAATGAATTTATTAGAAGTGTTTGACCATTATGACCGGCTTTAATGGTCATATGAACAATTTCAATAAATTTGTTACTTAAATGTATACAAAAAAAACATTATATAAATGTGAACAAAACAAAAAAATAATTATCAATGATAACTCAATTTTAATATTTTTTATTTTACATTCTAATTTTGATTTGGTATAAAATTTAACATAAATTATAAATATTTTTAAAACCACATCATTTTGATAAATATCATTTTAAAATACACTACTTTGGTCAAAAAAATAATAATAAATAAACTATATTTTATAGGAGAAAAACACATCGTCATTTTATAGAATTTTATTGTTTAAGATATTGAATATACAAATTAACATTTACTAGAGACTAAAAGTATTAGATATAGAGACTAATAACATGAAGAAGAACATCATATTCAATTAAATTTGCTCGATATATTAAAATCTACATCGATAGCATTGTTATTGTCTTTTATATATATATATATATATATATATATATATATATATATATATATATATATATATATATATATATATATATATATATATATATATATATATATATATAGAACTATTTGATAATTATGCTAAAATGACTCCCAACATTTCGTGGCCAATTTAAAAGGCTTATATATGGTCATAAATATTGTTTTAAACAAACTTAATTAAATATATTAATATTCCAAATATCATGATCGACCGTTTTAATAAAGAAGAAAATTTATTTATAAGGGTAACAACCTTTTCTTTTTGTTCACATAGAGACACATAATACAAAGAGGGTGTTTAGTTAAGCTTAAAAAAAGAAGTATTTTAATTTATTAACGGTTTTGCACTCGTATAAATTAAAATTAATGTTTGGATAGATAATTTTTTTAAAAACAACTTATAACGGTCTGAAAATAAAGATAAACCATTTTGATAAGTTACTAAACGTAATTTATGAAAACTGATTATAATTTATATATATCTCACATCTCTAGAAAGTTTGTTTTTAGTCATTTTGCCAAACAATACAAAATATTTATGAGCTTATAGTGTTTTGACTTTTGATACCTTATAAGCTAATTTAAACACTTTTTTAAAAGCTTCATTTTGATACCGCTACAAGTTAACAAACTAATATGTTAAAAAAACATTTATCATTTCAAATAAGAACTCCTAAACATCCCCGTAGACTACAAGTACAGTAAGGTGATATGGAAATGTGACAATTACCTAGTTATGTGGTGGGGGAAGTGGTAACGATTTTATGATGAGATGAAAGCAGTTTTGAAGTGGTTAAATGGTAACCACTCCTGATAACATAATGTAGACATCACAAAGAATATATATTTAAAGTTTGCAATTTTTTCCGATTTTACCTAAATTATGTCTATTTGATTTTAGTTCTACTCTATAACTTTCACATATATTGTTAATTTTATATATTTCACCAGTGAGGAAACAACATTTTTAATGCTACTTTGATTACAAAATATGTATATTTAACACTTATTTAATTATCCTTATCCTATATAACTTATGTAGACTCTTGTTTAGTTGTTGAAAGCCCCACAGTTCAATGCCAGTTGGTATGTATAACGTAGTGTTATTTACGAAAACCAACTTCTAATAAATGGTCGTTTCCTGACGTGTTAGTCAATTTGGAGAGACTCTTTGTTGGGATCCAGTCATGGGTTCTTGTGGGTGTCGTTTTGAGCATTTCATATGTCTTTCAATTTATTGTGTCTTGAAAGTATATTGTAACTGGTTGGGCTGGTCAATTGCTCAAGAGTTGATGATAATGTTTGTTGTTTTTATAAATGACACATGGGGTGTGCCAATTGCAGGTACAATTGTTTTTAGATATAGCTATTAGAACTGTTGTAGTGTTTGAGATCAGTTCACAGTATTAGTCGATTAGTGACTTGAATATTGATGCCAACAATTTGGTGGTATTAGGGTTAAGCCTAATACGTTGGGCGTACTAGGTAGAGAGATCATGGATGCCCTCTTGAGTACGCTAGGCGTACCAGGAGTATGTAAGGCGTACTTAAGTCAAGTGTAAACCCTAATTTAGGGTCTTGGACCCTGATTAATGGCCTTAACTCAACTCCAAACTTTCCTACCTTCAACCTCCATCCCATTAAACCCTAGATACGAAACCCTAGCCCCATATTTGAGTGGTTCTTGAGTTCTTGGGGTGATTTCATGTGTTTTGGTGCTTATTCAAGAATAAGGATCTTCTTCAAGGAGTGTTGGATTGCTTGGAGCTTGTGGATTCCAACTTTATGCATATTGATATCTCTTCTGGAGGTATAAAGCTTCAAACTTCGTGGTTCCTTAGTGTAGATCTAGTTATGGGAGTTGTTATATGCAAGTTTGGTCCCAAGATTGTAGTTCTTGTTAGTAGAAGGTACTCTAGAACCTTTGAGCCTCATATTTGTTCCTTATTGAGGTTATTAAGTCAAAAAGTTTTGGATCTTGTGGAGTTTAATCCTCTCATGCAAGTATTGGTGACCTTATTATGAAGTTAGGAAACTTAGATTATGGTTTGGAGCTCATTAAGCCATGCAAAATCATAAAGTCATGAACTTTATAACCTAAGACATCTCTTTAGGGTCAGATTTGAGTTTGGTTGTCTTGGTCTTAACCATTAAGATCTTAATGGTGAGTTTTGGCCTCAAACGAGTACGTTTGGAATATGTAGGAGTACGCTCAGCGTAATGCTTGGACCGTGCATCGAGAACTTATACATTGTCCTTTGGAGGTAAGTATGTGGTGCGTACTCATCTGGTATGCGGGGCGTAATCCCCAAGGTGTCCATTTTGGGCCTTTTAGGGGTTGGGTAATGAGACGTTGGACCAGTTTTGGGAAGGGTAAAGTGGTCTTTTACCCTTTAGAAGGATGAAGTGTTGATTGGGCCTTGGTTTGTAGGATATTGGTTTAATTATTAATTAAGGTTATTGTTATTGTTAGTTGGTATGAGATTATCCAGTTCAACGACCCGAGCAGTTATTTTGTTATCACTCGATTAAGGTGGGTCTCCTCACTATGTCTGTGGGTTGAAGGTACTAATGCCGGCCCACTAGGATATGTTATGCTAGTTGTCTCTGTGACTATTTTACTTTGTATGTTGGGTTAGGCCCATTATATGATGAGTTGGGCCCATTTGTATGTTGGGCTAGGCCTATAGATCAGGAAGGGCTAGGCCCATTGTATGTTGTGTAGGGTACTAGCTATCTCCGTGACTCTTGCATTTTTATGTTGGGCTAGGCCCATTGGTTTGGCCGGGGTAGGCAGAATATGTAGGTTAGGCCCAATGGTATGTATGGTATGTGGTATTTTGGGGAACTCGCTAAGCTTTGTGCTTATGGTTTTATGTGTAACCTTCTGTTTAAATTAAATAAATAATTAACCCTAAACCCCGATATGTATAATATATTTTATTGTAGCTCTAAATCAATAATATCTTAGCAGAGTGTTGGTCTTTGGGAGTTAAAATTCACAATCGAGAGTTTGGGGGTTAAAATATAATTTCCGGATTACTTTGTAAAGAATTTTGAAGCTTGAGGGTTGATTAGTAAATTATGGATTTAATTTGAAAAGCATTTTAAAAGTCAAGGTGTGTTTGGTAAATTATAGACTTATTATGAAAAGATTTTGGAATGTGGAGGGTCGAATGGTAAATTATGTACCTAGGTTGAAAATAATTTGTCATGGAGGGGCTATATGGTGACTTAAGGAGCTGAATCAAAAAGAATTGAGAGGGAGGGGTAGGAAGTGTAACTATGAGTCAAGTTTTAAAATTTACTGGCTTAAACTCGTCACCCTCATATAAAGCCTTCATATATAAGCATTGGGAAACCCTAACCCTAGTGGCCTTCTTCAGCCGCCACCATCTTTTCGATGTCCTCTCAGCCGCCACCTCTTCACCGTTTCTTGCGTCACCCTCACTCCTGTCATCGACAAAGTCAAGGACAAACTACAACCACCGCTGCATTCATTCCATTGAAGACGATGGCTGCACTTGGTCGTCAGTGCAGTGGGCGATTAGAAGAACGTGATTTGTCATTGCTGTCGTTCGCTAGTCGGGGTCGTGACCTCCTTTCCTTCCCCGTTCTTCTATTATTGCGTTGTTACCGAACCATCATCGCCACTTCTCGCTGTTTCACATTTGTGGGTTCTTTAACCGCCACCTTCCTTTGTCGATGAGGATGCTACTCTGTTAGTGTGTGACTTCCGATGTATGGGTGTTAGTTTCAATCCATGTCGCAGGTGTGAGTGTGTCTAGGTGGTTGGAAAACGTGTATAACCACCATGGCAGCCAATCATGGTGGCTGCTGCCCATGCTACTCCCTCTGCCGCCACCAGCCACTGTGAGGGGTGGTTGGTGGTGTGTGTGAGATTGTATTGTATGGGTTTTGTGAGTATGATGTTGTATGTACAATTTTTGGCTGGAAAACCCGTCACCACCTCCTCACGCTGCCACTCTACTGCCTTCAACCGCCATGTTGGGTGGGGGTCTACATTCATATGTGATTGAATTTAGGACTCGTTAAGTCTCAGGACTTCATTCGTGGAGCTTCTCATCCTTACGCGCATATTCGTTTGAATCACCTACATCAGGTGAGTTCATACCCCATAATCAATCTTTAAATTGTTTTAAATGCTTTTAGGGGGGAATACAAGTTGAACACAATGGTAATTGTGTAAATGTTTATTATAAACATCTTTCAAAAGATTTCTTATGTCCTTTATAAGTGATCAAAACATTTCAAAAACTCTTTTAAAGTTATGTTACTTTTTAGTTTAACAAAACTTCATTTTTAAAGTACAAGCATAACTTAGTAGTAAAATGAGTCTTTTCAATAATAATTCAAGTAAAACACTAGTAAACTATAAGGGGTATAGTTTAGAGGTTCAGTCCATACTAGATACAATACACAATAACAAAAGAGAACACACAATAAAGAGAAACAGGGAGGAAGATACAATACATTATAACAGAAAGAACATACTAAGATACTACAACAGAACGAACATACTAAGATGCTATAGCGTGGAACAACTACAGGATCTAATTATACCAATAAATCACTAACTCAATGATCTAAACAAAAGGTGATAGTTAAATTGGGTATACATTATCACATAACTTTAATGTGGATTACACGGCCTAGCAACTGGTTTGCTGATTTGCGTTTGGTTCTCAAAATCTCTTGACAGGGAGAGTGTATAGTATGGGTACTAGCCTTCACATTATGACCTTAATAAAACATACTTGTTTTAAGGTAATCAGTACTCCAGTTGTCATTTCAAAAGACAACTGAGTACTTATATTTTCCCATTACTTTCATAAAGTGACAGTTCCACTTGAAAGTTAATGCAAACTATTTTCGAGTTAAGATAGTTATAAACTAGGGAAAACATACATTTTACGAATGACAAACAGAACAGTCGAGTCTAGTACATTCAGTAGAAAGAGACCATAATGCTAACCTTATGATTCCTCAATGTATACATCAAGGGATATATATTAATAGGATCCGATAGGTAATAGGATGTGTACTTTCCGCTTCATTTCCTGTTCCTTGTGGGCTTAGGGCGGATTCACTCAGCCTAGTATCCATTCGATCTTAGTTATATATATGTTCCGTATACATTAAGTCGTCATAAGGGGTATCAGGTTTGGGTCAGTTCATATGACACTAATTCAATGCACATTTTTCTAGTACAAAACATACTTTTCAAATAGAACATTTGGTATACAAAACTAGAAACTTACCAGTAAAGGGTTTAATCCATTTTATTAAACTAGTACAACTTAAAGGACCTTAGGTGTTTAATCCTATAATACCTTAGTTTATACAAGAAGGTTGTATATAATTAATATCTGATATGTAGTTGGATGTGTGCTTTCCACCTCATTCCTTGTTCCTTGTTTGGTTGTGGGCTTAGGACAGATCCACACAATTAACTATCTGTTCGATATTAGATTATATATAGCTAGTATAAACTAAGTGATTATAGAAGGAACCACTGTGGTTAAATTTTTATTATAAGAAATAAGGGTTTTCTTAACGAATCTTTTCATCAAATATAAAGGAACTATTACAATTAACTCCGTGAGTACCACGTGAATACAGCAAGGTTATATACAACGATGGCCTAACAACCAATGGGATGTGTGCCATCCGCCTCATTCCCTGTTCCTTGTTTGGTTGTGGGCTTAGGGCAGATACCTACAATCGATTGCTTGTCTACTCTGAGTTTTATATAACTTGTATCCATTTAGTACTCATAGAAAGGATTGTAGAGTCACTTTTACTTATCTTTCATCAAAGCAGGAAGTATAGGATTTTCTGGAGGAACAAGTGAACTTTTCTAAACAGAACTTACAATTTACTAAACTTTCTTACAAATTGATTACATCACTAAAATCTTATGAACTTACCAGCTTAATTGCTGATCAACTCTTTCAAAATAACTTGTATTCTCACGAAACTAACAGACAGGTACTCGTGCTGGGAATTTAGAAGATGTAGCAGTATAGCTTCATGTCTTATTTTGTTATTTGCATATGTATTCTATGTTTTGTTAACACATACTTTGTAAACACTTTCTTTCTAATGAAAGGGTTGTTAATTACTTTGATTACTATGATGCATGTCTTGTGATACTAAAAATGATGTCCCCCACCCCCGAATATTTCCGTCGTTCCGATTTTGGGGTGTGACAGCCACTGATAGAGTCAGCGACTTAACATGGCCATTCCACCATGTTAGGGCTCTGCCGGAGAAGGTCCAGGCAACAAACTTGACTTTGCTCCCTTCTAGGCATGAAATTTTTTCGAAGACTGAATCTGTTTTCTCGAACCATCGCATCAGAGCGATGACTCATGAAGTCCTTATACAAACATTCCCATGGGTATTTGTGGGTATCTCCGTGATTGGTTGGGTGAGAACCACTACCAAATCCACTGATACCACTTGTGCGAATTTAGGTTAGGGCGGCTGCCGTTGCTGCTGTTACTGCTGCCTGAAAAGCAGCTAGGTCAAACTGTGGTGGCGGGTTCTCTGTCGTGCTGTTGACTACGCGCCTTATTGGTCTACCACGAGGCATCTTTTTCTAAGAATACAAAGATGAGACAGAAATAAGTCTATAACAAAGGTTATACACCGAGAGCTGAAAGACTAAGTTATTCTAGTTCTGAATGTATCGGGTCCTTACTTCCATAGGGTTCTGGAAACGATTCGTAAAGGAAGTCTGTATAAAAAAAACTTTATGAATCAGGAGTAGCTATCCTCGAATGAATATCTGTGACCTGAATAACTATTACCAGTTCCATGTAAAGAAAATAATCCTACCACATAGGGTGAGTAGTGTTTCCACTAACTCGTTAAGTTAACCAAGATTATTATTTATTAGTGTGATGCATATGACGTTTTGGTTACTTCGGTTGATCCTTCTTTGAAAACTTCTCATGAACCTGCTCTTGTTCCTCCTTGACTCTCTTGTTGACTGCTATGAGGAAGTGGTTACATCTATTTAGGTTTGTCATGCGAGAATGGAAGTGTCTAAAGAATCTATGAGGTTTATTTGAAACATTATGGGGCGATCCTTACAGAGTCCTACTATAATTGCAGAATGTATACAAGTTGTAAATAATTTAAGATTAAATAGACCTTCGAATAAGTGATCCTACTCCAAAACCACAACCAAACAAGGAATAGGTAGTGAAGCGTAGATCACAAATTCTAAGTCTATAAAATCTCAATTATATAAAACCTTGGGAGTATACATTGCAAGATCATAGACCTATCCGTAAAGGTCTTTTAAGTTATCACATAAGTTATTTATATAGTGCCTAAAATACTCCTATAGTATTTTAATGTACTGTACTTGGTATGTTTTAAACTTGTTATCGTCTTGTAGTATCATAAAATACTCCCATAGTATTCTAACTTTCATGTTATGATCTAGAAATCTCTTGCATAGTGTTAGGTAAGTTTTAAGACTGTTGCAACACCACATCACTCCCAAACACATATCGGTCACATCTCGAATGAATATAGTTGATCAAGCTATATTGATCCTAGATATGATTACATAACTTTCAAGGTATAACCGCAGTGTTCAACCTTTAAATAAATATGTAATGTTCTTCTTGTGATACTTGTTCTAGTATGTACACATGTATAAGCAAGTAGGTATATTTTTATAACTTATTGTTATATTCTTAAGATATATCATTATCCAGAGCACTTAAGCCCCATTGTATTTATAGTTGTATATCTTTTATCGTTTGATATACTTAGTTCAGTATAAACAATGTTCTTATACCAATCTGTCACACCCCAAAACCGGAACGGCGGAAATGTTCGGGGGTGGAGGATGTCATGTTTAGTATCACAAGACATGCATCATAGTAATCAAAGTAATAAACAACCATTTCATTTGAAAGAAAGTGTTTACAAAGTATGTGGTTAACATAACATAGACAAAAAAGTAAATAACAAAACAAGACATGAAGCTATACCGCTCCATCTTCTAAATTCCCAGTGCACGTACCTGTTTACTAGTTTCCTAAGAATACAAGTTATATTGAAAGTGTAGATCAACATTTAAGCTGCTGAGTTCATAAGATTTTAGTGATGTAATGTAAGTTGTAAGAAAGTTGTAGTAAGTTGTAAGTTTTGTTCTGTTTAGAAAAGTTCTCCTGTTCCTCTAGAAAATCCTATATTTCCCGCTTTGATGAAAGATAAGTAAAAATGACTCTACAATCCTTTCTATGAGTACTAAATGGATACAAGTTATATAAAACTCAGAGTAAACAAACAATCGATTGTGGATATCTTCCCTAAGCCCACAACCAAACGAGGAACACGGAATGAGGCAGAAGGCACACCTCCCATTGTTTGTTAGATCATCGCTGTATATAACCTTGGCGTATTCACTTGGTACTCATGAAGTTAATTGCAATAGTTCCTTTATATTTGATGAAAATATTCTTTAAGAAAACCCTTATTTCTTTTAGTAAAAATGGTAACCACGATGGTTCCTTTTATAATCACTTGATCTATACTAGCTATATATAACCTAATATCGAATAGATAGTTAGTTGTGTAAATCTGCCCTAAGTCCACAACCAAACAAGGAACAGGAAGTAAGGCGGAAATCACACATCCAACTACCTATCGATTATTAATTATGTAACCCCAATGTATTAACCAATGTATTATAAAGTTAACCACTTAAGGTCTTTTAACTTATACTGGTTTAATAAAATGGATTAAACCCTTTACTGGTAAGCTTCTAGTTTAGTCTACTTCGTGTATTCTTTTTGAAAAGTGTATCCTTGTACTAGAAAGTGATGTATTTGAATTAGTTTGTTATGAGTTGACCTATACCTGATACTCCTTAAGATTATTTGGTGTATACAATATATATATATATATATATATATATATATATATATATATATATGTATGTATATATAAGATCGGATAGATAGTAGACTGGGTGCATATGCCCTAAGCCCACAACCAAACAAGGAACAGGAAGTAAGGCAGAAAGCACGCGTTCTACTATCTCCTAGACTCAATTAATATATATCCTTTATGTATAAACTAAAGAATCACAAAGTTAGCATTATAGGTCCCTTTCTACTTAATGTTCATGTTACGAATAAGTTATGTATTTTATTTATTACTGTCAGGTACTTTACTAAGATACTCTGTATAAATAATTTCGATTCCATGTATTACTATCACCTCGTGCCTACTAACCCATGTACGTGTAATCGTACTAGTGTTAATGTAAAATCGGAAAGATATATAAGTATGTTTTATCACCTCGTGCCTGTTAACCCTAGTACGTGAAATCGTACTGGTGTTAACTTAAACTCGGAAAGATATATTAGTATGTTTTATCACCCCGTGCCTGCTAACCCAAGTACGTGAAATCATACGGGTGTCAATGCAAACTCGGAAAGATATATTAGTATGTTTTATCACCTCGTGCCTGCTAACCTTAGTACGTTAAATCGTACTGGTGTCAACGCAAACTCGGGAAGATATATTAACATCTTAATTCGTTACAAATGATGAAATAAGGATACCATGTCTTCTTAGAGTACTAGGAACATCATATAAGTGTGTAATTCTAGAATTGTTCGTCTGTTAGTGTTATAGTGTGTTTCTCCCTGTACTTGTTATAGTATGCTCTTCTTTGTACTTGTTATAGTATGCTCTTCTATGTACTTGTTATAGTATGAATTGAACCCCCTAAACTATACTTATCATAGCTTACTAGTATGTTTTCTTGAACTGATACTGATTTGAAGAAAAGACTCATTTTATCTACTAAGTTATGGATGTACTTCAAAAACGGAGTTTTGTACTATGAAGTAACATAACTTTTAAAGAGTTTTAGAAACGTTTTGATCACTTAATAGTACATAAGCAATCCTTTAAAAAAAAATTATAACAAAAACATTTACACAATTATCATTGTGTTCAACTTGTATCCCCCTCCCCCTTAAAACCATTTAAAAACAGTTTAAAAGATTGATTATAGGGGTATGAACTCACCTTATGTGGGTGATTCAAACGAATAAGTGTGTAAGGATGTGAAGCTCCACTAGTGAAGTCCCAACTCACATACGAGTCCTAAATGACATGTAATGGCATATTTTGGCATGATTATAGTGTTTAGAAGCAACCACATCCAAGGAAACACCTTTAGGGACTAAGAAACACTTGGACCAAGTGTTAGAATCTCATGTGATTCATTTAAGGGGAGTGTGCGGCCACAATAAGGAGTGTGCAGCCATGGGTGTATGGCCAGAAGTGTACGACCGGACACTCATGGTAACAAGTGCACAAATGTGTGATTGTATGGTAGGGAAAGCTTGTGGGACTATTGCTTATCAAGTCTTGAAGCTAGATTTGCATTTTAAAGGCCCTTTAGAGGTGTTTTGAGGGGTGTACGGCCACACATGGGTGTATGGCCGTACACTCCTTATGATCTTGAGTTTTGGTCATTTTTAGGGTGTTAATAAAGTGCTCCTAACATGTACTAAGCATAAGGAAAGAGGACTTACGATTTGGAAGCTCAAAAGGGTTCACAATCACTGAGAACAAGTGTGTGTTCTTGGTGTTCTTGGTGAAATGGATGAAGATTTGAAGATCTAGCCAAAAGATGATTTCCATGGATGAAATCAAAGGGTGTTACTAGGAGTAGAAGTATAACAATAAATCAAAATGGAAGAAAGGCTTATATTCTTTAAGATTGGGTGAGAAGCTTGATGATAGCTGAGAGAAAACTCGATGTTCTTGACTTGGAAACTGAGGGAATGGCTTGGAAATGAAGGGATATCATACTTATGGAGGGGGTGTATAGCCAACATGGGTGTACGGCCGCACACACATGTGTACGGCTTCACACACATGTTTATGGTCGTAGACTCCCTCACATGGAGTATTCGGCTTGATTTTAACGCGAAGGACTTACGCAACACGGTCCTATACCCAATGCTTGATTGTACTGAGATTTGAACCCTTAAATAGACTCTAAACAAGGCTAAAAGATAACAGAAATGAGTCTGACACATTGTTGGATTGAATGGATGGACTTTACGAAGCAAAAATTTTCAGGTTGTCACACCATCGTAACAGATTAAGCCCCTACACTTCAGATCTAAACCCCAAACTTCGGCTACACACTGGAAATTACCTCTTAAGGGTAAAGTTTCCAACTTTACCCACTTCTAATCCTTATTAATGGGTTTGGCTCAAACCCTAGCTCCTTAGGACATAAATCCTTGTCCAAAATCCTTATTACTCCAAACCGAAGCAGGAGGACCAAGATCTAGGGCCTATATATATATATATATATATATATATATATATATATATATATATATATATATGTATATATATATATATATATATATATCAGTTAATCACGTAAAGTCTTTGCCTTTTTTTCACACCCCCAAACTGAACTGTCGGAAACATTCGGCGGAGGAGGACATCATGTACAATATCATAACAATGCACGATAGTAAATAAGCAACAACATCATCTATTGCATCAATAGTACAATTCAATACAAGTGTGTTATGTGTAATAATAATAAGACACCAAAAATGAATAATCAAAATATGAGATGAGTCTGGAAGTGCCCCGTCTTCTCAAAATCTGTCACAAGTACCTGTCTATTGGTGACATGAGAATACAAGTTATTTTGAAAGAGAGGATCAACATTTAAGCTGGTGAGTTCTTAATTATTTAGTATCAAATGTTGTATAAGTTTGAAGAAAGTGTTTGTAAATGTTTGTCGTAAATGTTTGTAAGTGTTTGTAGTAAATGTTTGTATCTCCTAGAAAATCCTATATTTTCTACTAGAAATGTAGCCTTCTACTAAGGCTAAAATGTTCTAAATGTTGTTTGTTTGTAAAAGTGAATGCTTTTCCCAAGTATGACTATCATTATCAAAATATAAATTAAATTACTGTTTATGTGAGAAGATCACAAAGTGAATGCAATGGGAAAAATAATGATGTACTGTAGTATTATATATAGTAACTAATGTTGTATTAACTACCTTAAATCAATTGTTAATTAAGGTATAATGTGATATGATTGTAAGCATACTTGATCGACTATTAGAAAACACGACGCTCGAAGACGTCAAAATGTTTTGACATTCGTCACCCGTAGACCTGCAGGTCCCACTGTAGCTAGCAGAAAGGTTTAGGATGGTCAATCCAGTATAGATCTATACACAAATTCATGCTCTCCCTCCAGGAGACTCTGGTTACAAAACGTGACACAACAGTATGATGTCATGCCACGAAGTGGTGGCTCACATTAATGTTATAGTATTCTTGTATCTGTATAGTATGTTCTCTCTGCCCTAGTGTATTGTGTGTTCTCTTTGTATAGTATATAGTATGTTCTCTTCGTATAGTGTTAAGTATCTTCCTCCTTGTTTCTCATTATAGTATGTTTTTTCTGTTTCTCGCTATAGTATGTTTGAACTGACTCATGTATGTTCCTTGTACTAGAAATAGTGAGTAGTAATCTCCTAAACTATACCTATTATTGTTTACTTAGTAATGTTGTTTGAATAACTGAGTATGTTTGTACACCTTTGTTATCCAAAGGCATTGAACTAATGTAAGAACTTTTATATCTATACATATATACATAATATATATAACTAAGACTCAAATGACATTCGGACAAACAACCGATACCCTAAGTCCACAACCAAACAAGGAACATGAAATAAAGGGAGTTATCAGTTCTAAGCCCTTTCAATCTTATTTATATAACTATATATGTATAGACATGATTTTGACAATATATAAGTTTAAAAGAGTTTTATAAAGAGTTTTTAGCATGTAAAAGAGTTTGATAAAATGTTTTGAAATAGTTGTTTGATAACACAACTTTGAAGTATAAGAAATCCATCTGTTTGATAGTTATAAATCACATGTGATTGATATAATAACTATAATGTTTCAACTTGTATTCCCCCAGAAAATCATTTAAAAGGTAAATTAGGGGTATGAACTCACCTGTAGTGAGTGATTCGAATCTAAGATCGATTGTAGGATGCTAAGTGTCAAGTGAAGTCTCGAGCACAAACGAATCCTAATAAGCATATAATGACATATATATATATATATATATATATATATATATATATATATATATATATATATATATATATATATATATATATGGATATAATTAGTGTATAAGCAACAATCATGTAAGGAAACCACCTTAGGGACTAGGAAACACTTATATTGAAGTGTTACAATCACATAGGATTGCATCAAAGGGGTTTACGACCTCACTAAGGTGTGTACGACCAGTATATGTACGGCCCTTGTGGTATACGATCATGGTGTGTACGACCATGGAGTGTAAGGCCGTAAACCCATGGAAAATCTTGCAAAACAGGGTGTTGCATGTCTCTAACTAGCATCCACTTAGTGTTCAAGGTCCTATGTTGGGACATGGGGTGTGTTTGAGGCCTAAACATGCACTAGACAAGGGTTTACGACCATATGATGAGTGTACGGTCGTACACCATTGGTGATCATGCATTTGATGATGATTTAAGGCTAGAAATCAAGTTTTTCTTAATCCTAACTAGAAGATAGAAGGGATACTTACACTTTTGAGGGTCCTTATGGGGTTCACGGCCACCAAGAACTAGTATGTGTTCTTGGTGTTCGTGGTGAAAGGTGAGATTCTTGAAGATCTAGTCAAAAAGAGACATTTCATGGATGAAACGTCGATCTTCACTAGCCAATGCAATGAATCAACTAATCAAATGGAAGGAATACTTACTTCTTTGAAGATCAAGGTGAAGAACTTGATGATAGTTGAGAGAAAATCAGGTTTTCTTGGCTTGGAAGTGAGAAAAAGTGAAGGAAAAGGGAGGGAAAACTTATATAAGGGCATGAGTTCACGACCATGAGAGGGTGTACGGCTGTACACCCATGTGTACGGCCGTACACACCTCTTGAAGGAGTGTTTGGCCCGAATGCAACCCTATGACTTGAGATAACTCATCCCTAAACCCAAACCTTGATTGTACTAAGCTTAGAACACTCAAACAGACCCTAAACAATGCTAAAAGATAGCAGAATGAGTTTGACTTTGATTAAATTGAATGGCTTGTACAAGATAGAAATTTCAAGTTGTCGCACTTTTCATCCATTCACGGCCTTCTAGGCTTAAGAGACCATAACAACATCTTAAAGCTTGCATGGGGGTTTCCAATGGCATAAAGTTTTCACCTTTATGCCTTATCCACCCTTAGGCACTCCAGATCTACAAGGATCTTTACTTGGAATGTCTATATCCCATGGATCAAACTTCATGGACCAAAATCCTTATAAAATGGACATAAAGAGATCTAGGAAACCATAAGCCAATTTGAAGACTTGATTACTAGAAAATGGTGGAAATGAGATGGTGTTGCTGGATCTACAATATTCTCCTTGAACCTTCAAGGTCATTCTTCTTCTTCTTCTATTCTTCAATAACACACAAAACCCTCAAAAACAAGCTCACAAGCTCAAGGATGCACTAGGGTTTCAAGATCTAGGGTTTTGGATCTGGGGGTGAGAATGAGGCTGATGGGAGGAGAATAAGATGCTTAAATAGGGCACCAAGACCCAGATTTAGGGTTTCCCAAACCTAGACCAACTCGCTGAGTTGGTCCTCCAACTCATCGAGTAGGTCACTTAACCCGCGGCCCCAAAATCCGCTCCTACTCGACGAGTTTCCTTTCTTTCCTTGGGGTTTTCCTTTCTTTTCTTAGCCTTCAAGATTCTCATTGTTACAACTCTCCCCCATTTAAACTAGACTTCATCCTTGAAGTCCGCTAAGACAAACTACCTCTCAATCTTCACGATGTTGCTTTACGATGCATAATGTGCCTGCTCGGTCCAATCCTCGAACGAACACTTTTTTTAGCCTTCCCTCCGGTCTCCCTGAGCGAAATGCTAATCCTCAGAGGTATCCTCTTGAGAACCATCTAATTACTATAAACCTTGAGTACATTGCTCTTACCCTATCGACAATCCTTCCGGTGCTCCCCGAGTACTTATGTCGGACATCCAAGGGGGTTCACCCCTTTTTCCCTGTGCGGTTACTAGCCTTCCCAAGGCCACTTTCCATAAGCAATAACCTTCTCTATCTTCGTGTGGGTCAAACCTTTGCTC
Source organism: Lactuca saligna (assembly GCF_052625555.1). Lineage (NCBI taxonomy): Eukaryota > Viridiplantae > Streptophyta > Magnoliopsida > Asterales > Asteraceae > Lactuca > Lactuca saligna. Next base: position 103,986,415 of record NC_136418.1, on the reverse strand, counting down.
GAACTAATCTCCAGCCACTCCCAGTACTGTCCCTTCGCAGCTACCCATTGAATGCTTCCTCTATCATGTCTCAGTGATGAACACCCAACCCGGCGAATGGACCATATAATCCTTCGAGTAAAAGATTCATTCTTACAATGGTTAGACTCAGACGAGAGCTGCACAACATAATCAAATCCTTCCCTCTGAGATTACTTGATCCTGCTACGAGGGGCGTAGCACCACTCGGTCAACTGGCTACTCCATGCAAAAATTCTCTTATCCTTGCTCCTGTCCGGAGATCCTACTGCGTCTTATCCGTCTTTTCGGATGGACCAGGACCACCCTGATCCCAACTAATCTACCATTATCTAGAATACTGGACTCCCACCAGTTACTAAACCTAAGCTCGATCTCTCAATTGCTCCCAACGACTTTTAAAGAAAACTTCTACTATCTAAAACTGCTTTGTCTGTCTTGCCACTCTGGCTCTATAAGTCCTGGGATCCTCGATCCCCTACCTTGAACCTAAAGTCTCTACCCGGTCCCACTTACATTGCTATAAGCATACAGGCCTCGCCCACGGGTCCCACCCAAACCATGCTATGGAGCGGCCTTCCTTGCAGGTCTCACCTATCTTAGGGCTACATAGGTCCAGCTCCTCATCGAATCTCAGCGTGTTACCCTTCCTAATTTCTTATCATTCTAACTAGGAGTTACGTGCCTCGACCACCCTCTGCTAACTAGGAGATACGGACCCCCGCCCACACTCCTCTAACCAAGCTGCTAATAAATGCTACGGCTTGCCCATAGTCTTACAACACTTTCCATGCTGTCTAACTGCTGGTGAATGCAATGACTATCATATAGTCTTACATCCTTACTAACTTGCGTCCTGCCGGGAAAAATCTCCAACCTGATTTCCCAACCCAGTCATCAGCTAATCATGAATCACACGAACTCAACGTCGAGAAGTTTCCCAAATTTCCTAGTCATGCGCTCGTCTATCCAAACATCCACCTAGGCTACTTTCCTTCTCAACAAGATTACGAATTTATCCCAGTTTCACACTTACTTCTATTTCTGACTACTCGGGTGGTTCTTCCCGACTTTGATCCAGCTAATTTCTTGTAGTTCACAGCTTGGAAAGGATTCCCAATCCTTCTTACCATCCAATGATCAATCTACTGACAATCCTACACTCACTACTGCTAGTGATCTAACTGATAAATATCAATCAATACCCCTCTTGGAAACTAGCGAAACATATCTTGAGTTCCAATCACGCTCGTTACAGTTACTGTATCCTGAAAACCTGCTCTAAAAGGGGATGTCTTTGAACTACTACTCTATAATCCATGGTATGCAGATGGTATATAATTCAATCATAAGCAGGAAACAAAATTCTAAAGTACATTCACTAATATCGATGCAGTACCATAACAAATAAATCATAAAAACATAACTAATAGGAAAGTGAAAGATACACACCTGCCACATCAGGGGCTACTTGTGTCTCGTCTGAAACCAACTAGAATGACCAGCTCCTTGTCGCGGGAACCTCTGTCCAACCCTAACGGTCGTCGATAATCCTCAAAGTCATAGGGGTAGGTGTTATCACCTATCCTGATGTAACCAAACTCGGGCATTGGGCCTTCTTGTGGCCCTCTAATTGCAATGGAAGCATATCAGTTCTGATCCCTAGGTGGTGGTAATAGTACAATCTCTGCTAAAGTGACCAGTCTGGCCATACTTGAAGCAACCAGAACCACCACCGCTGCCACTACTACACGCACCCTCGTGCGTCCTGCCACACTTGCCACAACGACTACGGCTTTGGAAGTCTCTTAATCTCAAATCCGACCCCTTGGGTATCTTACTTGAACCTGTGGACAACTGACCCTCATCCGTTTTCCTCTTCCTCTCTGAGTCCAATTCAATCTCTCTCTCTCTCTCTCTCTCTCTCTCTCTCTCTCTCTGTGTGTATGGCTCGAGAAATCATATCCTCCAGCTTCTTGCAGCTAGATCGGCTCACAAACTACCTGATGTCGCTCCTCAGCATCTTGAGATATTAAGCCTTCTTCATCTCTTCGTCTACCACATACTGCGGAACAGGGAAGGGCTCTCTCTCTAAACTTGGTGGTGATCTCCACCACGGTCTCTGTATTATGCTGGAGGTCCTGGAACTCCCATGCTAATTGTTGCACCTCAATAATTGGTGCAAACTGGGCCCTGAACCTGGCCGAGAAGTCACTCCATGTCATCGCGTCCAACGTGATATCATCTCCAATAGCATGTCCAACCTCCTCCCACCAATCACGCGCTTTGTCCTTCAGAAGACGGGAGGCGAGTCAGACCTTTCCCCCCTCAGGTCACCGACTAGAATGCCAGGCATTTGCGACATCCGCCAACTATCTACTGCTAGCAATGGGGTCCCTAGCCCCATGGTAATTTGGAGCTCCACAAGCTCTGAACTCTCAGAATATCAGTGTACGCGCCCCCATCATGGCCACCATCTCAGTATGGAAGGCTCCCAACCTCTCATCCGAAATCTCCAATATGCCCTCCTTGACTGTTAGTAAAAGACAACTAAAACTCCTAAAATCACAAAACAAGCATTATTCGAGTATTGAGTACACATAATCAAGCATATACTAATTAGGCCATCACACTAACTAATTTGTACTAGCATGCAGCTCTCATATAGCTGATAAACATATAACAGGCACATAAGGCATCCTTCCTAGATCCTTAGCCCTAATCTAGCATGCAGTTCTCATAAAATTGGTAATCATATCATAACATAAACTTGTATGGGTAATTTGGGAGTACTTACTTGAGCTTAGATGATTGCATGCACCACACCCTTTTCTATTTTTCAGAAAAAAATGCTTTTCTTTTTGCTTTTTCTAGAATTCTTTTCTTTTCTCAAAATCCTTTTATAAAAATGATTTTTCTCTTGAAAAAAATTCTATACCAATTCCTTAGTTTGAGTTCAGAAATACTCGGAAGGGTGCCCGCATCCCTCGAACCAAGGCTCTGATACCAACTTGTAACATCCCAAAAATACGGACCAAAAAATTCATTTCAATCCTTAATAAAACAATAGTAATCCAAACATCATATAAAACCATAAGTCATGTATCTCAAAATATCATAACATTTGTTAAAATATATCAGAGTATAATCACCCCAGGCTAAAACGTCTTGGTGTGTGCAATGCGATCATCCCGAGTTCTTACCTCTGCTACTGAAAGTACCTGAAACCAAAACTGAAAACCGTAAGCATGAAGCTTAGTGAGTCTCCCCAAACTACCACATACCATACACATAATCACATATATTAGGCCCCACTACTAGAACACGGACCTTTAATGACTCGCGAACAATGACACACGTAGATTTACGATACGCATTTTGTGCGTGTCCTAGAAATAATGTCAGGTTTTCGAAATTAAAAGGATAGAGCATACATATTTATGCGTGCCCTAAAATTAAGTGTCCAACAAAAAAAAAATTACAAACACGGAGGGCACTTAAATTAAACGGGCGTCGTATATAAATGTCGTTTTATAAAATTTTAATACGCGCCTAGGGGAAATCAAATCCCCCAAATATTTGATGTACCGCACTTCCTTACCTCTGCACTTTATCCTCTACATCTTCACCCACCCACTTTCTCCTCTCGATCGTTGGCTCCTCAAGCGACGAGTCCTCTCTGCTCGCCGCCGTTAGCCATCGCCTCACTGTGAAACCACCAACAGCCGGATCTTCATCAAAACCTTACAATTTATCTCCTCTATACTGTTTTTGTCTACATCTTCTTCCTCGATGCCATAGCCACAATCACCTACAACACCTACCATGGCTTCTATGGAAGACCAATCAAGTTTTTCCCCGCCATGAAATCCCTAATCTTCTCCTTCTTCCCACTCTTGTCGACCACAATCGTTTCTCAACTCATCCTATCTCTCATCTCGCTTCCATTCTCCTGTTATTCTTGGTAATCATCAAGATTGGGGAAAACCTAGGGTTTGTAATTGAGTACAACTCGAATTACTTTATCAGGTCATTCATTTTGTTTCCACTCAAGATTGGGGAAACCTAGGGTTTGTAATTGAAGATGTCTTTTCTGTCTCTAGTTACTATATTCGTGGATGGGTATATAGTTGCATAAGTGAGTCTTCCTGCTAGTGATACACCTGCTAAGGTGAAGCAGTAAGATGAAGCTTGTTGACTCCAAAGATGCTTTTGCCTCAAAAGTGACATTTATCGTTGGTCGAGATCGTCTTCTAAAGGTATGGTTACATTAATCCTTTTTATTTTAAAACTACATATTTTGTTCGAGTCACATTCCTACAGATTTGATAACACTTGAATGGAGTTTTAGCACTTTGATTGACCTCTTTGGGTAGAAGGTTCCAAGTATCTACGATTTTGAAACATGTGATTTTGATTGAATTGCAGGTTCCCACAGAAAACATTAAAAATTTCTCCATCATTGCACATATTGATCATAGAAAATCGACATTAGCTGATAAATTGCTTCAAGTGACGGGTACAGTGCAATCACGTGATATGAGGGAGCAGTTTCTGGTATCGAGTATAAGTAAAAGCCTACAATTTTATGGTTTATATATTCCATAAAACAAAAAATATGAAGTATTTATTCAATTCATTTGAGAGTATATAATGCAAGATTCTTATTTTAGGTTAATAGAATTATGATTTATCTTATGGATAGAACAATAATAACAATAGATTATTCGATATTAAGTAGTATAGGAAACTGTTACTCTATTACCACCAGGCACCAGGGCTTTGGCCACTTTCTGCAATATATACATGCTTAGGCTTTTATATTCCTAAATGATACTCTTTTACTTGTTGTTGATTATATTAATGACAATTTTACAAGAATGTTGCTATCAACTTCTCAGGTAACTTGTCTGATGGATTCAAATGTTTGATATGAGTTTTTGGATCTGAAGTTTAAATCCAGATTGTTCTTCAATGGTCACCTATAACATTGAATTCGTTTTTCTATAGGTTTAATGGTTCTTCTCCAAAAGGGGTCACAAACCTTGTGTATGTAGGCAATGAGCAGAAAGAGATGTCAAAAACTAGCTGTGGTTATAACTTCATCAACACTCCAGTTTCAAAACTTTTACCTGTTGTAAGTCTATAAAAAAATCATAATTTTTTACCCTTTTCCATTTTTTATAAAAAGGTGGATAATTTACACTTTTACAGGTAGTGGAATCTTCTCAAGATTTTTTACCTCTTCTATTACTCACAATGGATCGCCCCCCTGAGTTTTGGAAAGTGGAGCCAACCAAGCAATTAACCAAGTCTGTTAGTTAATAATTAATGATTATTATTTATTAGTTTTGTTTCTAAATATTCATTTTTAAACATTTTTTTTCTAATTGAGATTTCCTCAATTGAATCATCCTTATTTTATGTCCTCTTAGTATTTATTCTTTTGTTTTGCAACTTACAGTCTAAAACATCATAGTGCAAGTTCAATTCCAGAACAACCACCTGAAACTTACCTATCTGGAAGAAATCCATTGGTATTGGTTTTCAATCTTTTTATATTGGTTTTGTCTTTTCAGCTTATATATCTAGAAAGGAACACGTAGTACTTTTGAACAGCAAGAATGGGCAGCTAAAATTGTTGATTCTTTGAAGGTATAATGTCCTTATTCAGACAACAATTAATGTGAAAAAAGAAAGAATTCAATAATAAAATACTTTTTTGATGATTTTTTTATGTTATCTTTGATCAGCATGGGGTAAACGCAAAATTCCAAAATGAAGGAACAGAAAGCTGATCAACGTTTTGGCTTGGATTTGGAGGGAACCAAAGTTTCACTAGCACCAAAGTATCATTGGAGACTTCTAGATTTCCTCACTTGTTTGCATTCTCGCTCATTAAAGGTTTCAATTTCACAAACATATAATAATACCACTTTAGTTTTACTTTTTTTTTTCTTTTATTATTATTGTTAATTAAGATTGAAGAAGTTTACAACTTTGATCAAGATGACCTGTTGCCTGATGATATGTTGATATTAGATACACATGTTGAGGTGTTCGTTTGGATCTCTTGATGGATTGTCGCCACATGGAACAGGCACGTCAAGTTGATCAGGCACACCAAGTTGATGCAAATAAGAATCCAGATGATCCTCAAGCTGCAGAAAGATTTCAGGAAAGTGTTTGATCCTTCATTAGAAAATAAAAGGTAACTATAAAGGGTATTTCTGGCTGAATGTGTACGAAATTAAGGGCATTTCTGGAAATCACAGATTACTGCAGCAAAAGGTAACTATAAAGGGTTAATTGCAAGAAAAAAAAGTACAATTGATGTAATGGAAATAAATGAAAGCATGATGATGTAATCTACAAAGAGATAAAGGTAGATTGCTATTACTTGTAACTAGTACTAAAAAAATGTTATCTTAATTTTTTTTTCTTTTTGATGAATTTGATTTTAGAAATACATAGAATGGGCTGGATCTCTTGATGGATTGTCGCCACATGTGCCATTATACAAAGTAATGGAGGAAAATGAACCTTGTTTCTTCACAACATATTTCTCATGGGATCCTTCTAAACCATCATTGTTGTTGCTGATTGGCTTCAAAAGTTGTGGTAAACAATTTTCTTTTTGTGGGTATGTGATAGTGGAAGACTTTTTATTTTATTCTAGTCTGAATTGTAAATTATTAATGGCTAACAACAACATTGCCATTGTTGGTTAGTTATTATTAAGCTCACATAATCTGCCACATTTATTAATTTATACCTTTTCTGTTATAACGAGTATTGAGATTTCATTGTTGGTTAGTTATTATTAATCTGCCACATTTATTAATTTATTAATTTGCCACATTGTTGGTTAGTTATTATTAAGCTCACATAATCTGCCACGCATTGCAATCATGTTACTTTGAGATTTCATTTATTTTCAAATAGCTTTATGTTAACAGTATTGAGATTTCATTTATTTTCAAATAGGTTTACGTTTACATTTTTGCCCTCATTTTTCATGTGTGTTACATTTCACAGGAGTTATAATGAATGATGAGACTGTGCATCAGTTGTGCGAACAGGCTGTTTCATAGGTATTTACCATTTCAACTTTTGACTTTTGACTTCAAGGTGTTGATATTCTTACAGGTTCATACTTTTAACATTTATATTTTTATCTGTTATGTAGCATGAAAGTATTGGTTTAATCAAGTCTATGTCTTATTATATTAAAGGAATTTATGGTGTACTATAATAGATGACAAGGCTGCTGGAATGATTGTTTACTAATTTTAATTGATTGTAAACATAACAATACACTATAGAGGAGAAAGTCGTTGAAAGAGCTTATAAAAAGTTTGCACTTGATGCTTTGGTTATTCAACAATGACGTTTAGCTGAGCAAAAGCTCACATCACCTTTTTACTAGTTTCCATTACTTCTAAATAACATGTCATTTTTTTTGGCAGCTATAAACAAAGATGAGATGCTACAAATGATGAGGTTTGGTGCTAAAATGGTATTCAGTTCAAAGGATAGTACAATCACAGATGAAGATATTGATAGAATCGTTGCTAAAGGAGAAGAGGCAACTGCTGGGCTGTTGGAAGTTGGAACTTTGTGAATGATTTTGTAAATGCTGGCTTTGGTCAGGTATTTAATATTTTTCGACTACTTTTGTCAAAATAAATAAATAATCTAATAATTTAATTTATGTTTCTCTTTTTAAGGATAAACTAAAGAGGTTTCCAGTTGGAGAAATAAAGTTGATCTTGCATTAGGAGATATACATGTTGCAAAGTGTATCAAGTCTAACTACCCATGTGTCCCATTGGAGGAAGCTCAAGGTTCTTTACTTCTCTTACAATGTAATAATCCATCTTCACACATATTTTGTATTTTTTTTCTTTTCCTTTTTTTGCAGGCAATATAGATACTTTGAGCAAGTTCATAGATTTAGAGTCCTTGAGTGGTGTTACTAAGGAAGACTGGAGACAAGTGCGACACACATTTAAAAAAATCAGCACAAATCTTGTTTATAGTGAGGCACACATTAGGTTATTAGAACTATTAGTTTGTAAATTTTTGTTACAACTCTACTGATTTGTTTTATCTTTTTATGGAACGATTATTTGTATGACATTAAATTTTATGCAATGGATTGTATTTTTTGTATATGATATTTTATTTTCTATTATGAGACATTAAATACAAATTTAATTTGAAAATTAGTAAATCTATAAATAATATTTTTTTAAACATTTAAAATTATGATACGCAAAAATACGTGTCATCTTCATTTATGACATAGCCTTTCTTGATAGGGGCTTTCTTGATACGCATTGCGTGTCATTAACACGCGCGTCGTAAGGTTACGACATGCGAATGCGTGTCGTCTTCCTTTATGACAGGGCCTTCCTTGATACGTATTGCGTGTCGTAAATGTACGTCGTAATTGCGCGTCGTAAATGAGCATCGTAACTGCACGTCGTCTCTCTTTATGATAGGGCCTTCCTTGACACGCATTTGCGCATCGTCTGAGCCTTTTATGACGCTCAATGAGCGTCGTAAAAGGCTGTTTTTCTAGTAGTGCCCCCGCCCACTGCATCGGGACTTGCCCGACATCGGGCCCCGCCCAGCATCAGACCCCGCCTGGCATCGACCCCCGCTCGATATACAGACCTGTTTCTACTAGGCCACGCCTAGAGATGGAAAAAAAAACCCGTACTCAACGGGTACCCGAAACCCTAACCCGAGTTGACCGGGTAAATCCCCGAGTTGACCGGGGATGGGAACGGGGATGAGTATTACCCGAATATAAAAAGTGGGGATGGGGATGGGGATGGTTTTACATGTCGGGTACCCATACCCGTACCCGAAACCGGCCCCGATGGGTACCCGATATATATATATATATATATATATATATATATATATATATATATATATATATATATATATATATATATATATATATATATATTATTTATTTATTTATTTTTTTTATATTTAATAATGCATCAGCAAATGTTCATTAGACAAAATAACGTTTTCTAACAATCAGACGTATGGTTTTGGGAAGACTTTTTATGTCTTTTTTTGCAAAGAATGATTTAATTTGTAACCTTGAATGTTATTGTTCGTGTTTGAAAACATTCAGTGATTATAGTGTTATATATTAGTTCTATTAGTTTTTGTTTTGTTGGTTAATCTATAATTATGAGTAATTTTTCATAAAAGTTTAAAACTTTGTAACGGGGAAAAATCCCCGATTACCCATTGGGGATCCCCGATACCCATTGGGGATCCCCGATACCCATTGGGGGATCCCCGATACCCATTGGGGATGGGGATGGGGATAGATTTTTAATCCCCGATGGGGATGGGGTCGGGTATGGGGATGGGGATGGGGATTCGGGTATGGGGACGGGAAACACGAAACCCGGTATACCCATACCCATTGCCATCCCTAGCCACGCCTGTCCCTGGGCCCCGTCTGCTATACACATACGAACATATAATCTAATCATGCTGGTACATAATAGTCAACACCATGCTATAACTGCTAGTCTCAAGGCCCCGCCCTTACTGTACTACTAATAAGATATGGAACCCCGTCCATACTCAACTAGTGATGAGATACGGGCCCCCGCCCACACTCACCCCTTACCATGCACATATAAGTATCACAAAGACAACAAGTATAACTAGACATGAATTTCTTCCTTGGGCCCTGCACGGCATCGGACTGAAGTTCGGAAAGCTTAGACCTTCCTCGGGCTTACCCAGGCATCGGACCGAAGTCCGGAACACATATCACATAAACTACATCGGGCTAACCCCGACATCGGACCTAAGTCTAGAACACACATAATATATAAACTTCATTGGGCTAACCCCAACACCACATCTTAATCCAGTATACAATAACATACACAAATGGGCCGATATTGGTGCCTTCGACCAGTTCCTACTGGAGAAATCTCACCTTGCACTGCTGAATTCCTATTGATACTCCACTGGCTGATAACTGACAATTCCCCAAACTGCTGCTCCTTCAGCTCCCCGAGCTGTTAGTAACAAAATGATACTTAGCCCCAAAAGGTTCTCAATTCAACCAGGTCAACCTTGGTCAAATTCAAAGTCAGCGGTCCAAGTCAACGCTCCGAATTGACTCAACTTCACCGAGTTTCTCCATCAACTCGCCGAATTCTAAAAATCAGAATCCTGAAATCGTGATCCAACTCATCGATTCAGCCTCTAACTCGTCGAGTTCCCTAGCTACTCATGGTTATGATGTATCGAATCAACTCATCGAGTCAGTCCCCAGACTCACCGAGTTCTCGCATGAACAGAAATAGAAACAACTCACTTCGACTCGTCGAGTCCATTCCTGGGCTCGCCGAGTCCCTTAGTCTGATTGGGCCATCTTAACAGATTAATCCCCTACACTTCAGATCTAAACCCCAAACTTTGTCTACACGCCATAAATGACCTCTTAAGGGTAAAGTTTCCAACTTTAACCATTCCTAATCCTTCTTATTGGGTTTGGCTCAAACCCTAGCTCCTTAGGACACAAATCCTTGTCCAAAATCCTTATTACTCCAAACTGAAGCAGGAGGACCAAGATCTAGGGCCTATATATCAGTTAATCACGTAAAGTCTCTACCTTTTCATCCATTCATGGCCTTCTAGGCTCAAGAGACCATAACAACCTCTTAAAGCTTGCATGGGGGTTTCCAATGGCGTAAAGTTTGCACCTTTATGCCTTATCCACCCTTAGTGACCACAATCCTCATAAAATGGACATAAATAGATCTAGGAAACCATAGAAGACTTGATTACCATAAAATGGTGGAAATGAGATGGTGTTGCTGGATCTACAATCTTCTCCCTGAACCTTCAAGGTCCTTCTTCTTCTTCTTCTTCTAGTCTTCATGAACACACAAAACCCTAAAAAACAAGCTCATAAGCTCAAGGATGCAATAGGGTTTCGAGATCTAGGGTTTTATACTTAGGGGCTGAGAATGAGGCTGATGGGAGGAGAATAAGATGCTTAAATAAAGCACAAAGACCTGGATTTAGGGTTTCCCAAACCCAGTCCAACTCGCCGAGTTGGTTCTCCAACTCGTCGAGTAGGCCAGTTAACCCGCAAACCTAAAATCTGCTCCTACTCGTCGAGTTAGTCCTCCATACTCGATAAGTTGCCTTTCTTTCCTCCGAGTTTTCCTTTCCTTTCTTGGCCTTCTAGTTTCTGGGTGTTACAGTAACACCCTTTTTCCGAATCGTTTCCTAATTCAAGGTTGTGACCTGAAGATCGGTTATCATAAGGCTTAAGCCTTTGAGAAAGAGAGAATTAGATCCCCTTGGGTGTGGAAAATGTAGATTGGATGACCTGAGAGTTCGGTTTGTGTTTTGGAGCCCAAGGGTATATCGATAAAGTGACATTTTAGGACTTTTATGAATTGGGTTTAAGTTCAGAAAGTTTTAAGGCAAAGAAGTGTTGATAGAAGTGTAAGGCTTCTCGTTACCTTTCCGGGGATATAAGGATTATCGAAAACGGACTTTGAATGAAGAAGTTATGGCCTTCAGAAGTTTGGTGATATTAGGGTTAAGCCTAATACGTTGGGTGTACATAAGAGTATGTTGAGCATACATAGGAGTACGTTAGGCAGAGGGATCACATATTCCCTTTTGAGTACATTGGGCGTACCAGGAGTACGCAAGGAGTACACAAGTCAGGTGCAAACCGTTGAGCCTTGTATTTGTTCCTTATTGAGTAAAAGGTACTCGAGAACCGTTGAGACTTATATTTGTTCCTTATTGAGGTTATTAAGTCATAAATTTTGGATCTTGTGGAGTTTAATCCTCTCATGCAAGTATTGGTGTCCTTATTATGAAGTTAGGAAGCTTGGATTATGTTTTGGACCTCATTAAGCCATGCAAAGTCATAAAGTCAGGAACTTTATGACTTAAGACATCTCTTTAGGGTTAGATCTGAGTTTGGATATCTTAACCATGAAGAGCTTAATGGTGAGTTTTGGCCTCTGACGAGTACGTTGGGCGTACGTAGGAGTACGCTCAGCGTAATGCTTGGACCGTGCATCGAGAACTTGTACATTATGCTTCGGAGGTAAGTATGCGGTGCGTACTCTTTTGGTACGCAAGGCATACTCCTTAGGGTGTCCATTTTTGGCCTTGGGCCATGAGATGTTGGACCAGTTTTGGGAAGGGTAAAATGTTATTTCACCCTTTAGAAGGATGAAGTATTGATTAGGCCTTGGTTTTTGGGATATTGGTTTAATTTTTAACTAAGGTTGTATTTATTGTTAGCTGGTGCGAGATTATTCGATTCAGTGACCCGAGTAGTTATTTGGTTATCAGCAGATTGAGGTGAGTCTCCTCACTGTACCCGTAAGTCGAAGGCACCAATGCCGACCCACTAGAATATGTTATTCTAGTTGTCTTTGTGACTCTTGCATTGTATGTTGGGCTAGGTCCATTTGTATGTTGGGATAGGGCCATTTGTATGCTGGGCTAGGCCTATTATATGATGGGCTAGGCCCATTATATGATGGACTAGGCCCATTATATGATGGTATAGGCCCATTTATATGTTGGGCTAGGCCCATTGCATGTTATGTAGGGTGTTAGCTGTCTTCGTGACTCTAGCATTTGTATATTCGGCTAGGCTCATTGGTTTGGCAGGATTGGGCCCAATATGAGGGTTGGTCCCAATAAATTGTATGATATGTGGTATTTTGGAGAACTCACTAAGCATTGTGCTTATGGTTTTATGGTTATAGTTTCGACACTTTCGGTTTGAAAGGGAAGGGACCGACTTGATCACAACGCATCCACCCATGTTTCCGCAATATGATGAATTTGGGATTGTACCACAAGGACTGTTTTTATTGTGATATACTTTTGAATGTTTGAATAAAAAGATAATTGGTGTTTTGGTTGAATTAAAAATGAAAATTTTAACTCATAATTTTGGGCGTTACAATTAAGAGCTTAATCCTTAAATGGTTTTGGACAGTTCCCACCATATGGTAACCTACTTACCACGTTGTGGTGAGTGGATTCTTCGCGATTGTTTTATCGAGGGATTTCCACGTCATGCCAGGTGCATAACCACAACCATGGGCGGAGGATATTAAGGGCTAAGGGGGGCTGTGCCCCCCTCCCTTCCCCTGTTTTTTTTGCTTATAACTAGTTTTACCTACTATATCGTATATATATTAGACACAAAAATATAAAATTTAGACTTTGGCCCCTGTTGTTTTTTTTAAGAACTATAGTTTTAGTTTCGTCCCCTCCAAATAATTTATTCAAGCTCTACCACTGACCACAACGTAGTGATCAACTTTGTTGACCTTTGACCGTTGACCGTTGACTTTTTGACTAGTTTAACTTTTGATCAAACTTTGAGAGGTCTTAAGCTATAGTATGAGGTTTAGATTGTGATTGGTTTAGGAGGTTTATATAGGTGATTCCATGGGACTTTGAGTAGTGATTTCAGCTCTTCGTTCATGTGAGTCTTCTCACTATATAACCTATGTCATAGTGGTGTGACTACTAGACTAGTTGAGTCTTATTTTCTAATTTTTGTCTATATTATTGAGTTGCTAATAACTCCAAGACTGATGATAGTCTACATGGTTATTGATAACCCATAAGGTTACTGTGAGCCCATAAGAATGTTGATACTCCCATGATTGTTGATAACCCATAACTATTCATGTTGTTGTTTTGTATGTGATATTTAGGACTGCTAAAAGTCCTAAGGTTGCTGAAAACCCATACCTGATTATTATGCTATGTTATATGTGATATTTTGGGGAACTCACTAAGCTTTGTGCTTATAGTTGCAGATTAAGGTTTTTTCAGGTACAAATCAGATTGCAAAGGCAGAGCTGTACACACACATCAACAATTTTTATGATTCAAGATTTCACATTGTGTTCCTTGTAACTATGACTTTTAAATTATGGTTTATGAACAAGTGGTTTGACTTGAATGTAACTTTATACAAATGAGTGTCTATTTAATTTTAAAAATGAAAATTTTATTTAGGAATTTGAGATGTCACATTTTGTTTGCTTTGGTATAGTTTTTTTAAGTTGATTTTCCGTTGTGATGATTTCAGGAGAACTATATCTTAACTACCATTAAGAAGGTTTTAGTTTGCAAGTTTGAAGGACTCTTGAAGGAGGACAGTGTTTATTCTTTTTTTTTTAATTTCTTTTTTGCTAATAATATTGTCAGTTTGAAAATGATAGATCACATATTTAAATTAAATTTTCACAAAAACATGTATGTTAAGGCCATAACATTCTCATAGTGTCAACTATTGTTGTTTTGTTGAGCTCGGAAAAATTATTTCAGGTCATATTGGCGAGGAGTGTGCAATTGGGTAGTAGGATTTTATATCGAAACAAGGTTGGTCTTATACACTTGTTGTATGTATTGACATTTATGAATTACTCGGTGTTTCATTTTGTAAATTTCATTGGTGTATTGACATGATATACCAACTTGATGCTTAGCATGAATGATGGTCGGTCTACTAAGAAGGTGTCTTTTGAATTTCAAGATTTTGAGTAAGACACAATTAGGTAAATTTGCTTCCATAGAATGTAGACGTGTGAATACTAAGACCAGAGGTAGTGGGGTGCGGCGACTGCCGCACTTTCGTGCCATGTGTGCAGAAACAACCCCCCCACCGTGGTAAGGGTGCGGTAGGGAGTGCACTATGACCTTGGAAGGAAACACTTCTTGGGTGATTGTGATTGGATGATTTTTTTTTACCTTTGGAACACAACCAATGGAAATTTTTATTTATTAAAAAAAAACCCAAGTGTGTCATCACTCCTTGGGTGTGATATGGAACCACACTTTTGTGGTAATGGGTGAGACAACGTCTACGTGGCAGGGAAGGGAGTGTAACTTTTGTGACACCACTTTCTCCAGCCTAATTGCTTTTTAATGTCCAATTTGGATCGTATCCAATATACTTTGTAGGTAAACCATGTAGATGATTTTGCATTAAGGATTGCTAATTACTAATTTTAAATTAAGTTATTTTATTCTCGTTGATAGTTTGATTTGAGTCTAATAAAGTTTCAGGTAAAACCCTACTTTATTTTTATTGTTTTAGATTAATTAATAGTCTAGTTTCCTAAATCACATTCGTATCCATTCTCTAAGTGCTTGACAACCCGACCTTACCTTAGCTATATACTCTCATTCGATTGAATATACTTGTTTAGCTGCATGTTAGTTCATAATTTCAAATACCGAATTATAAATTAAAAACCTGATAATTTTTATATATATTAAAACGCACATCAAACATTGCGAAGTGGTAAGTTTGTAATATACATGATTTGGATTTGTACTTTCTTATCTTTATGGCTACATGAATCATATTTGAAAAGAAAGCATGCATTAATTTGCTGCAATTTAAAACCAACTATGAATAGAATCTAATTATATCCAGACTTAGTAGCATATTTCTTTATTATAAAACTCTACAAATGTATACGTATTACATGCTAAAGAGTAAGTCAAAATATGTACATACATGAAGGTCAAAATGGGAATTTTATATCTTTTAATATTAGAGAGTTGTTGAGTGGCAATATTGGAAATGCATGCCGAATATAAGCAAGTATTGACTTCATAACATCCAATCGGTTGAAGCAAACGCTATCACGAAAAAGGTTGGTGAGCTCGAAAAGACCATAATACCCTTTTCACCAACCCACCCACCCCACCAAACCTTGGTCAGCTTCTCAATACATGGCAGCCTTCCTTACCAACCTACGAAATGACTTCATCTATACACCATCGACTAATTACAAAGTAGGTTATGAATATTGATATTCACATGAGCGTCTAAAATGACATTTCATTATAAAAACTTCGATATTATCAAAGAATAAGATATATGTATTTTTAATGCCGTATTTTGCAATTGTCCTTTTATTATTTTCCTTTTGTAATTTTTTTTCTCTTTCCCGATTACTAACATATTCAAATAACACAGTTATATACACATAAGACATACATATGAAGTGAGATATCGAGTATATAAACCCAATATGCAACAAAAAAGTCGTGTAAAGTACTAAATATTGTAAATTTGCTGCTTAAATTTTAGTATCTAACATTCGTATCAAAAGTTTTGGATATAAAAATTCATCAATAATTTTTTGTTGGATATTTAAACACCTCTACGTAGCCCTAAAATCTCATAATCAAACACTTTAACATGAACATGAAATACTTTTTAACCAATCATCTCATTTCGTCCCACAACTATTGCTTTATCTAGATTAAGTCCACATTATGAGTTTCGCTATGGATATTCGTTAGAACTTTTTATGCCATAAAAGTTACGTTTTAACGAACTAACTTAAGATGATGTTACAAGTTTTATTTCCTTTTTGACGGATTAATACAACATATCAAACCTAATTTATTCAACTTTCGTGATTTTTGTTACTAGACAATGACTATAACTTTTTACATGACGTTTAATTCAGGTCTCAAATAGCAACATATTAAGTATAATTTTCAATATATGAAACAAAATGAAGAACACTAATACACTTTGATGAAACATTCAAAAAATTTCAATATATGAAACAAATCGAAGAAGACTGAATTGATTTGTTGAAACATTCAAGTTCCAAAAGCAAAAGAAAATGTTCTTACACAATTTTGGTGTCTTTTTTGTGGAGAAACAAACTTTAGTGACTCACATAATAATTAATCATTAAATGGTTATAAATGACGACATATATAATTAAAATAAAACAAAATATTCACCAATCCCCTCTTATTCCCCACCACCAACACCAAAAGCAAATTAAAAAAAACAAAGGCAAATAAATAAAAAGTCTTAAAACTTCAGGGGTGTAAAATGTAATTTCATAAACATCCGTTGGCCTATTAAAACCCTTCCCCCATTTCCGAAAACCTCGAACCACCACCACCACCTCCTCCTCCTCTATCTATCTGGGATCACCACTTTGATCCTACAATCTCAGCCATGGATCCCGTTAACGTTTGGGGAAACACCGCCTTGGACGCCGCCGATCCAGAAATCTTTGACCTAATTGAAAAAGAAAAACGCCGACAGTGCCGTGGTATCGAACTCATAGCCTCTGAAAACTTCACCTCCTTCGCCGTCATCCAAGCTCTCGGCAGCGCCCTAACCAACAAATATTCCGAGGGCATGCCCGGCAACCGTTACTACGGTGGCAACGAGTACATCGACCAAATCGAGAACCTCTGCCGTAGTCGCGCCCTACAAGCTTACCGTCTAGATCCCACCAAATGGGGCGTCAATGTTCAGCCCTACTCCGGATCTCCGGCTAATTTCGCGGCATACACCGCACTTTTGAACCCACATGACCGTATCATGGGTCTCGATTTACCATCAGGTGGTCACTTGACTCATGGTTACTACACTTCCGGCGGGAAGAAGATCTCCGCTACCTCGATTTACTTCGAGAGTTTGCCATATAAGGTGAATTCCACTACTGGATTCATCGATTACGAGAAGATGGAGGAGAAGGCCTTGGACTTCAGACCTAAATTGATCATCTGTGGTGGAAGTGCTTACCCTAGGGATTGGGATTACAAGACCATTAGAGCTATTGCTGATAAGTGTGGTGCCCTTATGCTATGCGACATGGCACATATCAGTGGTCTTGTTGCTGCTCAGGTACGCATTTCTCTCTCCGTGATCCATAATTGTCTTAATTGCTCCTTAGATCTTGGTTTCTACTTCCTTTTGAAATTCTAGATCCACATTTGAACATTAAGATGCCAAATTTATAGATACCCTACCATCCATGATCTCGGAAATTGAATAATAACAGGGTGATGCATTTGAGATTGAACACCTCATCCGTAAGATCCACATTCAGGGTCCAAAATTGATTCAGATCTATAGATTTAGAGTATAAATCAATCAAATTTAGATTTTTTTTTGTTTGAATCTTTGATAGGAAGCTGCGGATCCATTTGAGTACTGTGATGTGGTAACAACCACCACCCACAAGAGTCTCAGGGGACCAAGAGCTGGTATGATCTTCTACCGAAAGGGCCCAAAACCACCAAAGAAAGGTCAACCAGAAGATGCAGTTTATGAATTCGAAGACAAGATCAACTTTGCTGTGTTCCCAGCTCTTCAGGGTGGACCTCACAACCACCAGATCGGTGCCCTAGCTGTTGCTTTGAAACAAGTCATGACACCTGGCTTCAAAGCTTATGCTAAACAAGTTAGAGCCAATGCTGTTGCCCTTGGTAAATTCTTGATGAGCAAAGACTATAAACTTGTCACTGGTGGAACTGAAAACCATCTTGTGTTGTGGGATCTTCGTCCTCTTGGTTTGACTGGTAAGGGCATATTCGTCATTTTCCTCACACCATGATCTTTATAGTCGATTATAGATTCAATATTATATGTTTTGGTCTTTATAGGCAACAAAGTGGAGAAACTTTGTGATCTTGCAAACATCACTGTGAACAAAAATGCTGTGTTTGGTGATAGCAGTGCCTTAGCTCCTGGAGGTGTTCGTATTGGTATGCTTTTTTTATTTCCTAAATCTTTATTCCTTTTTGTGCATTTTAAAATATGTTTATGGAATTTAAAATTGTCGGTTTGATTTTTTGGTTTTTAGAGAAACTTTATTTTTAGGTTTGGTTTTGTTTTTTATATATATAATCCTAAAAATTGAGCCGAATTACACTAAATCTAGACCAAAAGTGTAAATTTTGGACCAAATTTGTAATAAAATTTGAAATTTGTGCCAAAAGTGTAAATTTTGGACCAACTTTGTAATAAAATTTGAAATTTGGGCCAAAAGTGTAAATTTTGGATCAAATTTGTAGTAAAAATTGAAATTTGGGCTAAAAGTGTAAATTTTGGATCAAATTTGTAATAAAATTTGAAATTTGGGCCAAAAATGTAAATTTTTGATCAAATTTGTAATAAAATTTGAAATCTGGGCCAAAAGTGTAATTTGTGTTTTCTAATTGTTATTTGATGGTGTTTAAATAGGTACACCTGCGATGACATCAAGGGGACTTGTGGAGAAAGACTTTGAGCAAATTGGAGAGTTTCTTCATCGTGCAATTCAAATCACTTTGAACATCCAAAAGGAATTTGGAAAATTGTTGAAGGATTTCAACAAGGGATTAACAAACAACAAAGAGATTGAAGCATTGAAAGCTGACGTGGAGAAGTTTTCTGGCTCTTTTGACATGCCCGGGTTCTCATTGGCTGACATGAAGTACAAGGATTAAGCCTATTGAAGAAGAAGAAGAAGAAGATGGAAGATTAAATGAATGTTGTTTGTCTTGTTATTACTATTAGTAACACTTTTCTGTTTTTTTCTTTTTTGAAGATTTAAAAGAAATATTTGATTAAAAATGTATGTTTTGGTTGGAAGACAAAATAAGGTCTCACATGTTACCCACTTCCACTTGTAGATTTTCTTTTGTTTTTCTCTGTTGGATTTAGCAAGAAAGAAAAATATTGAATTGTGTTTTACTTGGGTTGAAATATACCGTCTATATTACTTCTTGTATTCTCTTCTTTTATACCATCTACATGACATCTTCCCCGATCATATTCGATTATTTTTTAACACCTTACGAAACATTACACTTAAAACTAATTGTGGACATGATTCAAGCAAATATTTAATATTGACACGAGACATGTTTGTGTAAAACAACGATAATCTATGAAACATGTTAACGAAGTTTGTGATTCAAGAAGTGATGCCATTTGACACCAAGCAACGTGAAAATAGATCGTCAATAATGTTATAATCTGGTAAGTCGTACTACCCTTGGATGAGATGTAATAAAAGATTGGAACAATGCAGAAAACCGATATGATTTTAGGTTTCAAAAAATTATCAATATAGTGTCATTGATAAGTAACATTTGGATCGATATACATGGTTAATCGAGTGTGACAAACATACTCTCTTGGTTGATTACCAGGGACGGTTCCACTATAGTGTTCATAGTGGCACAGACAATCCCTGTTTTTTTTCAGACGCAGAGTAAAATTTTTTGATTTTCGTTTTTTCTACTACTATGCTATTGCGTAAAAAAAATTGTGTCCATCCTTGATGATTCTTCTACAGCTTGGATTCTTGGAATAAAGTGGTTCTCATCAACGTTAATGTCTAAGCATGGAAAATCAAGTTGAATAAGATCCCGATCAAGTACATACTTGACAAACGAGGCATTTATGTAGATTCCCTTCTATGTCCCTTATGTGATTCGGCTATTGAGATGGTTGATCACACATTCTTGACATGTTCGTTTCCGATTGCTATTTGGTAGTAGTTAGCGAGATGGTGGTGTGGTACGAGTCCGGACTTCGGTACTCATCTTGAATGTATAGCTTGGGAGACTTTAATTTGGAGTATAACTACACAACAAAAGTGTGTGGATGTGGTGATTCTCACAAATTTCCAAGTGATTTTGAGGTTTCAAACAATATTATCTTTGGAAAGGTAAAAAAAATCACTATTTTTATTTTATAGTGGCTCGATCGTTTTTTCGGCTGCATAGTAGTTAGGGCTGTAAATGAACCAAACGAACACGAACAAGGTCTTGTTCATGTTCGTTCGTTTAAGTTAGCCGAACAACAAACGAACACGAACAGATAAACGAACGAGATATTCTTGTTCATGTTCGTTCGTTTATCAAATTACTTTGTTCATGTTCGTTCGTTTATGTTCGTGAACATGCTAAACGAACATAAACGAACAAACATAAACGTACAAAGATAATAAAAAAAAAATAATAATAATAATAAAAAAAAAAAACACAATTGAACGTATATGAACATAAACGAACATATAATATAGCAATATTACAAAAAAAATTAAATATAAATAAACTTAAACAAACGAACGTAAACGAATATCATAAACGAACGTTCACGAACATAAATGAACGAACGAGATCATTGTTCATGTTCGTTCATTTAACTTAACGAACGATAATTTTTGTTCGTGTTCGTTCATTTATTAAATAAACGAACATAAACGAACTTCCCACCGAACGGTTCGCAGAACGTTCAGTTCGTTTACGGTCCTAATAGTAGTAGCTACAGTGGCAGAGTCAATGGCAAAGTATATGGCTATGTAGCTATAAGTTAAAATTCAAATTGTTAGGTTGGCTAGCAAGCCCTATGCCCATCTTAAATCTTTATAATTGTTATTTGAATTTTTCTGTCTATCCAAAAAAAAAAAAAATTGTTTGCTTTGATCTTCTATCAAGTTCTGATAAAATAACAGTACAACTTGTAAAACAGTGACAAACTCAAAAAAAAAAAATGTATGAGTCCATTATATATAGAAAAGTAAAAGAAATATGAAGTCTGTGGTTTGCTTTAGGTCATTCCAGCAAATAATTGGTCCAAACTGCCAAAGTATATATCTTTATAAAAGAATTGTGTAAAATAGAGGGTGTGACACCCTTTCAATTGGGTCCATGCACTCCATGTGTAACATACTAGATCAACCAATGACACAAGCCAACCTCATAGTAACCCAAAATTAATATGTTAAAGATTTTCAAATAAAAAGGCCATAAAAACACTTAGTTTATGTGCTAATTTTAGACTTTTGAGTATTGTTGTGTAATAGTTAGAACCTGTACTAACTCTATTTTAACTACTATAAGTGAAACATGCGAATTCAAAACATTTCAATTTAAAACTCTTGGAAAAAGAAAATCATTATCTTTGTTAAAATGAAGAAGCCCGATAGAAAGGGCCCATATGGTAAGGCACTAAGATAGTAAGATTGAATGAGTTTAATTTAAGTACCATAACAAAAAGGCAATCCATTAACGTGTTTTATAAAGCCCATGTAATATGGTGCTTGTTGACCTCGTATTGGTTTTTTTAGAACAGGTTTTTCAAAACTAGTTAGGGGAAAGTTGAACCGTTGATTAGGAATAGATTTTAATAAAAGTACGAAACCGGTTTTTAACCAAAAGAAAATCGAATTTTTATCCAACTTTCACTTTGAAAAAATCAACGAAAACCGAGTTAAAGAAAAAAAAAAATTTGGTTAAAGAAATTTAACATTTGTTTAAAATGCAATTACTTTAGCTGGAGCAATTGTAAAATGATCAGAAATTGCTACGTGTATATATTACAAATTAGGTTAACACTCATGTATTGTATAAGTTAATTAAAAAAAAAATATAAAGTTTAAATATTTAATAACTTTATATTTATATGAAAATAAGAAAAATAATGAATTATAATTGATTTTTTTTATCATTTAAATTTAAATAAATAAACAAAATAAATTAATCAACTTTAATTTTAGAATTTTGAAATAAAAAGGTAAGTCCATTAATGAAATTGATATTCATTTATTATAATTATTACATTAAAGTATCATGTGAAATTTATTAAAATAGAAATTTAATTTTAATTACATATTTTTCAAGGTGTACGTTTGATTTTATGTTGGTGTGCCGAAAATCCTCTTCCTTAATTTGTATCTAAAAAAGTAAAGTGAATACTAATATAAAATAGATATTACTAAACATTAATATAAATAATTAAAAATGGTATGTAGATCTCCTACCACCGATTAAAGACAACATACATCTCTAATAGTATCGATTCCTATATGAAATTGAAGTAGTCATTCTATGTACACATTGTTTTCTAATTACATAAACAAATATGAGTAACCAAACATAAAAATGTTATCTTTATGTAGGAAAAATATTTTAGTTAACTAACAAATTAAATAATATAAGTTTAAGAGTTAGAAATTTCAAAATATTAATATTTTTATCAATCAATCAATTAAGCAACACATATTGAAAATTTTTACAATCATTATTAAAAAGCATTTGAAATATTATATTTTAAATAAATTTTGGTTGAAGTGTTTTGACCTCTATTATAATATATATATATATATATATATATATATATATATATATATATATATATATATATATATATATATAGAGAGAGAGAGAGAGAGAGAAACAAAGAGAGATGGAAAGTATAACACACACACACACACACACACACACACACATATATATATATATATATATATATATATATATATATATATATATATATATATATATATATATATATAGATATATGAGTTTTAATTAATTATCTTTTTGAAACGGTAAAATTACAAAACAAAAAAAAAACATATTTAAATTATTTAATTAAATATTTTCGACATCACTTTATATAACATATGATCAATATATTAACGATTAAACCACAATATACAACGACTATATTACAATTATCCAAAAACGAAGAAAATATAAAAACGAATTAGTATAATAAACTTACAAATTAAAAGCTCTAATATAATAGCATATCTCCAAAAGAGGTAATAAGACCTCAACCCAACACAAAAACCTTTAAGTTTGTTTTCTTTATGAAATTTGTATATGATTTGTATGCATGTCTTCCCAAAAGATTGACATTTTTACAGTAAACTTTTCACTAAATGCCAATTAAACATAATATAAGTTATAAAACTTTTGAGTGTTAAGTCATAATTAAGCAAACTTTTGAGTTGCATTAATTAAAAAAGGGGGTTTCAAATGAATGTGGTTTAAGGAAGTTAAAAAAGTGGGTTTCAAATGCATGAGATTCAAGAGAAAATGTTAGCTTTATAAGTATGTATGATATAGATATATACATATAGATATATAGATATAGATATGTTTGATTTAATATTTATATATGTATGTATGAGAACTTTGAGGTACTAAGTGAATGTCATCAAATAATGAGGTGAAAATTAGGCGTGAATATACATAGATATCATGTATCTGAGCATGTGTATATGATTGAAATATATGTATGAGATATACATATTGACATGTATGTATGAGAACTTTGATACTTCCTTTGGGATTGATGATGATATACAAGTATCTTTCCTTTGAGATTGATGATGAGATATGAGCATCTCAGGATTGATAACGAGACATGAGCATCTTTCCTTCAGGATTGATGATGAGATATGAGTATCTTTCCTTCGGGATTGATGATGAGATATGAGTATCTTTCCTTCATGATAGATGATGAGATGTGAGTATGCTTTGTTCGGGAACAATACTAAATTATGAATATACTTCCTTCGGGGATAATATTAAGAAATGAGTATAATATCAAAGTTATTAGTGAAATCTTTGATTATATAAATATGGCTTTTATGTAAGTATATATATTAAAGATAGATAAAAATGTCAAAATAAATTATTAGACCAATGAAGATATTTTGGTCAATTTGTGTAATGGTCAAATTGATGAGAGTTTTTCATATTGATAAAAGATTGATGTAATCTTAGAGTATAAATATATTTTTAATGGGAAATGACTTAATGCAGTGAGAGTTAGTTAAGATGAGTGAGGAAAAATCAAGAAAATTATGGAAGTTGCTGAATTTACAGTATTCACGACGTGAAACAAATGAGTCACGATGTGAGAAAGTACAATAACATTTTCTTTTATGATGAAAACTTTCAGTCAGATCATAAATGACATATGACAGAGTGTAGTAAAGATGATACATGTAGAGTGTATGAGATTGAGTATGAGATGAAATATACTAGATGATATATATATATATATATATATATATATATATATATATATATATATATATATATATATATATATATATATATATATATAAACAATGAGACTTATCGGAAAATATGATATCAAGTAAAGGCGAGATGTATTATGGTGGAAGAATTAAGATATACGCACAGAGGGAGAAAGATTAGAGAAGCAACTATGAGGAAGAATATAATCTAAGAGAAAGAAAGTTAATAAATGAGAGGAGAATAAGTCACAAAACCTAGTGTCTAATGTAGTAGGGATTTATGTGTTTTTGTAGGTAAAAGTATTAGCAATCGTGGTACTAGAAGAGAAGATAGGAGCACAAAATCAAGATTTAGATTGTAGGATGTTAATGTTGTATTCTTAATTTTATATAAATAGATAAAATTTACATTGTGTTTAATCGGATTAACCTGGGATGTAAAAAGTTTATATTTAGAGTAAATTTTCTGCATTTCAAAATAAAATTTTGATAATTCTTTTAGATTAGATGTTAGAGATCGAGGGTGTAACAGATCGCGTACACCCAACGTACTTAGGGTGCTTCAGTATGCCCAGTGTATGCCCCTGTATACGCCCAACGTACTCAGCATAACCCAAAACCAACCGAACTTCAAACGGGCATAAGTTCTTCGTTCTAACTCCGATTTTGACGTTCTTTATATTTACATAAAGGTATTGATGAGCTCTACAATATTATCTAAATATCTTGGACTAAAAACTTCTCAAAAAAATCATTATTTCACGCAAGAACCTGACTTATGACTTTTCCCATTTTACCCTTTAACTATAAAACACAATTCAAAGGTTTAGATCTCATAACCATCATTACCTCCTTCTAAAAGGTCTAAGCGTCACCTCCTTAAGGCCCAAAGCCTTTACATAATCAACTTCCATCACATGGCCCTGAATTACAAAATGATCCCAAACTGGGTGTTACAACTCTCCCTCATTTAAATTTGATTTCGTCCTCGAAATCACTCCTTACCACCCTCTTGGAAACCAACTCTTCAACCAAAACCTTCTAGAGCTGAATAAAACACTGATCCCAAAACTTCCGATCCAACATGATACTGCTAAAATTCTGAAATCCCATCACTTTCCTAACCTCCGTACAAGTGGAACCAATCTAAAACATAATCACAAGATTCTCAACCAAAAGCTATCACACCCCAAAACCAAGAACGGCGGAAACGTTCTGGGGCGGAGGACGTCATGTAAAGTATCACAACACAGTAAATGTAAGTAAGCAAACAACATCATCCATTGCATTAAATATATAATTATAATACAAGCGTGTTCTGTACAGTTTTAGACACCAAAAATATAATGTAAATCAAAATAATATGATGAGTCTTGAATGCGCTCTATCTTCTCAAAAGCTGACATCAGTACCTGTCTACTGATGACCTGAGAATACAAGTTATTTTGAAAGAGTTTGTCAGCATTAAGCTGGTGAGTTCATAAGTGTTTTAGTGTCGATGTTTGTTATCAAAACGTTTGAACCTGTCGCAAGTATGAATTGTAAATGTATGTAAGTGTTTGTAAAAGTTTGAATCTCTCAGAAAAACCTATATTTTCTGTTAAAGTAGCCTTCTACCAAGGCTTAACTGTTTTGTATGCTCGTTTGATGTAAAAGTGTGTAATTTCCCAAGTGTAACTATCTTTTAATAAAATATAGTTTGTACATTAAAGTTTAAGTGAGGTTATCACCAAAATGTAATGGGTAAATCATTGTAGTACTGTAGTTTTGTTTTATAGGAACTACTACTGTACTAACTACCTTAAACCGGATTTATATTAAGGTATAATGTGATAAT
The DNA here is from genome assembly GCF_052625555.1 of Lactuca saligna. NCBI lineage: Eukaryota > Viridiplantae > Streptophyta > Magnoliopsida > Asterales > Asteraceae > Lactuca > Lactuca saligna. The sequence goes on along the minus strand of NC_136418.1, from coordinate 103,959,892 downwards.
TGCACCATACTATCGACTGATAACAACGACATAAAGAACGGTCGTAATAACGGAATGACGTTTGGCACCCGCAGACCTGCAGGTCCGGCTGTAGCTAGCAGCAAGGTGTAGGATAGTCAATCCAGTATAGATCTATACGCAAACTCAACGCTCTCCCTCCAAGAGAATTCTGGCTACAACTCGGGCCATGACATTTAAGGCATGCTCCGATACAGTGGATCACAATTGTTATCGTATTCTTGTATATGTAATGAAATGTTTCTCGTTCTAGTATAGTTGTATATGTTCTCATAGTATAGTTGTATATATTCTCTTCCTAGTATAGCCTCATGAATGAACTGACTCATTGATCTAGCAGTTGTAATAGTATGATTCTATGTTACCCCGATGGTAACTTACTAATGGTGGGTCTAGTACGTATGAATATGGAAGTACTTTTATGTCTATATATGTATATTTGATATATAATTAATATGGAAACGACCTTCGGATGGTCACCCGAAATTCCACAAGACCACATCCAAATCGAGGAAAAGGAAATAGGACAGGTGGCTTTCCTAAGCCCTTTAAACATTATTTATACATCTATACATATATGGGCATGCAATTTATAAGTAGTAAAACAAAGTTTAGATAAAAGCATTTGATAAGTAAAAGAGTTTGTAAAACATTTTGAAGTAAAACAGTTTGATAAACAGTTTGAAAAGTGATAAAATCATTGGTTTCCTAGTTATTAATCACATGTGATTAATGCAATCACATGTGATTGAAGCAATAACTATAAGTATTTAACTTGTATCCCCCCCATAAAGTATTTAAACATTTAAAATCATTTCAAAGGTTGATTTAAGGGGTATGAACTCACTTGGAAGTTTGAAGATAGCGAGATGGAAAACCGGGCAGAGTTTCGTCTCGGGAAACGGATTTTTCTCGGGATTCTCGGGAATCTCGGGAGTAAAATCGACCCTTGGGACTTGAGCAAAAAGACCAGAGCTTCGGGTTTGAACGGGCACGGAAATCGAGGCAAGATCGTGAGAGAAAGAGAGAAAATGAGCAAAATTTTCGGAAAGCCTCGCATCCCTTTTATAGGGGTGTTGAACCGCCTCCGTACGCGGGGCGTACGAGGGTACGCAGTGCGTACGAGACGTCATCGCTGACGTACTTCGGATGGGACGGGTCGGATGGGGCGGGTCGGATGGGACGGGTCGGTAACTTCGCATAGGGCGACGTGGACGATCCGAGGCCTTGGCCTTGAGTACGCGGGGCGTACGAGGGTACGCAGCGCGTACTTCAACCCTAGGTGCTGACTCCTTCGGATAATACCAACTTTTTAATAAAAATTATATATAAATTATTTATCAAAGTTCAAAAATTCATATCTCCTTCATACGAACTCCGTTTTCGATGTTCTTTATATCCCCGCGAAGGTGAGACTACGATCTACAACTTTCGTTTAGATTCCATTGGCAAATTCCGAAATTATTTTTATTATTTATTTATTAAAATGACGTGATTAAGGAATTTCTTTAAAAATTCATAACTTCTTTATCTGACGTCGGTTTTTGCCAGACGTTTTACCGTTGAACAACCATTGTCGAGACCTTCGATTCTCGTTTAGCTCATTCCGGCCAAAAGTCGCTCGATCTCTAATTCGAGTTTTCAGTTGACTGTTCCTAAGCCGAATTTGGAAAAATCTTAACTTAATATACGAAGTCGGATTTGGGCGTTCCTTTCACGTACGATCATGGTTTGATGACATTTAAACATAGAAGAAATTTAAATAGGAACTTTTTGGACTTTTTAATATCGAAGTTAATTTTATTAACTCAAAAGTGGTTACAATACTTGACTTTTTAGGTCACTACAAAGAGTTGAAATATCGGATTGTCACATCATCCCCCCGTTAGAGGGAATTTTGTCCCGAAATTTAAAGTAAGAAAACACTTGTGGATTAGGGAAACAGATGTGGGTACTTGCGTTGCATCTGATCTTCGCGTTCCCAGGTGAATTCAGGTCCTCGCTTTGCATTCCAGCGGACCTTCACGATAGGGATGCGACTTTGCTTGGTTTGCTTGACCTCTCGGTCCATGATTTCTATTGGTTCCTCCACGGAGTTGAGGCTCTCGTTGATCTCGATCTCGTCGAGTGGGATTACAAGAGTCTCGTCGGATAGACACTTTTTCAAGTTAGATACGTGGAATGTAGAATGTACGTTACGAAGTGCGCATGGTAGGTCGAGTTTGTAAGCTACGGGGCCGACTCTTGCAAGAATCTCGAAAGGCCCTATGTATCTTGGATTTATCTTCCCACGCTTTCCAAAGCGTTTCAAGCCCTTCCAGGGTGAGACCTTCAGTAGGACTCGGTCGCCTACCTGGAACTCCAATGGTTTCCTACACTTGTCAACGTAGCTTTTCTTTCGGTCTCTAGAGGCTTTCAATCATTCACGAATTTGAACGATCTTCTCTGTCGTTTCCCGAATGATCTTCGGACCCGTGAGAGTGCTTTCGGGAGCTCGTTCCTTAGCTAACTGGGTATCACCCACCTCAGCCCAGCACAGAGGGGATCTGCACTTTCGGCCGTAGAGAGCTTCAAATGGAGCAGCCTTGATGCTCATGTGATAACTGTTATTATAGGAAAACTCGACAAGGGGTAAATGAGTATCCCATGCCTTCCCAAAGTCAATCACGCAGGCTCGCAACATATCTTCCAGTGTTTGGATGGTCCTCTCACTCTGTCCGTCGGTCTGAGGATGGTAGGCTGTGCTTATGTCCAGCCTTATTCCTAGGGAATGTTGTAGTGATTGCCAAAATCTTGAGGTGAACCTACTATCTCTATCGGAGATAATGGACATAGGTACACCATGTAGCCGTACGATTTCCCTAATGTATGTTCTCGTAAGTTTCTCCATCTTGTCGGTTTTTTTGATAGGTAGGAAGTGTGCAGACTTGGTCAATCTATCAACGATGACCCATATGGTGTCAAGTCCACCCATTGTCTTGGGCAACTTGGTTATGAAATCCATAGTGATCCGCTCCCACTTCCATTCCGGGATCTCTGGTTGTTGCAATAAACCAGAGGGCTTCTGGTACTCGACCTTAACCTTTGCGCAAGTAAGGCATTTACTCAGGAAGGAAGCAATCTCTGCTTTCATATTAGGCCACCAGTATAGCTTTTGAAGATCCAGATACATCTTATCTGAACCTGGGTGGACGGAATACCGAGTGTTGTGTGCCTCGGTCATGACCAAGTCTCGAAAACCACCATGTTTCGGTGTCCAGACCCGGTTCATGAAATATAAGGCTCCGTCACCCTTGGCTTCTAAATTCTTGTCCATTCCTCTAAGGGATTCATTCGTCACATTTTCAGGTTTCATGGCTTCAATTTGAGCCTTCTGAATTTGCTTAGACAAGTGTGAATGGATGGTTATTGACAATGACTTGATTTTGCGACCAGAATATTCCTTCCGACTTAACGCGTCTGCTACTACGTTGGCTTTACCCGGATGATAACGAATATCGCATCCGTAATCACTGAGTAGCTCGACCCACCGTCGTTGTCTCATGTTGAGCTCCTTTTGATCGAAAATGTGTTGTAAACTCTTGTGGTCGGTAAAGATAGTGCTCTTCGTTCCATACAAGTAATGTCTCCAGATCTTCAGAGCAAACACCACTGCTCCTAGTTCAAGATCGTGGGTCGTGTAGTTAACCTCGTGTGTCTTCAACTGCCTCGAGGCGTAGGCGATGACCTTACCTCGCTGCATCAGGACACATCCGAGCCCTTGATTCGATGCATCGCAATAGACTACAAAGTCTTCTATTCCTTCGGGAAGGGATAGTATTGGTGCGGTGCACAAGGCTCGTTTGAGCGTTTGGAATGCTCTTTCTTGTTTCTCTTCCCAGTCAAAGGCAACGCCTTTCTGGGTTAGGGTTGTAAGAGGTTTCGCTATTCGAGAGAAGTTCTGAATGCATCTGCGGTAGTAGCCAGTGAGACCTAGAAATTGACGAATTTCTCTAGGCGTCTTAGGTGCTGACCAGTTCTCAATGGCTTTAATTTTGGATGGGTCCACGTGGATTCCCTCTTCGCTTACCACGTGTCCTAAGAATTCGACTCTCCGGATCCAAAATTCACATTTTGAGAACTTCGCATAAAGCTTCTCTTTTCGTAATGTCTCTAGAACTTGTTGCAGGTGATCGCCATGCTATTTCTTACTTCGGGAGTAGATCAGGATGTCATCAATGAAAATGATGACGAACTGATCCAAGTAAGGTCGGCATACTCTATTCATCAGATCCATGAAGACTGCGGGCGCATTGGTCAATCCGAATAGCATCACCACGAACTCGTAATGTCCGTAACGAGTTTGGAAGGCTGTCTTCGGCACATCCTCCTTTAGCACTCGTAACTGGTGATATCCGGATCTCATATCAATCTTAGAAAAATAGTTCGCCCCTTGCAGTTGGTCGAATAGATCATCTATGCGAGGCAGAGGGTAACGATTCTTGACCGTCATTTTGTTGAGTTCTCTGTAGTCAATACACATACGGAATGATCCGTTTTTCTTCTTAACGAACACGACCGGTGCTCCCCAAGGTGAGAAACTCGGTCTTATAAATCCCTTGCTGAGCAGTTCGTTAAGTTGACCAAAGAGTTCCTGCATCTCAGCTGGTGCTAAGCCGTAGGGCGACTTGGCTACTGGGGTAGCTCCTGGGACTAAGTCGATTCTGAACTCGACCTGTCGTTGCGGAGGTAACCTGGGTAGTTCTTCTGGGAAAATGTCGGGGAAGTCTCTCACTACAGGGATGTTCTTTAGTTCTTTCGTTTCGAGGCTCGTGTCGACGACGTGAGCAAGGAATGCATGGTATTCCTTACGCAGATACTTCTGTGCTTAAATACTTGATATGATGCGAAGACTTGCATCGGGTTTGTCACCGTAGACTATAAGAGTTTCGTTAGATGGAAGGTTTAGACAGACTGCTTTCTCGTAGCACATGATGTCGACGCGATGAAGGCTTAACCAATCCATGCCAATGATAACGTCGAAACTTTTTATTGAGACTGGCATGAGGTCGATTGGGAATGAATGGTTATCTAGATTTAGGGTACAACCTAAGTATATGCTACTCGTACTTTCAGTTTTTCCATTAGCCATTTCTACTGTGAATAGTTCTTTGAGTGCGTGCGGTGGTTGATTAAGCATGCGAGAAAATTTATGGTTTACGAAGCTTCGGTCCGCTCCACTATCGAATAGAATGCATGCATAGGAGTCATCGAGGAGGAACGTACCAGTCACCACTGTCGGGTTAGCAATTGCTTCCCCGTGGCCTATAGCTAGTACCCTTCCTGCTCCACCAGCATTCTTTGCCTTGGGGCAGTCCCTCTTATAGTGGCCTGCTTCGCCACATCCATAGCAGGTCGGGCTCGCGCCAGAGCCAGGGACTTGGTTGATAGGTCATGCTGGGAACTTACAGAAACGGACGGTGTGTCCTTTCCTGTTGCAGTTAGAGCACTGCATTTCACGGCAGGGGCCGTTGTGGTGGTAGTTGCATTTGTTGCACTTGGGCGAACTTCCAGCATACCCACCCATCGGAGCAGTAGTAGCAGCAACAGGGGTTATTGCAGCATGTATTGCCACAATTTGCTGCTTTTTGGCAGCCTGTTGCTTCTTCTTTTCATCCCAAAATTTTCGCTTAGTATCAGCGGGTTTGGAGGGTTCCGGGATGGCTAGGGTGGTTGTGGTTGCAGGGGTTTTGACTCCATGGTCAATGAGTCGTTTTTCCAATCGTTTGGCACTGTCGAAGGTAGCGGGGTTTGATGCTAGAACATTCCCCTGATATGGAGGCACTAGCCCCCATATGTAACTCTCGATCTTCTTCCCCTCGGTGGGAACCATATTGGGGCAGAGGGCCACCAGCTCGCTGAATCGGGCAGTATAAGCGACCACGTTGGTGCCCTTCATCGTCAGGTTCCAGAGTTCCTGCTCCAGTTTCTGGATTTCGCCCCTCGGGCAGTATTCCTTAGTCATGAGGTCTTTCCTTGTTTCCCAGCCTATGTTGTTGGCTACAACGAGAGTTAGTGCCTTAACATGGCCGTTCCACCATGTCAGGGCCTTTCCTTCAAAGGTGCATGCGGCGTACTTGACTTTACTCGCCGCAGGGCCTGAACAGATTTCGAAGACTGATTCAGTCTTCTCGAGCCATTGCGAGAGGGCAATGACTCCACCGGTGCCGTAAAAAGGCTTCGGTTTGCAATTTGTGAAATCCTTGTATGAGCACTCTCTCGAGCGCACAGGGGTTTCAACCGGGGTTGATTCCACAGGGGTTCCACCTCTGCTGGCATCAGAAGAGTGATACTGAGCCATGGCAGTTGCCACTGTTGCAACTACGGCAGCATTCAGGGCTACAGTATCGATGACCGGAGGCGGAGGAGGTGGTGGTGCAGGATTATTCCTGGGAGATTTGCGAGGAGGCATCTTTCAGCTATAAGTTTATAAAGATAAGAAAAATGGTAAGAATCAATTTGTAAGCAACGTGAGAGTGACACATGGACTAACTAACCATAGCCCAACAGTTGAATGAGTGTTTGAAATCACAATAAGAAATATTAGTAGGAAAGCACAAGTGTATAGATTTTTCCCACAGATTAGATAGATTTCAATAATACTTGTATTACTGATGTAATAAGTTCAGGGAAAATCGACCTAACAGTAGGTATTACATCATACCATATAGAAAAGTTTGATAGTTCTTAGATTCCTAATTAGAGTACTGAAAGTTAGGAATATTTTACAGAAAAGTGCTACTTAGAGCACAGATGTTAAAGGCTATTCTTTAATCAAAAGACAGAGATGTACTAAACATCATCTAACGGCGATGGGAATTCCCCGGGCGAGTCCTGAGGTCGGACACTTGACGTAACACCTCTTGAAGGTGTCGCTCATGAGCCCTTTGACGAGCTCGAAGTTCCATGACTTCTGCTTGAGAGGCAACCAGATGTTGCTGTAGGGTTTCATTGGTTCTCCGGGCCCGTTCCATGTCTTCTTCAAGACGGCGGATGCGGACTGTGTTGACACCTGAGTTGGCATCAATCTCCATGACCCGGTCGATGGCTGCTCGACCTTGCTCGACATTACGAGCTATTCTACGGATAATGACAGGTAGAGCTCGGTCAGCAGAGCCACCATCGCTGACGTTGTAAAAGGTTCGGTCCCCAAAGTATGGTAAGGGTTTACCCTGTTCATCACTCCAGCGATTCAAGTTGTTTGCCCACAAGGGAGTAGGACCTGGAAAAACTGGTCGAGGATTGTTGTTCGGGGCTTGACCTACGAGCGGTAGGTTGTTGACTTCAGGCTCGGAGTCGGTTCCATTAGAAAAGCCTTCTGCGAGGTGATCATCCAAAGGGATTGGATGCTCAACTTCGGGCTCTTCATCGATCCACCCGGCATTGCCTTCATTTGGAAAGTACAGGTCGCCATGTTGGAATCCAGCCATTTAGATCTACGCGAGAAGAGAGGTATAAGAATATTGTATACGTGTAACTAGTAGTACAAAATACACCTATAGTATTTAAAGTTTAAGTTCTACTGATCTTCCTGTGGTATTGTTGGTAAGTTTTTAGACTTGTTAACCTATCACAACCATTCTAGGGCATATGCTAATCACTCCTAGGACCAGCATAGTTGATCAGGCTATGCCATTCCCAGGACTGACCATACATCCCCTAGCTTACCTGTGATATTTAACAATCGTAATACTTTTGTTCTTGTCATTGTGACACTAGTTTTAGTATGAATGCAGACTAGTATACTTAATTAACTATTTTAGTATTTAAAGTATAGACTCTTGGTCAGAGAGTTTTAATCCCAAATGGGTTTATAGTTTAGTATATCTTTTATGGGTTGATATACTTGCTTCACTATAAACAATGCTCTGATACCAATCTGTCACACCCCAAAACCAAGAACGGCGGAAACGTTCTGGGGCGGAGGACGTCATGTAAAGTATCACAACACAGTAAATGTAAGTAAGCAAACAACATCATCCATTGCATTAAATATATAATTATAATACAAGCGTGTTCTGTACAGTTTTAGACACCAAAAATATAATGTAAATCAAAATAATATGATGAGTCTTGAATGCGCTCTATCTTCTCAAAAGCTGACATCAGTACCTGTCTACTGATGACCTGAGAATACAAGTTATTTTGAAAGAGTTTGTCAGCATTAAGCTGGTGAGTTCATAAGTGTTTTAGTGTCGATGTTTGTTATCAAAACGTTTGAACCTGTCGCAAGTATGAATTGTAAATGTATGTAAGTGTTTGTAAAAGTTTGAATCTCTCAGAAAAACCTATATTTTCTGTTAAAGTAGCCTTCTACCAAGGCTTAACTGTTTTGTATGCTCGTTTGATGTAAAAGTGTGTAATTTCCCAAGTGTAACTATCTTTTAATAAAATATAGTTTGTACATTAAAGTTTAAGTGAGGTTATCACCAAAATGTAATGGGTAAATCATTGTAGTACTGTAGTTTTGTTTTATAGGAACTACTACTGTACTAACTACCTTAAACCGGATTTATATTAAGGTATAATGTGATAATTGCACCATACTATCGACTGATAACAACGACATAAAGAACGGTCGTAATAACGGAATGACGTTTGGCACCCGCAGACCTGCAGGTCCGGCTGTAGCTAGCAGCAAGGTGTAGGATAGTCAATCCAGTATAGATCTATACGCAAACTCAACGCTCTCCCTCCAAGAGAATTCTGGCTACAACTCGGGCCATGACATTTAAGGCATGCTCCGATACAGTGGATCACAATTGTTATCGTATTCTTGTATATGTAATGAAATGTTTCTCATTCTAGTATAGTTGTATATGTTCTCATAGTATAGTTGTATATATTATCTTCCTAGTATAGCCTCATGAATGAACTGACTCATTGATCTAGCAGTTGTAATAGTATGATTCTATGTTACCCCGATGGTAACTTACTAATGGTGGGTCTAGTACGTATGAATATGGAAGTACTTTTATGTCTATATATGTATATTTGATATATAATTAATATGGAAACGACCTTCGGATGGTCACCCGAAATTCCACAAGACCACATCCAAATCGAGGAAAAGGAAATAGGACAGGTGGCTTTCCTAAGCCCTTTAAACATTATTTATACATCTATACATATATGGGCATGCAATTTATAAGTAGTAAAACAAAGTTTAGATAAAAGCATTTGATAAGTAAAAGAGTTTGTAAAACATTTTGAAGTAAAACAGTTTGATAAACAGTTTGAACAGTGATAAAATCATTGGTTTCCTAGTTATTAATCACATGTGATTAATGCAATCACATGTGATTGAAGCAATAACTATAAGTATTTAACTTGTATCCCCCCTAAAGTATTTAAACATTTAAAATCATTTCAAAGGTTGATTTAAGGGGTATGAACTCACTTGGAAGTTTGAAGATAGCGAGATGGAAAACCGGGCAGAGTTTCGTCTCGGGAAACGGATTTTTCTCGGGATTCTCGGGAATCTCGGGAGTAAAATCGACCCTCGAGACTTGAGCAAAAAGAACAGAGCTTCAGGTTTGAACGGGCACGGAAATCGAGGCAAGATCGTGAGAGAAAGAGAGAAAATGAGCAAAATTTTCGGAAAGCCTCGCATCCCTTTTATAGGGGTGCTGAACCGCCTCCGTACGCGGGGCGTACGATGGTATGCAGCGCGTACGAGACGTCATCGCTGACGTACTTCGGATGGGACGGGTCGGATGGGGCGGGTCGGTAGCTTCGCATAGGGCGACGTGGACGATCCGAGGCCTTGGCTGAAACGACCCAAAAACACGACCCAAAAATTTTCGTTTTTCCATATAATCAAAACCATAATATGAGTATCATAACATAAAACATACGCGATGTATCCCCAAAACATAATAAAATATTGTGCGGAAAACCGTATCATACTACATCAATCCAAAACATCAAGAGACATCTCCCAGGATAAAACTATGCTGTGGTGTGTGCGATGCTGTCACCCCGAGCTCTTCCCTTTGCTTGCGGAAGTACCTGAAACCAAAAATGAAACTGTAAGCACGAAGCTTAGTGAGCTCCCCCAAACTACCACATACCATACAATAACATATAAACACATATTGGGCCTTGCCCACTGCATCGGGCCGAAGCCCGGAAACTGCATCGGACCGAAGTCCGGAACTGACTGGGACCTTGTCCCCTGCATCGGACCGAAGTCCGGAACTACTGCATCGGACCGAAGTCCGGAACTGACTGCATCGGACCAAAGTCCGGAACTAACTGCATCGGACCGAAGTCCGGAACTGTCTGGGACCTTGTCCCCTGCATCGGACCGAAGTCCGGAACTAACTGCATCGGACCGAAGTTCGGAACTGACTGACTGAACATGGCATGGCATAAAACATCAACTAGCATAACATATATACGACATGCTACGTCGGGCCGTGGCCCGGAACACATAATACTTAACACATAAAACATAGCACACAAATCCTATTCGAACCACGAAGGCATCGAACATACTAACTGCTGCATCGGACCTAAATCCGGAAACTACTGCTAACTGAATGGGCCGGCATTGTGGCCTTAGACCCATTCCTACTGGAAGGAAACTCACCTCGTAAGCTGGCTGCTGAGTGTGTGGCTCGGGAAGCTAACGGCGGCTGCTCCTGAATCTCCTCGGCTACAAGTCCATAAACACACTCAATCAAAAACTAAACACTGCGCTTGGGGTAAAATGACTCTTTTACCCTTGGTCAAAGTCAACTCTCTTTTGGGCTGACTCGCCGAGTTGGCCACCCAACTCGCCGAGTCCTACTCTCACTTTTCACTTCTGCTCACTGCTACTCGTCGAGTCTGGCATCGACTCGACGAGTACCTACTTGATCCAAGAACTCAGACAATCTTCATCCGACTCGCCGAGTCGTATGAACAGACTCGACGAGTTGTTCTTGATCCCAAGAAGATTGCCTTGGACTCGCCGAGTTGTATGAACAAACTCGTCGAGTCCCTCCATCACTGAGTCCACTCTCAACTCGCTGAGTCCACTCTCTAACTCACCTCGTACACTCGACACTGATAAAACTGAAGGACTCGGGACTCGCGACCCGACTCGTCGAGTCGTTCTTCCGACTCGCCGAGTCGCCGCCATGCAACTGATTTCTACTTGATTTTGTTTGAATCCAATGCATACAATTGATAGATCTGGGTCCAATAAGCTGTTTTACCACGTAAAGTTTCCAACTTTACGTGCACAACCTCATGAATAAGGGAAATAAGGATAAAAGGTGTATAAAATGGGTAGATCTATGGTTATCATGCAATATAACTCCAAAAAGACAGTAGATCTGGGCTCTACAACACCCCAACATTCAGATCCATAGATATTCTGACTTAATAAGACATTCATGCAAGTGTAAGGCTTGAAACAAGCATCAACTAGCTCTTGGGAGAGCTCTAATGGAAGTTTAAAGCATATAACAAGATGGAACTCCGAAAATACCTCTATTAGCTCTGATTTGGCCTTGGATCTTTGCACTACAACACTTCTCCTTGCTTCTTCCTTCTTCTCCTTCTTCACACCTTCACAAAAGGCACCAAAACACATATAAGCTCTACAATGGAGGTTTGGGGCCCTAACACTGTGTTCTCAGGGTGAGGGAGGCGAGAATGGGGGCTATAAGGTGGTTTAAATAGTGGGCAACCCGGGGATTTTAGGGTTTCACCCAGACAGATGGACTCGCCGAGTCCGGGATATGGACTCGCCGAGTCCCCGGCTCCCGCGTGCACAAAATACGCGACCCAACTCGGCGAGTCAGGCTAGAACTCGCCAAGTCCCTCTAGAAAATTCACTACAATTACCAATAATTCAACATACCGGGAACGGGTCGTTACAATTCTCCCCCACTTGCCTCAGACTTCGTCCTCGAAGTCTGCTGCGGCTGGATCCGCGAATAACTCCGGGTAGTGCGCTCTCATCTCCTCCTCAGCTTCCCACGTCCATTCAGATCCCTTCCGGTGCTGCCACTGCACCTTCACTAGCTGAATAACCTTGTTCCTCAAGGTCTTGATCTTCCGATCCAGAATCGCGACCGGTCTCTCAATATAATTTAGGCTGCTATCAACTTGAATATCCTCTAGGGGAACGACTGCTGACTCATCCACCAAACACTTTCTCAACTGCGACACGTGGAAAGTGTTGAGGATCTGACTAAGCTCCTCGGGGAGATCTAACCGATAAGCAACCCGACCCACCCGGGCCAAAACCCTGAAGGGACCAATAAATCTGGGGCCCAATTTGCCCCTCTTCCGGAACCGGATGACACCTTTCCAAGGTGAGACTTTCAAAAGAACCATATCTCCCACCTGGAACTCCAAATCCGAACGCCTCCTGTCGGCGTAGCTCTTCTGCCGACTCTGCGCAGTCTGCAGCCTACTACGGACCTGTTGGATCAACTCAGTCGTCTTGAGCACCACTTTGGTGCTCCCGATGACTCGCTGACCGACCTCGCCCCAACAAATCGGGGTCCTGCACTTCCTGCCATATAACATCTTAAAAGGAGGTCGATCAATGCTCGCATGATAACTGTTGTTATACGAGAATTCCGCTAACGGAAGATACGTATCCCAACTGCCCCCAAAATCTAGAACACATGCCCTAAGCATGTCCTCGAGAGTCTGAATCGTCCTCTCGCTCTGCCCGTCAGTCTGAGGATGAAAAGCGGTGCTGAAATGGAGACGAGTACCCATCTCGTCGTGGAATCGCTTCCAGAACCTGGACGTGAAACGAACATCTCGGTCCGACACCACCGATACCGGCACTCCATGACGTGCCACAATCTCTCGCACATAGATATCGGCTAACTTCTCCGCCGATATACTCTCCTGAATCAGAATAAAATGGGCACTCTTCGTCAACCGATCCACTACTATCCATATCGAGTCCACCCCGCGTGCGGTCCTAGGGAGTTTGTTGACAAAATCCATGGTGATATCCTCCCATTTCCACACGGGAATGTCTAACGGTTGCATCTTGCCGTGAGGTCTCTGGTGCTCCGCCTTGACCTTCCGGCAGGTCAAACATCTCTCCACATACCAAGCGGCATCTCGCTTCATGCAGGGCCACGAATAATCAGATCGAAGATCTCGATACATCTTCGTCGCCCCTGGGTGGATAGAAAACCGAGACTTATGAGCCTCGTCCATCAATACTTGTCGTACCCCACCCCAGTACGGTACCCATATCCTACCATGAAGTGTCAACAAACCACGACTGTCATAATCAAATGAAGCTACTCGGCCCACTATCCTTTCACACTTCTGCCTCTCTTCCTTGAGGCCCTCTATCTGAGCCTCCTTGATCCGCTCCAACAACGGAGTGATCACTGTCATCCTCATACACAGACCTCTGATAGGGGCCGTCGACACCTTGCGGTTCAGGGCGTCGGCCACCACATTGGCCTTCCCTGGATGATAAATGATCTCACAGTCATAGTCCTTCAGCACGTCTAACCATCTCCTCTGCCTCATGTTCAGACTCGGCTGATCCATAAGATATCTCAAACTCTTGTGATCCGTGTATATAGTACATCGGACCCCATAAAGGTAATGTCTCCAAATCTTGAGGGCAAACACAACCGCCCCCAGCTCCAAATCGTGGGTAGGATAATTAGCCTCGTGAGGCTTCAACTGTCTCGAGGCATAGGCTACCACATGGCCTCGCTGCATCAATACTGCTCCCATACCTGTGATCGAAGCATCACAGTAGACTACGAAGTCCTCTACTCCTTCCGGCAAGGTAAGGATCGGTGCCTCGCACAATTTCTGTCTGAGAGTCTCGAACACCGCCTGCTGCGCAGGCCCCCAACGGAATACCACCGACTTCTTGGTTAGTCGGGTGAGTGGCACTGCTATCTTGGAGAAGTGCTGAATAAATCTCCGATAATACCCTGCCAACCCTAGGAAGCTCCGAATCTCATATGGAGACCTCGGGACCTCCCACTGCATCACGGCCTCAATCTTGGCCGGATCTACCAGAATACCCTTCTGGTTGACGAGATGGCCAAGAAACTGCACCTCGCGCAACCAGAACTCACACTTGGAGAACTTTGCGAAAAGTCTCTCCCTCCTCAAAGTCTCCAACACCTCCCGCAGGTGCTCCTTGTGCTGCCCCTGAGTCTTGGAATATACCAAGATGTCATCTATGAATACTATCACCGACCGATCCAGCATCGGTCTGCACACGCGGTTCATGAGATCCATGAACGCGGCTGGGGCATTGGTGAGCCCAAATGGCATCACCACGAACTCATAATGACCATACCGGGTCCTGAAAGCAGTCTTCTGTACATCCTTATTTCTAACCCTCATCTGATGATAACCGGAGCGTAGATCGATCTTGGAGAACCAAGACGCTCCCTGAAGCTGATCAAACAAGTCATCTATCCTCGGAAGTGGGTAACGGTTCTTTACCGTCACTTTGTTCAACTCCCGATAATCAATGCACATACGATGCGACCCATCCTTCTTCCTCACAAATAAGATCGGCGCTCCCCAAGGCGAACTGCTCGGCCGAATGAAACCCTTGTCTAACAGCTCCTGAAGCTGTGTAGACAACTCTTGCATCTCAGGGGGAGCAAGTCGATACGGTGCTTTGGCTATCGGAGCCGCACCAGGAACTAGGTCGATCCTGAACTCAACCTGCCTCTCTGGAGGTATCCCCGGCAAATCCTCGGGAAATACATCCGGGTAGTCACAAACGACAGGAACATCATCAATCGCCGTCTTGCCCTTCTCCTGGGCATCCAAGACGTAAGCTACAAAACCGGCGCAACCTTGCTGAACATAGCGCCTCGCCCTCGCGGCGGAACAGAAGATCGGTCCCCGCTGGGGCCTCTCGCCCTGAATCACTATCTCTCCCCCACTGGGAGTGCGAACCCTCACTAGCTGTAGCTCACAATCAATCACCGCCCCATTGGGGCTCAGCCAATCCATGCCTACAATAACTTTATTCCCACGCAGGGGAATAGGAACCAGGTCCACTGAAAACTGCTTATCAAATATCAGAAGGGAACACCCTCTATGTACTCTGCCGACCCTCACGGTCCTATCATCTGCTATCTCAACCTCTAGTGGGCAATCCAGCTCCTCGGGAGCTCTGCTAAGTCTCTTACTAAGCGCAAGCGATACAAATGATCGGGTAGCCCCCGAATCGAACAATACCAATGCAGGGATGCCGTTCACCGAGAACGACCCTAAATAAAACATATCATCAAATAATATGCAAACGATATAATAACAAAAGATGAAGGAAAGATTCATACCCGTCACCACATCAGGAGTCGCTCGCGCCTCCTCTGCTGTCATCTGAAATGCCCTACTCTTCGCCACTGGCGCATCAGCTCGGCCCTGCCGGCCATCCGTAATCCTCAAGGTGGCAGGGGCAGGTGTAACCACCTTCCCTGCTGCAGCTGAACTGGGACACTGGGACCTTTTGTGTCCCCTCTGATTGCACTGAAAGCAAATCAGATCTGATGCTGTAACCGTAGTGGCAGGGGTCGTACAATCCCTACTCAAATGCCCAGTCCGACCGCACTTGTAGCAGCCGGAACTCCCTGCCTTGCACGCCCCCTCGTGCAACCTCCCACACTTTCCACACCGACCGTGGCTCTGCTGACCCCTGGACCTGTGATCTGAAACCTTGGGCTTTTTACCCATACTGCCTGAACCCGAAACCGCCTTCGGTTTCCTCTTCTTCTCCATCTCGAGATCAATCTCCCTCTCTCTGGCTCTAGCAATCATGTCGTCCAGTGTTTTACAACTGGACCGGCTCACAAACATGCGAATGTCACTCCGCAGCATCTCATGGTAACGGGCCTTCTTCATCTCCTCATCAGCTGCATACTGAGGAACAAGAAGCGCCCTCTCCCTGAACTTGGCGGTGATCTCCGCCACTGTCTCGGTAGTCTGGGTAAGATCCTGGAACTCCCTGGCTAGCTGCTGCACCTCAATGACCGGTGCAAACTCCGCCCTGAACCTGGTAGAGAAATCAGCCCAGGTCATAGCATCCAACGCCGCATCATCCCCGATGGCGTGTCCGACCTCCTCCCACCAATCTCGTGCCCTGTCCTTCAGAAGATAGGACGCCAATCTGACCTTGTCCCCCTCGGGACATCTGCTAGTGCGGAATGCGTTAGCCACATCCGCCAACCACCTGGTACTCGCTATGGGGTCCCGCGCCCCATGATAGTCAGGAGCCCCGCATGCCCTGAACTCCCTGAACGTAAGTGTGCGCGACCCCATCACGGCCGCCATCTCAGCACGGAAAGTACTCAATCTCTCATCCATCAGCTCTAAAATACCCTCCTTGATCGAACCGAAGATCACAGGAGTCTGCTCTAGTATGATGCGGGTAACCTCAGAAGAAAGGAACTCCCTAGTCTTCTCATCCATCTGCCCGGCCTCCAGGCCTGATCCCGATCCTGATCCCCCTCCGACATCTGAACTGCCGGCTGCTGGCCTCGGACGCAAAACTACCATTCTGAAACATATCATAACAACATCAGAACACTGAAATATCTCAAGGGATCTTGATACTACTACTAGCTTCCTGGTCTTGTCTTGGCCTTCCTTAATTCAAGTACGGATCCTCTGCTTTCAGTAGTATGGACCCCTACTACCTTCCACATCTATCCGTACCTTCCTCAAGAACCGCCTTGACTCCACCAAGTCACTTCTACTACTGCCATTCTCTGATATTCTCATCCTAGGCTTGCCCTAGGGAACCTCTAACTTCACCCAAATAGTCCTCAGCTGCTGAAGGCCTCCTTGTAATGCCAATTAGTCACCACTTGAATACTATCACATGTGACGAGGCTCAGATAATCCTTCAAGTAAAGGACTCGTCCCTACAACGGTTGGACTCAAACGAGAGCTGCGCAGTAGGGCCAAATCCAGCACTCTGAGATTATTCAACCCTAATCACATGTGATGTGACGTATTCACCTAATGGCTAACTCCCATCACTCAGAGTCCCACAAAGCACAAAGCAAGCAGCATTCGGATAAAGGAAACATACTTAGGCAAAACAATTCTCATAACAAGAAACTGCACTAGCATACAATGCTAAGCTTATACTTTCAGGCATAGCCTACACAGGCTATCCTACTACTGTCTACTCATTACTAGCATGCAATTCTCATCAAGCTGGAACACATAAAGCAGGCACATAAGGCATCATCCTAGATTCTTAGTCCTATTCTAGCATGCTGTTTTACTGAAGCTGGAACTGAAACTGAACTGAAACTGATACTGAAACTGATATTGAAAATAATCACATAACTTGTATGGGTAAATTGGGAGTACTTACTTGAGCTCGGCTGACCGCATGCACACACCTCTATCTTTGTTAAAAACAATTCTTTCTTTCCGAGTGCTTTCAAAATTCTTTTTGTAAAACATTTTTATTTTACTAAAATCTTTTATTTCCCTTAGTTTGAGTTCAGATACACCCGGAAGTGTATCCGAATCCCTCAAACCAGGGCTCTGATACCAACTTGAAACGACCCAAAAACACGACCCAAAAATTTTCGTTTTTCCATATAATCAAAACCATAATATGAGTATCATAACATAAAACATACGCGATGTATCCCCAAAACATAATAAAATATTGTGCGGAAAACCGTATCATACTACATCAATCCAAAACATCAAGAGACATCTCCCAGGATAAAACTATGCTGTAGTGTGTGCGATGCTGTCACCCCGAGCTCTTCCCTTTGCTTGCGGAAGTACCTGAAACCAAAACTGAAACTGTAAGCACGAAGCTTAGTGAGCTCCCCCAAACTACCACATACCATACAATAACATATAAACACATATTGGGCCTTGCCCACTGCATCGGGCCGAAGCCCGGAAACTGCATCGGACCGAAGTCCGGAACTGACTGGGACCTTGTCCCCTGCATCGGACCGAAGTCCGGAACTACTGCATCGGACCGAAGTCCGGAACTGACTGCATCGGACGGAAGTCCGGAACTGACTGGGACCTTGTCCCCTGCATCGGACCGAAGTCCGGAACTAACTGCATCGGACCGAAGTCCGGAACTGTCTGGGACCTTGTCCCCTGTATCGGACCGAAGTCCGGAACTAACTGCATCGGACCGAAGTCCGGAACTGACTGACTGAACATGGCATGGCATAAAACATCAACTAGCATAACACATATACGACATGCTACGTCGGGCCGTGGCCCAGAACACATAATACTTAACACATAAAACATAGCACACAAATCCTGTTCGAACCACGAAGGCATCGAACATACTAACTGCTGCATCGGACCTAAATCCGAAAACTACTGCTAACTGAATGGGCCGGCATTGTGGCCTTAGACCCGTTCCTACTGGAAGGAAACTCACCTCGTAAGCTGGCTGCTGAGTGTGTGGCTCGGGAAGCTAACGGCGGCTGCTCCTGAATCTCCTCGGCTACAAGTCCATAAACACACTCAATCAAAAACTAAACACTGCGCTTGGGGTAAAATGACTCTTTTACCCTTGGTCAAAGTCAACTCTCTTTTGGGCTGACTCGCCGAGTTGGCCACCCAACTCGCCGAGTCCTACTCTCACTTTTCACTTCTGCTCACTGCTACTCGTCGAGTCTGGCATCGACTCGATGAGTACCTACTTGATCCAAGAACTTAGACAATCTTCATCCGACTCGCCGAGTCGTATGAACAGACTCGACGAGTTGTTCTTGATCCCAAGAAGATTGCCTTGGACTCGCCGAGTTGTATGAACAAACTCGTCGAGTCCCTCCATCACTGAGTCCACTCTCAACTCGCTGAGTCCACTCTCTAACTCACCTCGTACACTCGACACTGATAAAACTGAAGGACTCGGGACTCGCGACCCGACTCGTCGAGTCGTTCTTCCGACTCGCCGAGTCGCCGCCATGCAACTGATTTCTACTTGATTTTGTTTGAATCCAATGCATACAATTGATAGATCTGGGTCCAATAAGCTGTTTTACCACGTAAAGTTTCCAACTTTACGTGCACAACCTCATGAATAAGGGAAATAAGGCTAAAAGGTGTATAAAATGGGTAGATCTATGGTTATCATGCAATATAACTCCAAAAAGACAGTAGATCTGGGCTCTACAACACCCCAACATTCAGATCCATAGATATTCTGACTTAATAAGACATTCATGCAAGTGTAAGGCTTGAAACAAGCATCAACTAGCTCTTGGGAGAGCTCTAATGGAAGTTTAAAGCATATAACAAGATGGAACTCCGAAAATACCTCTATTAGCTCTGATTTGGCCTTGGATCTTTGCACTACAACACTTCACCTTGCTTCTTCCTTCTTCTCCTTCTTCACACCTTCACAAAAGGCACCAAAACACATATAAGCTCTACAATGGAGGTTTGGGGCTCTAACACTGTGTTCTCAGGGTGAGGGAGGCGAGAATGGGGGCTATAAGGTGGTTTAAATAGTGGGCAACCCGGGGATTTTAGGGTTTCACCCAGACAGATGGACTCGCCGAGTCCGGGATATGGACTCGCCGAGTCCCCGGCTCCCGCGTGCACAAAATACGCGACCCAACTCGGCGAGTCAGGCTAGAACTCGCCGAGTCCCTCTAGAAAATTCACTACAATTACCAATAATTCAACATACCGGGAACGGGTCGTTACATTGGCCTTGAGTACGCGGGGCGTACGAGGGTACGCGGCGCGTACTTCGGCCCTAGGTGCTGACTCCTTCGGATAATACCAAGTTTTTAATAAAAATTATATATAAATTATTTATCAAACTTCAAAAATTCATATCTCCTTCATATGAACTCCGTTTTTGACGTTCTTTATATCCCCGCGAAGGTGAGACTACGATCTACAACTTTCGTTTAGATTCCGTTGACAAATTTTGAAATTATTTTTATTATTTATTTATTAAAATGATGTGATTAAGGAATTTCTTTAAAAATTCATAACTTCTTTATCTGACGTCGGTTTTTGCCAGACTTTTTACCGCTGAACAACCATTGTCGAGACCTTCGATTCTCGTTTAGGTCGTTCCGGCCAAAAGTCGCTCGATCTCTGATTCGAGTTTTCAGTTGACTGTTCCTAAGCCGAATTTGGAAAAATCTTAACTTAATATACGAAGTCGGATTTGGGCGTTCCTTTTACGTACAATCATGGTTTTATGACATTTAAACATAGAAGAAATTTAAATAGGAACTTTTTGGACTTTTTAATATCGAAGTTAATTTTATTAACTCAAAAGTGGTTACAATACTTCACTTTTTAGGTCACTACAAAGAGTTAAAATATCGGGTTGTCACAAAAGCGAACTTGATACATAAATCATAACATGAGATTCAAGGATTAACACTTTCATTTCACCCGAAACCTTCTGATTCACTGCATCCAATCACGAAACTGGGATATAAATTTTACCCAAACTACTGCTGAGACTACCAGTCTCACACCTGGCCCAACAACCAAGTTCCTAAGAATCCAACCAATAAGGCTATCCTTGCATATGCACCATACCATGCCACTCCCCGACCATATAATCTTCCCACTAAAATCATAATCCAATTCCCTCACCCAACCAGTCTCTACCAGGTCTCACTTGTATTTCCAGAGAACCACATGCCTCGCCTATGAGTCCCACCCAATCTATACCAATGAATGGGCCATGCCCACGGGTCTCACCCCATCAAGAACTACACAGGCCTAACTCGCCTCGGATCCTAATGGTCCTATTCCCATAACAAAGATTTGATCACCGACCCTACTGACTGCCTTGCCCAAGGCGCGAGCTGATCCTCCTTCATACTCAAGACCATCACAACGATGGTCTACCTCAATCTGGCGAACGCTACTACCCATCGCAGACTTACAACACTTCCATACCATTCGCCAATCTAGTGAATGCTACGACCACCCTGTAGTCTTACGACACTTCTATCCTGCCATGGTCATCGATTATGGTCTTACCATACCTCTACCATATCAACCACAATCATTCTAAGTCAAACCCACATCTGACTGAATCCCAGTTAGGTGTTCAGGTCATGCTTCGAACCCCAAAGCCTTAATCAGACAAGAATAGGCAGAGAGGCTCTAATACCACCCTCAACCTAAGCCCATCCACATACCCACCATGCGCCACTAGTGATGTGCAATGAAATAACAATATCCTTTCTTGGGAAACCCCTTAGACAAAACGACCCCCCCCCCCAATTGGATTCGAGTGCACTCTTCTAACCTCATGGTTTAATCAATTCCCAATCCATCTTGCAAACTTAACATTTAAACTGTTGATAACTAGAGCCTACCATGATTAACATTCCATTACTAGCCAAACTCGATGATCACGCAACCACCCGAATTCCAGATGAACATATCTTTGAATCTTAACAAGTCCGACAACCCCAAATAATTCCCATGGTACAACACCAAATCCTTCATCCCTTTATCTTGGTAATAAAGACTATAACCCTTGCTCTGAACTGGTGAACCTTCGCTCCAACTACCCATCCTTAGAAGAGTCTCTGAATTCTATCCATCTTCAACCCTTGCGATTATGAAATTTCCCCCTGTCACTTACAATGACCAACAACCTCATGCTACTGCCCCCACCAACTTCTTTTTTTCGCTCTTTCCCTAGCAGCGGTAGTGATTTGGACCCAAAGGCCCTTCCATAGATGGCTGCTGATCCTATCAGAACAAATGCTAAAACTTCTGAACTTTAACTTCATTAGAGAACTAACCAGCTAATCCAACCACAAACCTTCCAAACGATGCCCCTAAATTGACCCCATCAGAGAACCGGAACAACAACTGAAAAAATGTAACCCTCTCAGCAAGATACGATCCATTAATGACTCTTGGCATGCAAAACTATCATATAACAATTCTTGATGATATAGCCTAGGAAATAACAGAGAAAAAAACCAAAGATAATGCTTACCCATACCAAAACAAGATCCCAAGGCAAATATAAATGCTGATAATAAACATAAAGAACGCAAAAGATAACATATCCGCAACAACATCTGATGAAACTCTAACATCCACTGACCGACACTACAATGCTTGGCTCTTTATTGTTGGGGCTCCCGCCCTACCCTCATGACCGTCAGTGATCCTCAAAGTAACCGGAGCAGGTGCACTCACTACTCTAGCCTTCAACATCAGACCTTATGCCTTCTAGTGGCCTACTTGGTTGCAGCGAAAACACATCAGATCTAACTCACAACGCAATCCCGACTAAAATGACCCATCTGACCATAACTGAAATATCCTCGACTCGACTCCTGACATCCTCCCTCATGGGTCTTGCCATTTTTGGCACAACGGACCCGACCCTGATGGCCCATGTAATGTGAATCCTGAGTCTTGGGCCTCTAGAAATCATATCATTCAAGGTCTCACACGCTAATAACTCACAACTTCCTGATGTGACAAACATTTACCAATAGGATGATAATGCTACATCTGGTAACCATATTTCACTGGATATGGTTCTTTCTCCCCAACGAACTCGGGAGTCCCAAAAACACGGATCTCGTGGAAGGATAGAGTGTGACCTCCAACAATAACCGTACTCTCGGTATAGAATGCTCCCTGATGCTCACCCAAAATATCCTAAATCCCCTCCTTAACCATAGCAAAGATCATAAGAGTCTGCTCCAAAATACCATAGGTAATCTCTGACAAGATGAACTCCCGCGTCCGCTCATCAATTGACTTAGTACCTGCACCTGAGCCTGGACTAGAACCTAACCTCCTCCTAATGTGATCATCATGTAACACCCGTGTTTTGAGGCTAAGCATTGATGAGGCGATGTAATTGTTAGGGTAAACAAATGTAACTCATTTTGAAGTAATAAAAAGGAATTATTTGATTATTATGTGAATTATGTGCTTATTTACTTGTTTATAAAGATATAATAAATTAAGAATGAAAATAAGCGCCAAAAATAAAATGCTAGATAATCCCTCTATCTATGAAGAAAGTTGTAGTGGTCATGACAAGGATTCTATACATATAAAGAATGCCAAAATCGGTGTTATAACGAAGAAGTTATGACCTATTGAAGTTTCGCAACAGAACCGACACAACATTACGTGACGTAAAAAGTGAGTTTACGATAAATTTCTTTTTAGCCTTATCGATCTAAATGAAAATCGTAGTATACGTTAAACCGAGAGCGTGCATAAAAAGAATGTCCAAATCTAACTTCGTATGAGGAAGTTATGAGTTTTCTAAGATTTGGGAGAGCAGTGTGCAGCTCGAAGTTCGAATAATCGATCGACCCGTTTTTGGCCGACACAACCTAAACGAGAATCGAAGATCTCGTTAATAGTAGCTCAAGGTTAAAAATATAGATGAAAACAAACTTCGGATGAAGAAGTTATGAATTTCAACGGACTTTCCTATCCCGGTTAGTTAAAAACATAACTTTAAAAATAAAGTCAAAATTAGCCGACGAAGTCTAAACGAAAGTTGTAGAGTACGGTCCCACCTATGTGTGGATATAAAGAATGTCAAAAAGGAAGCTCATATGTGAAAGTTACGAATTTTAGAAGTCGAGGGTGAAAATTGCGAGCTGGGTGCGAGGGGTACACCCAACATACCTTCAGACGCCTCGTGTACCGAAGTACTCCCCACGTATGAAGATGGGTATGCTGCGCGGTTTAAATCTCATGCGGTCCGAAATGAGCCACGAAGCCCCAGCCAATTTCCTACACATGTCCACTACATCCTGCATAGATCTGAAGTACGCCCAAAATACCTGCGAGGCTCCGACCTATAAAAGGGTTGCGAGGCCAACCTTCATTTTCACACTTTTCTCCATTTCTTCTCTATCTACTCTCTCTCTCTCTCTCTCTCTCTCTCTCTCTCGCTCTCTAGCCTCCCTAAACCACCCCGAAGCCTAGGAAACCTATCTAGCACTAGGAGAAAGTACCGGAGTGCACGAAGACTCCGAGAAAAGAGTTTTTCGGTTTAGAAACTCTGCCCCCATAGAGCCCGCTTTTCAAGCAAACCTCTCGGTTTCATCAAAGGAGATTATTTGAAGAAGCGAAGTGATGTCCGAATCACCACCTTATCAAGTGAGTGTATAGTCACTTTCATCTTACACATAGATATGAAGTATTTTATATAAATTACGTGCTATGTGTATATATATTATTTGTTTACCTGAGATGGATGCTAGATGAAAGATCTATACTTCTTTCTTTTTAGATCTAAACCTTTTCTTTCAGATCTAGACCTTCTCACTTCATATCTAAACTATATATATATATATATATATATATATATATATATATATATATATATATATATATATATATACTTTGAGATTTATGATGTATGAAAGATTTAAACTTCATTTTTCATATCTGAATTGTATCTGTGTTTTATATCTACAAATATGTTGGGTAAAACATGGGTAGATGAAATAGTTGGTGTGTGATGAAACAAAATGACGAGAGGCCTCAATATTGACGATGATCCAGTCATCTAGCAGAGTATAGATGACGACCACAGACTTTTCTAGTCTGTCTAGTGGAATGCTAGCAGGCTCGCAACCTATAAGTGTTTATTTGAACTAAGTGTTCACCAGGTGTACTCCACCCCCCTCATGGTTGCCTTATTTGACATAAACTGTTGAGATATCTCCTAAGCGGTGTTGTTACCCCAATGATAATCCTTAGGCTAGGTCCCTTATATTAGATATTTTAGGGACGTAAAGTGAGGATAATGGGAACGGGTAATCGGGTTTGTTTGGCTTGTTGAAAATAATAAACTTATTTATTGTGGGTTGAAAACCCTATATGCTCAGCAGGCTCCCCAACCTGACCCACTCATTTTTTTGTATTACATGTAGTGGAAAGGGCATAGTTGGATGATCTGACGAGAGATTATGTATTATAGGCTAGTAGAAAATAAACAGAATGTTGTAAGGCCTATATTGTTTTTAAAGCCAATTTATGTGGCTTATGATGTTTTGTTTATGGTTTTGATCTGTATTGACAATGACATCCCAAAGTTTGTAATGTAATGAAAATACGTTTCTTCGGAAATGCTTTGATAAAACTTTATCATATTTTCTTTTGGGAACAAATTCCACAACACTTTCTTTAAAAAGTTACTCTGATTTTATTATAAAGCATAAACAAAATCGGTCTTTTCTGGCTGTGAAATTGGGAATGTCATACATCACCACACCAAGACAAAACACTCATATCAATAACCAGAACATACATACGGATCCGCTTCCCACAGACTTCCTAGATTCTCCAAGACTTTCTCCGATTCAAGTATAGATCCTGTGCTTTCAGTTGTATGTGCCCAATACTACCTTCCACACCTATACATACTTTCCTAAAGAATCTCCCCAAATCCTCTAAGTCACCTTCTTAAACTGATACTCCAAATGCTTAATAAAAAGCGCAACTAAACCCACTGAAGCACTTCTTAGGTTCCAACCTCACCTTGCCATCAGCTACTGAAAAACTCCCCATAATGTCTGTTAACTACTACAATCACATGCGACATTGTTTAGATAATCATTCGAGTAAAAGACTCATCCCTACAATGGTTAGACTCAAACGAGAGCTGTGGAATAGGGTCAAATCCGTCACTCTGAGTTTATCTATCCCGTGCCACATGTGACTTAACATATCCACTTATTATTTAACTCACAACACTTAGGAGTTCCACAAACCACAAAGAAAGCAACATTCATGTAGTAACATTCTAAGTCACATCAAAACAAAGAGCATCTCAATTCCACTTTCTATCAGGAAGATTCAAGATCTAACATAACATCCAATCCCTATTAGGATACAAGGAATCACATATCAAGTCAATCCACCCAGTCGTATGAAATCCATACTTACTACCCTTGACAAGACAAGGCTCCCAACACTAAATCTCTTTTTAGGCTTCCCTAGGGCAATCA
Organism: Lactuca saligna; assembly: GCF_052625555.1. NCBI lineage: Eukaryota > Viridiplantae > Streptophyta > Magnoliopsida > Asterales > Asteraceae > Lactuca > Lactuca saligna. The sequence continues at coordinate 103,933,874 of NC_136418.1, read as the reverse complement.
CCACACCACTCTCCACCATCAGTTGCAGAACAAACTCCCACTATCTCCCTCTAACTAGCTCATGAATACAATTTCATATCACCAAAATCAGATAAATCTTCGAATGAAAGGTCTCAAACTACAATGGTTAAACTCAAACGAGAGCTGCACAATAGAGTTAAAACCTAACCTTCTAAAATTATCTAGTCTTAGTAATATGTAACTTAACATATTCGCTTACTAGTTAGCTGAAATTAGTGGGAAATCCTAAAAGCACAAAACAAGCAACATTCGAGCATCAAGTAATCAGAACCAAGCATAACTTAATCAGGCCATCCTATCACTGACTGATTAGTACTAGCAAGCAAGTCTACAAGCTCATACAATAGGCATATAAAGGCATCTCTCTTAGCATTCTATCATGCAAATATTGAGTAGATCCTTAGCCCTCGCTAGCATGTAATTCACATATTCACAAATCAAACCATATTAGATAACATGTATGGGTATTTTTTTTTTTGGAAATCTTACTTGAGCTCGGTTGATTGCACGCATCACACACCACTCGAGAGTGTGTTCCAATCCCTCAAACCAAGGCTCTGATACCAACTTGTAACATCCCTAAATTATGAGGTAAAATTTTCGATTTTAATTCAACCAAAACATGTTATATTTAGGTCAACATTCAATACTCCTTTGTGAAATATTCAAAAGTACTTTGTACGAAAAAGTTATCAGAGTACAATCACAAAATCATCATAATGCGGAAACATGGGTGGATGCGCTATGATCAAGTCGGGCCCTTCCTTTTCAAAACAGAAGTACCTGAATTATAAATGGAAAATAGTAAGCACAAAGCATAGTGAGCTCCCCAAAATACCACATACAATACATATCAATATATATTGGGCCCTGCCCGACATCGAGCCCTGATCTGTATACAGATCTGTCAATCATCAGGCCTTGCCTGGCATGGCGAACCACATGTATAAACATATAAACATATAAACATATAAAGACACAACACAACACATGCCATAATCACATAGATTAATAGCATACTAGCCTTCGGGGACCTGCCCGACATCGGGTCATACTCGGTAATTATGAAAACACATATGATAACTAGCATAAAATATACTTATCAGGCCCCGCCTGGCATCGGACCCCATGCAACATCGAGCCCCACTCGGTAAACATAAACCACCTAACACATGCAAGAGTCACGCAGACAACAAGCATACTAAGCATAACAAACCATGGGCCAGTATTGGTACCTTCGACCCGTTTTATATAGTGATGAAACTCACCTCAATTTACTGATAACCAAATAACTGCTCGGACCGCTGAACCGGATAACCTCACACCAACTAACAAAAGAAATACAATCTTAATAAATAATTATTCCGATAATCCAAAATCTGAGGCCCACTCCATAAACTAACCTCCTAAAGGATAAAGACCATTTTACCCTTTTCTAACTTGTTCCATAACCATGGCCCGATCCAAAATGCATAAAAATCCTAAAACCTAAAATGGAAATCCAAATCCATATCAAAAGCAACAAAAGCCCATTATGGCCCAATAACCAGATTGGGCCCTAAAAGCAACATGGACCTACTTCCAAGAAAACCCTAAGTTTTCAACCCAATAAGACATAACAAATCTTTCACGGAAGGGATAGAAGGGCCAAGATCACATTTTTATAGTTCATAATAGCTTTAAAATGGAAAAAGGTTTCCAACTTTATCCATTAGAATGGTCCCAAAAAACAAGATCTAGTTTGTAAGTCTCAAAGGGACCCAAAAGTTCATATTTTTCAACTTAATCCATTAAGTACAAGTCTCCAACTTTCAAATCTGAATCAAAATGATGTTTAGATGGATAAAATTTCCAATTTTATTCGTAACAAGGTCACAAAATTTCAAGATCTAAACTTTATGCATTAAAATGACCAAAAGCTCATAACATCCAAAACTAGCTAGATCTAATAAATGCATCATCAAGATTCAAACTTTATACCTCTAGAAGATAGATCAAGGTGAACAAAGTCTAGATCTATAAGCTACAAAGCAAACAACACTTCTCCAAGAAGTTCCTTATTCTCCAAGGTCCACCATGCATAATCCAAAGCACTCAAAACACCTTCTTTTAGCACACAACGCTCAAATAGAGTTAGGGTTTCATGGAAGGGGTGTTGGAGGGGTGGAGGCTGAGAATTGAGTAGGTTTGGGGGAGTTAAAGAGATTAAATGGATCTAACCATGAAAATAGGGTTTGGGCACTAACCGTGTATGCCCAGCGTACTCATGGTACGCCCAAGGTATGTCCATCTATACGCCCAATGTACACAATATAACCCAAAAACCGACCAGACTTCAAACATGCATAACTTCTTCTTTCTAACTCCAATTTTGACGTTCTTTATATCCACGAGAAGGTATTGATGAGCTCTACAATATTATCTAATTATCTTGGATTAAAAACTTCTTGAAAAAAAAATCCATATTTCATGCAAGAACCCAGCCTATGACTTTCCCTGTTTTACCTTTTGACTCCAAAACACAATTCAAAGGCTTAGATCTCATAACCATCATTAAATACTTCTAAAAGGTATAAAAATCACCTCCTTAAGTCCCAAAACCTTTACACAATCAACTTCCAACCCACAACCCTGAATTACAGAATGATCCCAAAGATGGTGTTATAATTTATGCTTGAGTTGGTAATGATTGTATTTATTTATTGCATGTTCGATTTTATTTCTTTGTAGCAACCACATAGAACATAGTTTCTCACACTCCTCTTAAGAGTATTACCTTTATCATATTTCTTTCATTTACTTTCAATAGTGTAACACCCATTTCCCAAAATGGACCAATTAGAGACTTAATGGGATCAAAGATGGGGTTTTTGGAGAAAAACCCTATGCCACGATGTGGTGCATCGATGACTACAATGTGACATGGTTTTTATGAATCGCTTATTTTTTATGAGCACCACGACATGGAATGAAGGTTGCAATGATATGGTAGTTGTTACAGCTCAAGCCTATTATTTTTAGGGCTTCTCCCATATTTAAGGCCCTTACCTTTACGGTTCAGTCATTCTCTTTAGCCTCCACCCTCCTATCTCGAAACCCTATCCCCATTGGGTGTTCTTTGTGCTCTTGGCCATTTGACGATTCATTTCTCATGTTTTGTTGTGGAGATTGAAGATCAAGTTGCTTGAAAAGTATTTTGGTGGAATAGGCCAAGTGTAGATCTACCAAAGTGACTTCATTTCTAGACCATTGTGAGTATAAAGATTCAAACTTTGCTTCTAGTTTATTAGAACTATATTATGGTCTATTTTTATGCTTTTTCTCCCTTTTTGGTGGTGTGCTTGGATTTGAGATCATTCAAGCCCCTTCTAAGCACTAACGATTGTGTTTTGGACATTTTCTTGTTGGAAAGTTGGTAGCTTGATCATATCCTTGGATACATGCATGTTTTTTGAAGGATTTATGCCATTTTGGACTTAGGGTTGTAGATCTTGCTTTTAGGTAAGGTCCTAATGGATTAAGTTGGAAACTTTATCCATTAAGTCATTAAGAAGGACTAGATATAAATTTTTGTGCTTAGATCTGTAAGGATTAATCTCTTAATGAGGAAAGGAGAGTTATGCCAACATCTACGATGTAGTCAAGAAGGGCCCACATCGTGGTGGAATGTTGATTCATGATTGTGTTGTCTTGAATATTCCACAACGTGGCCAAGGAGGACCCATGAAATGGTGATGTACTGCATGTCGTCTATTTTTTCATGTCATGCACACGACATGGCCAAAAGGTCTCTGCACCGTGGTGGCTGTTAACTTCGTTGTCTGTTGACTATTGACTTTTAAGCAGTTTGACTTGGGGTCAAACTGATGGGTTTTAAGCATCTCATATGTGATCGTGCAACCCTAATTGCTTTGGATCTAAGTTTTTCACTAATTATACATGCAAGTAGAAATTCCAAAGCAATACCCCTAATACTAGCATACAATTTTGCAATCCATATGAAAACTAGGGTTAGAAGATTACCTTGCTTGCTATCTAGTAATAACAAGAATTACTTGGTTGATCTTAACTCTTGAAAGCTTAGTGCCTCAAGTGTTGCACCTCTAATGGAGTTACAAACACCAATAGAAAAGGATGAAGGAGAGAGGAGGTAAAACACTATGGAAATCAGCTAGGGTTTTCCAAGAAGGCATAGGGCCGAAAATCATATGCTAGGGAGTCTTTATATCGCTGAGGCTGCTAGGGGTTTCAGGTGGAAACCCTAATTTCCTTGCCTAGGCCTTAAGCAATCCATATACCTCCTATCTAGAAGCCTTGGATGAAATTCTATAGAGCCTCCTATAGATTTCGTCCACTCCACAAATAAGGAGTCCAGTAGCCTAATTTTGCAACTATCAATGATTTGCAAAACCAGTCACTGTTCTTTTAATCAATTCCTTTAATACCAAAATTAATTCCAAATTAATTTATGATTAATACTAATTATATAATATGATTTCTAATTAATATATTATTCTTATAATATATTAATAAATCATTTGTTAACCTCTTTCTTCAAAAGTCATCCTGTCAAGTTGCTATGGTGAAGGCAACCCAAAAGGACCATGCTACTATCAAATCAAGTAAATACCAATTATAGTTATGAGCTTAGACACCTAATCCAACACAAACTTGGAGTATTTGGATTGTTGATTGATGATTCATCTCTTTTGGTGTTATTTGGTTCACGGGATTGAGCGGTGCAAGGTATGAGAGTGTTGTTTTGCTTATTCGGTTCTTCAGTTTAAGTGAATTTCTCACTATGCCACGTATCCCATTGTGTATCCTTTACATGGTAGGATAGATGTACTGTTAGAATACAAGTATGCTAGTTGACTAGGATAACTCCTTGCTATGCATGTGTAGTGTAGGACACTTAGTGTCATGGTATGTTAGACCGATAGGGTGTTTCTAGTTGATCGTATGATACTGTTTGGAGTTATGTTTAGTTGGGGTAACCGAGGAAGACCAGTTATCAGGATTATGTATGATTGACTAGCGAATGACTTAATTGAGAAGTGGTCAATGGTGGGGTAACTAGGGAAGGCTAGTTGGCAAGGGTATGTAATCTGCTAGTATATGTTATGTGTTTATGTTACATGATTATGTGGTATCGATAACATTGGTTATATGTAATTTAAGTTGTATAGCCTCATAACTCTTGGTCTAATAACTTATTGCGATGTTCTTGTCGGATTGTTCACTCTCTGGTAGATCATCTGTTCGACTGTCTATCTGATCCCAGAATACATATGACTTTATGAATTGTATGAAAGGCCATGATCTGACCCGTGGAAATTATATGAAAGATCAGGATCTGGCCCCTAACACTTACATGAAACTCCAAGATCTGGCCTCTAACAATGGCAAGGAATGACCATGATTTAGCCCATGGCAAGATGTTAATGTAAGACTATGATTTGGCCCATAGCATTCACTCGAGGTTGGAGTAGACTCGCCATTTTATATATGATTGTTTTTTATGTTTTATGCTTGTTGATAGGAGATTTGGTTGGTTGATGCTAGAGCCGAAAGCTTCGTGTTGATGCATTGTATATATGATGGAATATGTGGTATACTGGGGATTCACCAAGATTTATGCTAATAGTTGTGGATTAAATATTTTGTAGGTTGTATGTGAGAAGAGCTCGACGGGACTGTACACATGCATCGAAGATATTTGTTTCCGTGGTTTTGTAAACTTAACTCTAATAATGCATGGTTTCAATCAAAAAAATGTTAGTCAATGGTTTTTGAAGAAAATGTTTAATTGGTTAATCTATTTTATGAACAAAAATCTTTCTGTAATTCTTTAGAACGTTACAAGTAGCCACTTATATCTACAAATGCTCATAAAGCACAACACCAACCAAAGAAAGTTGAAGGACTACTAGTAATTGGTTTGGTCAACCATGGTAAGATATTTAGTGTTCAAGATGTTATACAAAACTCGTTTTTTGTTCAAGAAAATTGTGCCTAGGGCATTTCAAGGCTAAAGTTCCAATGAGTCCGAGGCGGCCTAAATGATTTTGAGGCTTTGGAGATGGCTCATGAGATGTAACTAAATATAAAAAACTTCGAGAGCATGATCCAATTATAATAGGTATTAATAAGGTTTTTAACTCAACATCTTGCATTATGAAAAATATAGACAAAGCTCTAACTTAAAAAACATTTTAAACAAATCGCGATAACAAAACCTTCCAAGTAAAATGACTTAACGTCCTCACAAGGTTCTCCATTTGTGGGGTTAAAATTAATAACACGACAAGACAAAAATACATAATATGAAACGAAATTTGGATAAAACTGAAATTCAAATTCGTTTTTGTGTCGTGTTATCGTCAAGTGTAAAAACACGATGTCGTGTCATGTTTAAAATTCGACACGAAATTGACACGATTTAACATTTGTTTTTCGTGTTTGTCATGTTATGTATGATCAATGTTGTAAAAATCCTGATTAGGTCCCGATTAATCTCTGATTAATCCCTACGCGCTACCCGACCGATTAGAGGACGCCTAACGATTAATCCCTTCATACAAAATGACTGAAATACTAGAAAATGATGAATTTTTAACACGTTAAAGAAATTCTACTCAATAGAAACCATTTGAGGAATGATTAATGTTGTATTAATCATATTAACCTATGTTATTAAAGATATTAGTGGTATTTACGAACATTGTTTTAATATTAGTCATATTCAAATTTTGAAAATTTAACGAGTTAGCAATTAATGGTCCCCGATTAATCTTCCGATTTATCATCGCCTAATCGGTTAATCCCTTAACCACAGTCCACTTGCTAGCTAACGTCGAACGTTTTTAACAACCTTGTGTATGATTAAATATTAATTACTTAAATTAATTGTTATATTATGTTATCTTTGTCGTGTCGTGTCGTTTTTGTTGTTTTTTTAATGGGTTCGTTTTCGTGTTAATTAAAAAAACATAGCATAGTATCATGTAATGTTTGTGTTACATAAAACTTTGTCGTTTCGTGTTAAACAAAAATACGATACGATGATCCATTTTGACACCCCTATCTATTTGACATATGAGCTCAATTCATTTCATTTCAAGCGAAAACTATTCCTAAATCATCATTTTAGAAAACACTTACTCATCATACAACCACATCGTAATGCACATTTCTCAAAGCATTCAAACTACATGAACATAGACTAAAAGATCAACTCTCAAATCTCTCATTAGCGAGACCATATTTAAGTATAAGAGAAAAGCTCAAGAAAGTTAACAAACAAAAATTACAAGAAAATTAAACACATCGATTATCATTCTTGCAAACAATTAACTATTCACAGCCCTGTCTCCAGCCTCACACCACCGACCGTCTCTGACCACATACCCACCCGGTCTCTTTCTATGTGCTATTGAAATGTTGGTTATTTAATTTTCATTTCATCGTGATTTTTCAAATTCTTTTTGATGAATAAGATGAAAAAAAAAATTATTTGACAACACACATTTGTGTGTATTTATATTGTAAAAGGAAGAATTTAGTGGGATTTGGAATATACCAAATAGTATAATTCTACCAATTAGCTAAAATTTAACTTTATTTTTAATGTGGTGTTATTGTAAGTTCAACAAATATATTTTGATTTTGATATATAAAAAAGTCAGCTTATAAAAAGAAAGATGTTAAATTAAAGTTTTTTTTTTTTTAGAACGGCATTTATTTTTACTAAATAAGGGTTTTATATATTTTTTTCCCCAAATGTATTACTATTTGTTGAAAAAATATAAATAAATTTTGAGTTTTTTTTTCATATTTAATGAATCATGTGTGTTTATATTCCTTTTTTTTTATTGAGAACAAAATTTAAAATTTTACGTTAAATAAATATTCGTTATTAATAGTCATCAAATTTAATATTTGTGACATAACATTACAATGATGTATGAGTAGATGATAACTAAGTTTGTAAAAGAATGTGTACAAAATGTGCACCGGTTTTGTTAGTCTAAGAATTTATTGTATTTACTTTTTATAAACAATTTATTTACTATTTGTGACAATGATAAATTTGTTATTTTATATTTTTTAAATTTGAATGCATATTAATTAAACAATATAAGGTTGTTTCTTATTGACAAAGAATTTAAGTTGTCAATCTTATAAGGAAAATCTTCAAAAAAGTCCCAAACTTTTGGGAAAAGTTACACTTTTGTCCCAACATTTTTTTTTTGAACAAAAAAACCCAGGAAACCGGGTAAATTGAACATTTCGGCCCTATTTTACCGGTGACCTTCATTTAGCCGGTTAAATTGGCTTATGTGGCAAGGACTTGCTGAGGTGGTTGGTGAGTCATTTAATGGCCTTGTATTAAACTCTAAATATAGTGGAAAACTTCATTCGTGCCCTAGCAGACAACGATTGAAGCAGGAGCAGTAGAGGACCAAGACAAATGTCTTCTTCGTCTTCTTCATCTTCAATGAATCGTCTCAGAAAGAGGTGCTACTGTGGTGATCCTGTAGGAAGATGGACTTCATGGACTCCATTAAACCCAGGAAGAAGGTTTATAGGATGCCCAAATTACCAGAATGGACTCAAAGATTGCAAGTACTTTCGTTGGGTGGATCCTCCTCTACCAAGCCAGTGGTATGCAGATCTGTTATTAGTATTACACAACAATGTCGATTTGGAGAACCATCGAATATTTGGGGAGTTTGGGCAAGAACAACCAGCTGGGAACTTTTTTGGAGACGTTGTGGAACAACCAATGGCACAACAACCAATTGCACAACAAGCAGTGGAAGGAGGAAGATGGAAATCATTGCTTTATGTCTCTGTGGTTTTTTTTGTGTTTTTGTTGGTTATGTTGATGGATTGGTAGGATAGAAAGTTGTTTTAATGTATTTTGGTTGTGTTTGTTTTGGTTATGACTAAGGGTTGTTAGTTTACTATGAATGTAGTATCTTGTTACTCATATGATTATGAATGAAGTATCTAGTTTATGTATGAACTTTAAATGTATTGATTGTAATCAATGAATGGAATCAAAGTATGACTGTAATAAGTTAATAATGGACTTCATACACAAACGAATCAATACATAATGGAGTCAATCATGCATGACCGGAATCATGCATAACTAGATATGGCTTTCAACCTTGACAGGTATGGCTTTCAAGAATGGATGGCCACATTCATGGGAAGATTTTGAAGGTTTAGTGTCTGAAATGACAATTTTACCCTTACATCAATTTTAACATAAGAGGATTATGGAGGCAATTAAAAGAAGGGGAAAATAAAATAGAACATGTAGTAATATTAACCAAAGCCAGAACAAGTTTAACATAAGAGGACCGGAATCAAGCATGACCGGAATCATGCATGACCGGAATCAAGCATGACCGGAATCATGCATAACTAGTATCCATATAAGCAAACATTGTAAGCACAAGTAATGTATGCATGACTGGAATCTATAAAACAAGGAATCAATATAACCAAAGGGAACATAAACATTGTTAATCATAGAACATGTAGTAATATTAACCAAAGCCAAACAAGTTGTATGGCAAGTTGTGTAAATGCCCAAAAACATGATCAAGGGGCCCAAAGCCTATAGTTTATATGGATGTAAACAAAAGGGGCTATCAACAAAAGGGGCTATCAACATTTTCCCAAACCCAAAAGTTTTATACATGTTCTTAACAAAAGTAAGGATCAGAAACACCCTAATCTAGACCAAGGGGGTTGGATGAACTCATCCCCTTTCCATTCTTGACAGCTACCACCTTTTGCAACTGGATCTTTGTTATCCTTTCCGAAGGCTTCCTCCTCCTGACTTGATTCACTTTGCTCCTCTTTGTAGTCCTCTTTCTGACTTGATTCAATTGTTGTGTGCTAGGTATTTCTCTCTCTCCATCCATCCTTTCCTCATTCGTCATTACCTCACCCATCCCTGGCTCATCTATGCCATCCTCCCCATTCATCCTTTCCTCATCTCCAAGTACATGATTTGTAGGGAGTTCTTCAACTGTTATTTGGCTAGCAATTCCAACATCCTGTAACAAGCATAACAAAAAGACCAATTAGCAAGATTTAACATCACAAAATGAATAATGAGAAAGAAAGCATACTTGTGACATAGCAACATCCACATCTTCAATTTGTTGTACTTCTGCTTCAGTGAGTCCAAGACAGTCCATGATCTCTTCTGTAGTGTATAAAGATTTCCTTAGGTTGTCAATTGTTAAGCTAATTTCTTGTAAATCTGGACTTGCATCATTTTCACTCTCAACATTTGGAATGGCACCACCTCTATTGCCTCTTCCACTAGAGCCCCTACCACCACCTCTACTCCTTCCTCCACCAACCCTTCCACCAGCCCTTCCACCAGCCCTTCCACCACCTCTAGATCCTGTTTTAGTTCCTGACCAATTAACCAAATCAGGTTCCAACCTAGGCCTGCCCATTTTTTTCTTTGGTTGAGGTTCTGGAACCACTGTAGGATTCTTGCATGATGTTTTATTGTGTCCCCTTTGTAGACAATTTTTACACTGGACAGTTCTACCCTTGCTTGACACTTGAGAGTACTTGTCTTGATTTTCTGAAACATGTCTTCTTCTTTTAACACTAGGCCTTCCTGGCATCCTCCTTTCAATGGGTGGAAGGGGCTTAGTGTAGCTTGTTTCTTCCCATAAGATACTTCCATTAACTGGGTGTATATTCTGATCATAAGTTGCCTTGTAATTATTCTTGCTGAACCAACTACTTATAAAGTTAACTGGATCTTGATTGGTGTACAATATTGCCACTTGTGCATGCACACAAGGTATTCCTGAAAGTTCCCATAATCTACAAGCACATATTTTTTCCTTCAAGTTAACTCCATAGTTCTGAAACCCATTCCTTACTTCATATTCATTCACTCCACTTGGAACTGCATGCCAACTTCTGCAAACATATAAGATAGAACATAAGATGCAAACACATAAGATAGAACATGTAAAAACAAAACAATTGAGAATACTTACTTAATGTCTTCTCCAAATTCTTCCATCTTTGTTACCGCGGAAGGACAAACTTCACCAACCCAGTTTTCAGCTTCTTGTTTCAGATTGAAAGCCCTTTCCATCATGTAAAGCCTAATCTCTTCAAGCATAGTCAGCAAAGGTTTCTTTCTTGCGTCTACAATGATTGCATTGAAACACTCAGCAATCCCATTCTCTACAGCCTCACAAGCCAAGCCAGTAGAGAAATAAGCTCTGCACCATGAAGTTGGTTCCCTTGCCATGAGATGATCATAAGCAGCAGAACTTATTGCCCTAATTCTTTCCATATTAAACTTGAAATCTCCTTCTGTGGTAGATTTTGCAGCTGCCCAAAACATGTTTCTGAACTGCACTCCACTATAAACTTTTCTGAAATTGGCATAGATATGCCTTGCACATTGCCTGTGCTCAACATATGGTAGAATATCCTTACTAGCTTCAACAAGACCCTATAACATGAAAAAAAAAAGTTAATTAGCAACACCATACATTATTGTAAATAATGAAAAATAAAGAGATAGTTACTTTACCTTGTGTTGGTCACTGATTACACACACACCCTTTCCACCCTGCAATCCAAGATCATCATTAACCAAATCCAGGAACCATTTCCAGTTGTTCTTGTTCTCTACATCAACAACTGCCCAAGCTATAGGATACACCTGATTATTGGCATCCCTACCTATTGCAGTTAACAATTCACCCTTACACTGTCCCTTCAAAAAAGAACCATCCAATCCTATTACCCTACGACATGCCCTTTTCCACCCCTCTCTTATTGCTTTAAAGCAAATGTAGAATCTATGAAATGTTGTGGTATTATCAGGGTTTACATTAACTGTAATCCTAACTGTGCTGTCTGGATTGGACCTCAGTAGCTCATGCCCATAATCCCAAACTCTTGCGTAGTGGTCATTCAAATTTCCATGAATTAATGACAGAGCCCTCATCCTTGATCTATAACACTTTGACCATGAAATTTTGCAATGAAATTTACTTTGTATAATTACCTGCATCTCTTTGCATTTTAAATTAGGTTTCCTAATCAACTCCTTCACAAATTTCCTAGCTAACCAGGTAGGATCCATAAGCCTTGAATTGTTAAAATTCCTAACACATTTATGAATGTCTATCATCTTTTTGACTTGGAAAGACCTTTCAGTAGTCATCCAAGAAGCCCTAACCACAAATGGACACTTCTCTGGATCACTTCCACATATTGCCACTAGTCTAACACTATCGCATTTTTTGAAACGGATTTGAAAACCCTTACTAACAGCATAGTTCGTCAAACACAGTTTCAGTTCATGTGGGGATTCATACCTTTCACCAAGCATTGGTCTCATTTTGTTCCATTTCACCTTTGGATTGTGGATGGAATACTCAAATTCCTCATCACTACCTTCCTCGTTACTACCTTCCAGATAATCTTCATCTGATTCTTCTTTAGTGATTCCAGTTTGAGTATCGTTTCCAGTTTGAGCATCATTTTCAGTTTGAGCATCATCTACTGCCTCGTAATCGTCTTCTTCACATAGAATATTGAGAAATTCGTCTTTGCATCGGGAAGCTTGTTTCTTTTTGAAGTACGCATCCAGCTCCACATCTATTGTATCAAAATCATGGATGTCATCCATGATTTCAACTGCACGGGGGTAAAAAACCCTAGTTTAATGAGGGGAGGTAGAAAGTGAAACGAGAGAGGTAAGTTGTACTGTGTATGTATGTGTGTAAATGAGATCGATTAAAGACACGATTAAACCCACGTATACAAGTCCTTGCCACATAAGCCAATTTAACCGGCTAAATGAAGGTCACCGGTAAAATAGGGCCGAAATGTTCAATTTACCCGGTTTCCTGGGTTTTTTTGTTCAAAAAAAAAATGTTGGGACAAAAGTGTAACTTTTCCCAAAAGTTTGGGACTTTTTTGAAGATTTCCCATCTTATAATATATAATTTATAGGTCATTAAGGTATTACTGTAATGCATGTATGTGTCTTGCTACTACGAACATTTATTCATACTAATACGGTTTACACAAGTAACGTTTATAATATTATTAATATGTTTTATTTTCGATTTTATTTTAGAATTTTAGATAATTGATGTAAAAAACTTTCTTTATGTTTGATTATATATATATATATATATATATATATATATATATATATATATATATATATATATATATATATATATATATATATATATATATATATAGGTTCAGGTTCGTTTGAGACCATTCTAATTTTGTAAGACCGTGAAACCAAATCTAAAAATAATTTTAAAATGCAAAATAAATGGAAAAATCCAAAAATTCTTTTTTTAAATATTATTTTCGGAACTTGAATTAACTAAAAAAATATAAAAAAAATAAAAAAAAATTTAATAAAAATCCGTTTTTTTTTTTGAAAAATACGTGAAATATTCTAAATAAAATATTACACTGACATATTCTAAAAAATAATTTTAAAATGCAAAATAAATGGAAAAATCTAAAAATTCTTTTTTTAAATATTATTTTCGGAACTTGAATTAACTAAAAAAAATAAAAATAAAAAAAAATTCTATTTTTTTTTAAAAATACGTGAAATATTCTAAATAGAATATTACACTGTACATATTCTAAAAAATAATTTTAAAATGCAAAATAAATGGAAAAATCAAAAAATTCTTAAAAAAAAATTCATTTATTTTTTAATCAAAAAATAGGTTCATTTGAGACCATTCATTTATTTAAAAAAAAATAATTTTAATTTTTTTTATTTTTTTTAGTTAATTCATGTTCCGAACATAATATTTAAAAAAAGAATTTTTTGATTTTTCCATTTATTTTGCATTTTAAAATTATTTTTAGAATATGTACAGTGTAATATTCTATTTACAATATTTCACGTATTTTTAAAAAAAAATAGAATTTTTTTTATTTTTATTTTTATTTTTTTTAGTTAATTCAAGTTCCGAAAATAATATTTAAAATTTTTTTTTTTAGATTTTTCCATTTATTTTCCATTTTAAAATTTTTTTAGAATATATTAGTGTAATATTCTATTTAGAATATTTCATGTATTTTTAAAAAAAAAACAGAATTTTTTTTTATTTTTTTTTATTTTATATATATATATATATATATATATATATATATATATATATATATATATATATATATATATATATATATATATATATATATATTAGTTAATTCAAGTTCCGAAAATAATATTTAAATTTTTTTTTTTGGATTTTTCCATTTATTTTGCATTTTAAAATTATTTTTAGATTTGGTCTCACGGTCTCACAAAATTAGAATGGTCTCAAATGAACCTAATATATATATATATATATATATATATATATATATATATATATATATATATATATATATATATATTATAAAGCATATTAGACATATATCTTATACTATATTATGAAACATATTAGTCATATCATAAATTTTAAAAAGTAGAAGATATAAATTTTTTTATACAAATCAATTATGCATAATAAAATCATTAATACTTGCTAAAATTTTAAAGACTTAAGTTAAGGAAGGTTATTAAAAATTTAATTTGGAGCATAATGGAAATTTTAAAATATTAAATTTATCTATAAAACCTAATTTTCATTTCTTAAAGTAGAAATGGATAATAATTAATTTAAATAAATATATAAACAAACAATATAAATATAAGTTCTAAACATAAATATGTTAATTAAAAATGATGACTTTTTTTATTATATAATAACTAACAATAAAATCTAATAATTATTTTTCTATAAAAAATTTATTCATTAGAAAAGCTATTTATCACCGCTGCTTTGCGCAGACATACATCAAATAAATAAATAAATAAATAAATAATATATATATATATATATATATATATATATATATATATATATATATATATATATATATATATATATATATATATTCCTACCTAATAAAAGAGTAGCATATTTGTCACGTGTCAATCAATTAGAGTTTCACATTAATTATTTGCCACTTATCATTCTAAGGTTTTTCCTCATTAATTAAATTTCCACTAATTCACTCCTCCATTTTCCACATATCAAACACGTCAACAAAAAATTTATTTGTAATATCTATTGCCTAATTTATTAAATTATTCATTTTTTTTTTTATCATTGCTCAATAATTACCTTATAATTTAATTAAAAAAATTTAATTAAAATTATTTTTATATCTATACTACCTTATAAAAGAAATCTTATTATTTCTATAAATAGAATCAATATAATAATAATATTTTTTAAGACGTTCAAGTCTTTAAGCTAAAAATACAACCAACTATTAATATAATAATATTATAATATATATCTTACAAATGATAATGGTAGGGATACAAGTATTAAAAACACATTTAAATTAGTATTTCCTTATTTTTAGGGATTGAATTAGTATTTCATCAATTTTGGCCCAACTTGTACTTCTAAAATATATCTTCTCTGGTATCTGGTGCATTCGAAATCTGAAACACTTATTTTCGACAAATTGTTTGAAATTTAAAAGCTCATTCAAATTGGAGTTCCGTAATTTTTTGCATAAAATATAGTTGACTGGAGACTAATTCAAATCTTCATCTCCTTTGCCTCCATAGAATCCACCACCACAATATTTTTCGGTTTTGGCGTTGCACTTTTTCTTTTTGTGAAACCGATCGATAATGGTGCAAGTGTTCTTAGAAATATAACATGTCTCTGAATGGAACTAATTGCTTGAAGGAAACTATTTGTCGCCGCTGCTTTGCGCGGGCAAACGGCTATTGTGTGTGTGTGTCTATATATATATATATATATATATATATATATATATATATATATATATATATATATATATATATATATATATATATATATATATATATATATATATATATATATTGATGTTGATTAAATTAAATGCTATTAGAAACTTTGAGCTAGATTGCCTTTGACTTTAAATATAGAATTATTTTATTTTGTTCAAATTTAAGATTGAAAATTTTATTATCGATGTATAATACAAATTATGACTACTGATTTATAATTAATTTGATATATTTAGTTCGAAATATTTGAAGTTTCAATCCAATTTATGCTTCCATCATACAATTTAATTCTACATATGTAGAAACTAATAAGAAAATCCGATGATATTTATTATTACGCTCATAATATTGATTTTTTTTTTATTAACTCTAACAAATTAGTATCCATCCAAACAAATTAGTGACGAAAGTAACAAAATCTTTGATGTTATGTAACTAAAAGCCAATTAAAGTATCGTTCACCACAATATCTATTTATCTAACATTTTTGATGCTTCGGGTTCTTCACTCCATTTGTGGATCTCTCTTTAATGTGAGTAGGCCAACTCTCATCCGCAAACATATGGGCTACCATGTGGATGAAGATGGGATGGCAATTGCCATTTTCACAACACAAACATGACTTCTTTCAATTTCTTTATTTTTTTGTCGTCTATTTATATGTCTTTTTAAAAATTATTAATTAAATAATAAATAAATATACAATTCAATGCAACATAAAAAGTAAATGCTAATATAACGAAAAGGTCATCATGCTTCATGTCTATCCTAGTAAAATATTGTGCTATTTATTGTATTTTAAACTAATCAAGTTTTCAATCGACAAAATTATTCAATTGATTGTATTTTACTATTTTTGGTGTTCGGTGTTTAGAACTCTTTATGGGACGCAAAAGCAATTTTCATGCCTAGTTTTTTTTAATAGTTTATTATTATTATTATTATTATTATTATTATTATTATTATTATTATTATTATTTATTTATTTATTTATTTTTAATTAAGTTATTTATTTTTATTTATTTATTTATTTTTATTTCAAACCGTTTTTACTATTAAACCTATTTTTCGAAAATAAAGAAGAATGAAAAGAACAAGTATCATTAGTAAATTGATATTGTGTTTTTGTTTGTTAATAGTACATCTTATATAAAATTGTTGGTATTCTTTTTCCTTTTCTTGGAAAGAAAACAATGGGCAAAAAGTTATAGAAAGTGAACTTACAACCTTATAAATAAACTTAATTTTATTTTTAATTAAGTTGTGTATGCAATTTCCTTTTGACATAAGAGCTAAAAGTGGGATTTTATCCCCATAATTCTTATAGTTGAATATTTCTAACTTGGCTTTTCCACATCTATTCGTTCGATATGCCTTAGGCTTAGACAGTCTGCCTATAACTATTTTTAAATCCCGATCCAATTATATGAGATAACTAGAAAGGTTACCCTGCTACATGGGGTCAAAAACTTTCAATATTGCGTCCGAATCGATAAATATGACAAACGTAGAAAGTGCAAGAATGAAAAGCCCGGACATTGCCCCGAAACGTTTTTTTTACTTCATGTTTTTATGAAAAAATGTAAAAGTTTTGACTGCAGGGATTAGAAGTGTCAAAACGGCTAAAGAATTAAAGAGGTAGAAATTAACAAATTTTTAGAAAATGGATCAAAGTTGTCAAACCGTTAAAGTTTTGTGGCCAAACTTTAAATATTAAAAGGTTCCTAAAATGTGTAAAAATATTGATTGCAAGGACCAAGAGTGTCAAAATAAGTAAAAATAAAGAGCAAAGTGCGTGGACCAATTCTACCAAAAAATAATAAGTTTACTATTCCTTTTGTTGAGAACTTTAATATATATATATATATATATATATATATATATATATATATATATATATATATATATATATATATAATAATAATAATAATAATAATAATAATAATAATAATAATAATAATAACCTAAAAAATAAGAAATATTCAAACTTTTTCATATTTAATCTTTGATTTCACTTTCTTGATTTATCCATAAATTATTTGAAACTTTTAGCATTTTATCCATATGATCGATTACAAACGATTGTATTAGTAAAATACAAACGGTTTTAAATAATTAATAATTTAACAAATGAATAATATTTACTCAATAGTTAGTTCATATCTCAATATTGACGATTGGTTGACAAAAATGAAAATATATCGTCGATGAAGACAAAATATTATTATATTCATATATGAATGTTATACAACTTAATAAATTTGTCATTTTGATCATGTTAAATTCAAATGTAAATGGTATTCACAAATCAATATAATATAGTTTTTTGTCTTAATATAATGCTGAATTGACATGTAAAATAATATAGTGACAATACTAAGGAAAAATTTTCACATACTAGTTGTAATAGTTTTATTATTTATTTATATGCCGAATAAAAGTTTTATTAAAAATTGAACAAATCAACATATGTAGTTTATTCATGTAAATAAAAATAACACGTTATTATAATGTTTTTACTATAGGATTGAAGTTAGTATTATCATTAATAAAAAAATTATATCATAATGATTTTTAAATTTTATTCATATAAAATTACATGTTATGATGACACCCTTATTAATAGGAATGAAAATTTAGTGACATCATCAAAAACATTTACCGCTACGAAGTTTAGTCTCAGAATTGGATGAAATTTACAAGGTTAATGTAAAACGATGTGATTTACAAAGCTCATAAGTTCACCGTGACACATAGTGTTTTTCTGTCATTCACGACTGTTTAGGGTCTTAAAACGATATTTTTTCTATTTTTCTAAATTTTCAAAAAAAATATCATTTATTCACAAATGAATATTGCATTAACAAAAAATTATGTGTTTGTATGATTATTTTCTTAGCCATAAAATGCTTAGATGCATGCAAATAAATATACATTTTTATCAAATACTTAGTTACCTTTAAATTTCTATATTGATTATTTTCTTAGCCATAAAATTCTTAGATTTATGTAAATAAATAAACATTTTTATAAGTACTTTTCAATTATATTGATAGTTTATATATATATATATATATATATATATATATATATTCTAATAAATGAATAGGTTGATTCTTCTCTTGTAATATGTCATCCTATTAAGCATTCAAATTAATGTTATGCCACTTATCAACCTATTATTTTTCATTACAAATTTCAAATTTCAGAATTTAAATTTTCCTCTTTATTTTCATTAAATTAATAACATTAAAATAAAAATTAAAATAGAATTAATAAAGATTATAAAGTCATGTATTCATTTAAATCACCGACTATAATTTTATATAACTAAAAAAAATATCTCTTAATTAATAATTTATATAAAGTAATTGATTAATAATTTTGAGTTTTTATCATAAAAGTTTAATTAATCTTATAGTCGTGGTTCTCACGGATTATAAACTAGTATATATATATATATATATATATATATATATATATATATATATATATATATATATATATATATATATTCTAATAAATGAATAGGTTGATTCTTCTCTTGTAATATATCATCCTATTAAGCATTCAAATTAATGTTATGCCACTTGTCAACCTATTATTTTTCATTACAAATTTCAAATTTCAAATTCTAAATTTTCAACTTTATTTTCATTAAATTAATAACACTAAAATAAAAATTAAAATAGAATTAATAAAGATTATAAAGTCATGTATTCATTTAAATCAGCGACTATAATTTTATATAACTAAAAAAATATCTCTTAATTAATAATTTATATAAAATAATTGATTAATAATTTTGAGTTTTTACCATAAAAGTTTAATTAATCTTATAGCCGTGGTTCTCACGGATTATAAACTAATATATATATATATATATATATATATATATATATATATATATATATATATACTAATAAAAGAGTAGCTCTTTTATCATATGTCATCATATTAGACATTTTAATTAATGTGTTTCCACTTGTCAATCTATTAGTTTACATTTTAAATTTATTAGACATCCTCATTAATGTGATTCTATTTTAAATTTTAAATTTTAAATTATTGTTTTCATTAACTCACAAATAAAAAATATCTAATATATATTAAAAATTAATTATATATATTTATTTGAATCATTGATTATAATTTTACATAACTAATAAAAATATCTGTTAAATTAATAATTTTTTTAAAATAACTTATTAATAATCTTGAGTTTTTTCTATAAAAATTTGATTAATTTTATAACCGTGGTTACCACGGGTTATAAATCAGTATATATATATATATATATATATATATATATATATATATATATATATATATATATATATATATATATATATATATATATATATATAAAGGAATGATCCGGATTGCTATTCAACGCGGCATTTGAGGTCAAAATAAGGTTGGTGATATTCCAGATGAAGGCATTTTCTTTAATTGAAATTCACACTCAAAGTCAAACAGTCTTTATTAATAATTTAAATAAATTGAAAACTAGATCCATTTTTGCTTCACGAATTATAATAGTTCTAGTAATAAGTTTATGGGTCGGTTAATTTTGCAGCTCAACAGGTAATTGCACTAAAAAGAGGAAGTTTATTTTAGCCATAGATATGGTTCAAAAGTCCAGATCAATAAGATATTTATTAAAACTTGTGTCTCTTTCGCGAAATTGTCAGATAATATAACAACTATGGTGTTTAGCTTAGTGAAATATAATGGGAAATATGAGAATTGTAATTGGACACTTGTAATACCATATCATTTCAACACATAGAAAATAAATAGATTAGATCCAAAAGGCTATGAAAAAAAATCGGATGTTGAATTGGTGGTTAACAAAAATAAAACATAAAAATCTTTTTTACAGATTATGCTCATAAAAATATCATTTGTAACTTCTTACATCATATTCTAAATCTTTGATCTTTTAGGTTTAAGACTGATTATATAAAAATTATAATGAGTGAAAGAAAGCCCTAAAAAGAGAAGTAGAGTTACAATAGACCTTAAAAAACCAACAATTACATGGAGTCCTTCGAAAATTTTGATTTCTTGATTAACAGAAGTCGTTGCCCGCATCTATCCAACTTTGATTGCCGCCAATATCAGGATGTTGTCGGCCTCCGTTCCTCTTCTCCGCCCTTGGCAACTGTATCTCATAGTCTTTTCTGTCTATATCTCTGTCTCTGTCTTATAATATTCAATGTTCTTGAATCATAAGCTACCTCTTATGGTTAATTTATGTTATATTTTTTATACATTTTTATTGTCATCAATTTAATTTAACTTATTTTTAATCATATAATTTTAAATTTAAAAGTTTAGATGAACTTAAATTTGATGGCTACTTCATATTTTTCACATCAATCGTAATTGTCTTTGTTTTTGTTTAAAAATATCTTGATTGTTATTATAATATGGTGTCATATCTATCGTAATTTTGTTAAAGTTGTAACAGGTGCGATAATTAAAGTTTTCGGCATTTATTTTGTTAGCATAATTTCTAATTAAGTTGGACACCCTTAAGTTTAAGTTTTGGGTTTGTCATTGATCCACATCCCTCCTAGTGATCACTGGTATGCAACTATAGAAATGGTTAATTTTTATTAAAAATGTATACCAAGTAATTATGTTTTTATAAATAATACAATTTTTTTACATCATTTTCATTTGCTCCAATAAAATCAAGATATCTTTATCTTTATTATCTAATAAGTCGCATCATGAGTCACTTTTTCGTTGAAGGAAATTACAACAATAATTGCATCTCTTTTTTTCAAATAAATTTAAAGAAACGAAAGTTCCCAACTTCTTAAATTTTTGTACCTTGTTCCTAATAAATGAAAGTATACATATGAAGATCGATGTAAAAACCTATATCATTCCTAAAAATAATTATATAAATCAAGTGGTCAATGTCTCATTCCCTTTTTCAAATGTGGCCCCAATTTTGGCTAAATGATTGAAAATGGAGTTCACCATCTAAAGATGTGGGATCAAATGGTTTATTATATACTATTTAAGGGCCATATCCGACGCACTATTACCATCATTTATTTATGGAAAATTACTAGCCCAATATTATTTTATAAAGATAAAGATGGTAAACACTAAACCATATCATGTAGAAGAAAATAAACTATCATCAAATTTTGTTTTAATATTTTTATATGTAAATTTAAGACAAACTATAAAATGATTTATATAGTATATCGAAGATTGTTATTTTGGTTTAAAGAGGTTTGGACTAGCATTATCGGTCTAAATTTTGATTTTATTATAAGTTTGGTCTATTTTTTTTTTTTAAATGACGAGTTCACCTTTCGTATATTCTTTTTCATATTTTTTTTTATTAATTTTATAGTTTTCTGATTAAATAAATAAAAAAGAATAAAATATAGCATCTACCCCACACTTACTCCCTCCCTCCCTCCCTCCCTCTCTCTCTCTCTCTCTCTCTCTCTCTCTCTCTCGTCTGAAAACCCTCATTTTTTTTGGTGAACAAGAACCCCTCGTTTTTCCGGTGACTTTCAGATTTGCTACTGGCAACTAAACGACGCTCTGATTTGTAACTTGACGAAAACAATGGTCGGTGAAGAAGAAGCTCTGATATGCAACTGCAACTCGATAAACATGGTGACGATCCTAGCTACCGACTAAGATTATCGAGTTACAGATCCGATGAGCCTCGTCTCTCCAACTTTCTTCGCCTTCTTCATTAGAAAAACCTAGCAATTTGGCGATGACATTCTATTAAAGACGAAGGGCGGCGATGACTTAGGGTTTTTCAGAAAAACTTAATTGATTATTCTTGTTTCAGCATCGCTATCTTCTTTAGAAACTCTGCTCCACCATCTTCATTAACAAACCCTAGCGCCAATATATGTTGAACGATGACCCTAACTTCATCTTTCCAGATCCGACGAGAAAAAAAGAGAAAGGTGGTAGCGTCAGAAGTGGTCTTAGCAAGTCTTTGCTGCTGCCGGAGCCGTTATGTCGGAATGCCACCTCCTCACCAACTACCAGAGATGGAGATGGCAGTGGAAAAATAGAGAGTCAAAGTGCAAACAGAATAAAGGTTTTAAAGGTAGTTTCTAGTAAGAATGGTGGTTGTGGTGGCGGTTTTCTGACAGATCGTGGTGGTTTTCGGCAGGTAGCGGTGGTTTTTGGCTAGTGGCGGTGGTTTCTGGTGACACAATAGGGTAAGAGTGAGATGGTTATTATGTATGTTAAAGAGATAGTGGGTAGGCATGGTAGTAAGGGTGAGTTTTATATTTATCTTTATTTTCTTGCTTTTTTTTTTTAAATCTCAAAATTAAAAAAGAAAATCATATTAATAGTAGCAAAACCGTCATTATAAAAACTCTCAAAAATTTAGATCAAACTCGCATCAAAATTAAAGTTTTAGATCGATGGTTCTATTTGAAACATTTTTGAACAAAAGTGACAATTTTCAACATACCTCATGTACCATTTTGCAATTTTGTTTAATTTTAATTATTAAAGTTTTTATTTATACTTTTTAATTTTAATTATTTTAGTTTGAAATGTATATATTTTTATTTTTATTTATAATTAATATTTTTCAAGTAAAAACTAGTGTCCATAGTTCAAATTTGAATCAACGAACATTCAACCCGAGTAAGATAAAGATTCTGAACAATTTGTACATGAATAAATAACTTCAAAATAGTTGAAGTACCTTGTATTCTTTTAAGGGAAAATGACTTATTAAGGCAATTAACTTTTTAATATGTTAAGATCTGGATAACTATCTTTTTTTATATACATCTAGGTAACAAATTTGTTGGAAGTGTTCATATATGACAATTATAACCTGCTATAACATGTTAAATCCTAGATGTGAACGCTTTCAATAAATTCGTTATGTATATGTGTAAAAAAAATAGTTACCCATATGAACAAATGAAAAGTAAATGTAAATTACACGAATAGTCCCTGTGGTTTGGGAAAATTTATGTTTTTGGTCCCCTAACTTATTTTTTAACTCGGATGGTCCCATTGTTTATTTTTGTTACGCGTTTGGTCACTGTCTTATCTAAAATGACTATTGTGCCCTTAATAATTTATTTTTAATTAATTTTCTTATTTATTATTTATTTTTTTACATAATTAAAAAAAACTAATAGATCTCATATATTTGTATCTCCTCGGATGATCCCTACAGTTTATTTTTTATTTTTTTTTTAACTTGGTTGATCCCTACTATTAATTTTGTTACGAGCTTGGTCACTGTCTTACCTAAAAAGACTATTGTGCCCTTATTAATTTATTTTTTTAATTAATTTTCTTATTTATGCATTATTCTTTATATATTTAAGAAAAATTACTAGACCCACATATCTGTATCTCCTTACCATCTCATCTCCCATCCTCCTCAACTTCTATTTATTTTCTATCTTTAGTGATATCGATGTCTTCATCATCCTTTTTTTTTTTCGGTCCTTCAACTCCATCGAATCAACACCACAACCCACTAAAGATGAAGATACATTATGTTATGGTGTTGGTTCGCCAATGTTGAAGTACCAAAAAAAGACGGATGGTGAAGACGTCGATGTTATTAACGATGAAAAAGAAATAGAAGTTAGGGAGGATGAGAGATGTGATGGTGACCGATAAGATCCAAATTAAATTTCTCAAATGTGGTTTCAGATTTACGGTGAGGAGATACAAATATGTGGAGTCTATTAATTTTTTTAAATATATAAAAATAAATACATAAATAAAGTTTTTATTAAAAAATAAATTAATAAGGGTATAGTAGTTTTTTTAGGTAAGACAGGGACCAAATGCACAACAAAAATAAACAGTAGGGATCATCTGAATAAACTTCTCAAATGTGTTTTGACATTTATGGTGAGGAGATACAGATATGTGGGGTCTATTAATTTTTTTAGATATATAAAAAAATAAATACATAAATAAGAAAATTAATTAAAAATAAATTAATAAGGGCACAATAGTTTTTTAGATAAAATAGTGACCAAACGCGTAATAAAAATAAACAGTGAGACCATCCAAGTTAAAAAAAATAAGTTGAGGATCAAAAATACAAATTCTTCCAAATCATAAGGACCATTTGTGTAATTTATTTTTACTTTTCGTTTTGTTCATTGTAATTTGTTGAAAATGTTCACATCTAAAATTTAACCTGTTGTAGCAAGTCATACTGATCATATGTGAACACTTCCAACAAGTTTGTTACCTAGATATATACAAAAAAAAAATATAATTACCTAAATGTGAACATACCGAAAAATTAATTATCTTAATAAGTTATTTTCCTTTCATTTAATCCACTAAAACGTTAAAAATTAACTAATAAATGATCCAATTTCACAAACAAATCACTAAATCATTGATTATTATTAGCTGTACTATATTTAATTAAAAAATATATATTGACCGGTCTATTTGATCCGCATAATCGTATATAGTCATATTTAATATATTTAATTAGCAACTTTTTTCGATTTAAAATTTCTAAGCATTTAATTAGTCAACTAAAATATTGTCGAATTTGGTCTAAAACGTAAATTAAAAAGCATATTTAAGAACACTATTACATACGAGAAAAATGGGAAAGGAATTGTGTTGAAATGACTAAAGTAACCTTATGGAGACAGTATGGGTGTCGGCCAAACGGTAAAGTGTGTTCTTGCCAGTTGGCGTATGGTAGTGTAGTAATTGGCCGACAGTCTCGCATCATAATTCGACTATTTCAATCTAAATAAACAATAATTTTTGGGATTTCAGATGTAATTAATACCGGAGAAAAAGATCTAAACGAACCCATCTTAACGAAAAGAAAGCTAAATCCGTTCACAGTTAATAGATTGTGTGTGTAATATTTGGAAATAGGTACTACACAGTACACATTATTGATTTGTACAAGTTGTTAAGAAATTATTGATTACAAGAATGTCAAGAAAAGCCGACAAAATATAAAAACAAAATATAGTTTCATCATTTTATTAATAATAAGTACCCGTTTTATGTTTTTAATCTATTTTGTGGTATAAGGTAGCAATATTATTTTGGTGATCAAGGTGATCAACGGTTTAAATCCAAAAGATTTTGATTTAATGGACCCAATTCAATTATTTATTGGATGTTGGAGTTTATAAACTATCAAATCCAATTTTATATGCAACCGAATCGAACCGATCGAATTGGATATTGGATTGGATCAGTTTATCAATTAGATATATTTGATTGATTATTTATTTTCTATCAATTCAAATCTATTTTTTTATCTATTAGATATATTTTATTGTTTATCCGTTATCTAACCAATTTAAAACTATTTTCTATCTGATAACAACCATAAATATTTTGATAATATAAACTAAAATTGGACCAAACTACGCTAAATAAGATTAACAAACGACGCTTCTAGGTGTTCAACTTTGACGACCAAGCTTAAAATAAGCAAAATCATTAAGAGAATTGGATATATTTGTAGTTTCAAAGGAGATCCAATCTAATTGTAAATGGATATCCTCTAATTGTAAATGGATATCTCATCCGACTAGTTTGTAAATGCATCAACTGGTCAATTAGTTCTAATTGGATCGGTTAAGGTATCCAAACCCCTAACAATAGAATAGATGTACAAAATACTTATAAGCAGGGTTATAAAAGTCGTTCGATGGTCGACTGACGTTAAACGATTAATAGAAATTGGCGGAGATTAATCGGAGATCTTAAATTATTAATAAAATTATTTAAAAAATTATTATAGCCTAAAAAAATAAGTATTTAAAATTATAAAATTAAAATTTTGAAAATTTGAAAATTTTAGTATCATATCTTAAAATTTTGAAAATTAAAAATTTTGGTGTAATATCTGAAAATTAAAATTTTTGAATTTTTTAAATATTTCCCACCGAGTACCGCTAAGTCCTAGTTTGATCGAATTTTACCAATTTCCGCCAAGCACCCTAATCGTAATCGGTTCAAGGCCGTCAAACAATTAATCGCCGATTAATCGGGTGCAAAGGGCGATTTCTACAACACTGCTTATAAGGGATAACGATTTACAAGGATGGCCAGGAGGGTATATGAGGTGAGCGATCACCTAGGCTCATATAATAAAGATATATAAGGTGATTTTTTTTTATTGAAATGTGGTCATATCTTCAGGTTCTTCATTGAATCTCGTCAAGATTAATTTGGCTCACACTAGTTCCTTGAGATATCAGCCCCTTCTCTCAGAAGATTGCCCTTCGTGAAATAAATCCTTTGTTCTCAGAAGGTTTGTAAAATAAACATCTAAAGGATTTTTGTGATAACTAATGAAGTAACACCTTTCAGATCTAGGTTCTAATTTGTTGAACGCTTCGCGGTGAACGAAAGACTCATAACACCATACTTTGATACATGCAAGAAAGGGACGAATCCCTTTCCATATTTCAAAAGGTGTCTTTATTACCTTCTTAAATGGTACAAGGTTTAGGATATATGTATCAGTCTCTAAGGCATAACCCCAAAAATTAATCGAAAGTATAGCACAAGTCACCATAGATCGAACCATGTTGAACAGACTTCAATTTCTTTTTTTAGAAGCACAATTATTTTGTGGTGTTCTTGGTGGATCTAGATGTGAAACTATTCCATAGTTTCTAAGATGATCGTAGAATTCATCACTACGATATTCTCCACCTTTATCAGATCAGAGAATGTTAACTATCATGCCCAGTTGATTCTTTACTTCTCGTTGGAATGTCTTTGAACACCTTGAAGATTTCAGACTTATATGGCCAAGTCGACAGTTCTACACACACGATTTATCCAAATTATCCTTATATGAATCAATATTTAAGATTAAGCTATCATTTTTCATTAAACCTATAATGGTTTCATATGTTATTTCATGTATTTGCTTTAAAATAAAGACTATCATTTTTGAAAACAAAAATACTACCATTATCAAATCTAAAAGTGAAACCATCATCATATAATGCATTAAAGTAAATAATGTTTTATGCCATGTAAGGTGATTAGCAACAATCTAACAGACTAACTGAAAAACCACTAGACACTTTAAGCTCTTAATACCTGATTATAGTAACAACAACCTTGTTCGTGTTTCACATGATAAAGGGGAGTTCACTATGCCTCCGCTTCCTACTTCTCTTTAACCCCTACACGTCAAAGAAAATGTGAGTACCATATCCTGTGTCAAGGATCCAAGAATCAATATTTGAAATAGAATAGAGTTTAATCATAAATATACATGAGGTATCAATTCCCTTGGCATTGTTCTTCTCAATATCCTCTAGATACTTTAGGTAGCTACGTTTCCAATGTCTCGTTAGTTGGAAGTATAAACAAATAGCCTCATTAGGGCCACTAGCAGGTGCTATGCCAAAGTCAATCTTCTTAGGATTTGGGTTGGATTGTCCAACTTTTCCCTTTCCATTACCCTTAAGGTCTTCACCCCATGTCGCATCAAGGACTTTTTCATGGCTCAACATGAACTGATGATACGAACTTGTCAACGAGTTGAGCATTATGTCAATAGCTAACTCTTAAGGAAATGGAAAAGTAGACAATCAAGTTTGTCTATGTACCACTTCATTTTCAAAACTTGGGTACTAATAGATCCTTTCTCTTAAAGCCTTCACCCTAGAAGAGACTTTATGTAACACCCCAATTATGGTATGATATTTATATTCTATTTATTGTTATTTTTCTTCAAGTTTTAAGGGGGGACTCGACGAGTCGGTAGCTGGAATCGTCGAGTAGGGTCGCGATTTCGAGCACGTTTAAGTTGGCGACTTGGTGAGTCCATATTCCAGACTCGGTGAGTCCGCCAATCTGGATGAAACCCTAATTTCAAGGGTTTGCACCCTATTTAAACAACTTTTGGGGCCTCAAGTCAGCCCCCATCACCCCTCAGAGCATCATACTCGAAACCCTAGAGCCCTCTTTGCATTTTTGTGTGATTTTGGTGTGTTCTTTGAAGATTTTGAGAGATAAAGGAAGGTAGATCAAGAAGAGAAGAAGGAGATCCTAGATCTTTGAGGAATTTCAGAAGAAAGTAAGGTATATCTTGGCCCTTTTCTGTTTCTATGCTTAAATCTCCTTTTTGAAGCCATTAAAGCCATTCTTGAACCATTTCTTAGCTTAATAGTAACATAGAGGACTCATGGAGTTGATTAGCCTTCGGGTCTAGCTAGATTTGAACTCCAGAAGCTTAGATCTAGCACCTTTATGGATCCATTTTACATGAAAGCTCTAGATCTACTATTATAGTGTGCTTTGAACCTTAAAACCTTCATTTGATGTTATTCACACGTAAAGTTGGAAACTTTACGTGTAAATCAAGTCCTAGGACCCCAGATCTATTAATCGTATGGACTGGTTTCAAGCAGAATCGAGTATATAATGTTTGCATGCATACGACTCGGCGAGTTGTTGTTCTGATTCGGCGAGTCAAGTCGCGAGTCCCCAGTGTTTCCTGTTTCGAGTTATGCCGAGTGGAACCAGTGAGTGAGAGGTGGACTTGGTGAGCTAGAGGGTTAGACTCATTCGTGGAAGAACTCGGTGAGTCAATGCCTTGACTCGGGATGATGGCATTGCACACACCACAACTTCAGTCTTTATCCTGGGAGTTTGTTTT
Organism: Lactuca saligna; assembly: GCF_052625555.1. Classification (NCBI taxonomy): domain Eukaryota; kingdom Viridiplantae; phylum Streptophyta; class Magnoliopsida; order Asterales; family Asteraceae; genus Lactuca; species Lactuca saligna. The sequence continues at coordinate 103,904,283 of NC_136418.1, read as the reverse complement.
GATTCATAGTTTGATTTGATAAAGTTGTTTCACGACATTTTATTATGAGTTGAGATATCTGACGTATGGTTTTTATGATATGACGATCAGTATATTATTTTTATTACTATTTAAACAAAAAATTTTGGGTCGTATTTTGGGATGTTACACTTTACGAATTCAAATTTCTCATGTCTAGCTTTCTCTTAGAACATTTCCTTAAGTTTATCAATCATGGTGTATCTCCCAAGGTTCTTGAATCTCTTTTGGATTTTAGGAACCATCGTTGCAAAAATAATACACGGGACATGAGTCGAGTAATTATGATGTTTCTCGTAATTAATAAACTCTTCAGCTATAGCATCTTTGTAGGGCTCCTCAAGGATGTGCTCATCTAGAACATACTCTTTCTTTATATACCTAACGGTGATCCTTAACGAATATATCCAATCAAGATAGTTTAAACCAATTATTTTATCCCTCAAGAGCAGTTAGAGTAGTAAGAAGTTTGACGAAGAGGTAGGTGCGGGGGGGAATAATCGTACTTGTACCAATAGACATCTATAAAATGATGGTTGATATTAGTTTGATTAAATCTTTTTTTTTAAATTACTCAATAAATTCAAATTATTTAAGAAAAAGGCTATAATCCATATTTCACTTCAAGAATGTGAAGAGGATTATCTGTAGTCACATCAAGAAGCTAATTAGGCAGGCAAACTTTTTGCCAGTTTCATTCTCTATGAAGCTCCTATACTTGTCGATATTTCTTTACCAATGTCAATGGCTTATTAATATCTTCTATGCTCATCTAGCATTCATGACTGGATCAATGGATGATCATGGATCTAAATGGTAAATCAACGAAGAAAAACATATGTGATCCTCGACGCAAGTAACATTTGAGAATCACGAGTATCATATCATCCCTACCATAATCAAGATAATGTGTTGGCTATAGGAACTTCCATACGTAAACATATTATAAGGAAGTGATTGATTTTCATGGGCAACATGAGATATACATTTTATTTAAAACAACATTATATTTTATTTCAGTTAAAACATTTTAACCTTGAAAACATCATTTTAAATTTAATAAGAATTAAAATATGAAGCATGAAATCATAGACACACGAAGTGTCTGAAACTCTCACCATCTATTATAATGCATAAATTTTATATGTATGTGAAACATTTTTATAAATCTCCAAAAAAATTGGTCATTAAAGACCATTATGCAATTAAAAAGCATATTGATTGCTAAATTTATTGTAAAATCTCAAAGACGAATCTCATAATTAAATATTACTACAATGCGGTTAAATCGACTAACACATAACAACAACTTTTAAATTCTTCTCTGTGTTTGCTACTCAAGAATTATTAGAATGCTAAAAGAAAGGTTAACTCTTAATATCTTATCAAAGTAAGATTAACGAACATCTCTATATGATAAAGTTACAATTATAGGGAATATAATTAACCATATACACAAAGATAAAAACTTGCATGCTATTCCCAACTTAGGGTTTCTCATTTTATTCTCTATTATCATTTGATATTCTCAATGTCTGTTCTCTCTCTGAATCTAATCTATTGAGTATTGTGGAAACCCTCTTCAATAAGGTAGCATGTGTATTAACAACACACACACACACACACACATATATATATATATGTGTGTGTGTGTGTGTATGTGTGTTATAAGAGAACCTATACTATACATATTGAGAAATAACAGCCAAAGAAGAGGATAATTTGACACACACCTATAGTTTGAGCGGGAGGTTGTCAAATGTTTAAACAATGTCTAAAATCAATAAACAATTGTGTAGGTTAGCACTTTGTAAGTATATATGCATACTGATAAGAGAATGAAGCATGAAGAACACGTACATCTCCAATTGCAACACGCTCCTTAACAAAATGTAAATCAATTTCCAAATGACAATAGTGGAACTAGATAACGTACATAATAACTTGAGGAGAAGATTCTAAAGCCAAGCAGTTTCAACAACGATGTTGTGTACTGATTGATACTCGGATTTGGCACTAGAAGGTGAGACAACAAGATGCCATTTAGAAGGCCAGAAGACAATTACCACCAAGATAAATACAAAACCTAGACGTGGATCGACATGTGGTAGGATAGTCGGCCCAATGAACATCAGAGTGAGAAACAAGGAAATTGACACTGGACGGTCGAATAGAAAGGTTGTATTTCATTGTACCTTTAAGGTAGTGAAGAATGCACTGAAGATCAAGGAAATGAGGAACACAAGGATCATACATGTATGTACAAGTTTATTGAATTGCATAAGTAGTATCAGGATGAGTGAAAGTCATATATTGGAGGGCACCGGTTAGACTTTGATATAAGGTGGGATCAGAAAATGGCTCACCATCTGTCAATAGCTTGGATTTAGTGTCAGTCGGGATGCAAAGGATTACATGTGACCATGTTGGTACAGGAAATAATTTCTTGAGCAAAAGTAGATTGAGAGAGAAAGAGACCGGAAGAATTGCGAGAAGCAACAATACCAAGGAAGAAAGATATACAAGATATAACCCTAAAAATAAGAGCGGTAGACAAAGCATTAAGAATAATATCATCCATTGAGAAGAGAAGGTAGTTGGTGTCAGATCCGCGATGGAAGGTAATGAGAGATCTGTCTGACTTACTACTATGAAAACCGAGAGAGGAGAGGTAGACAAAAAATCATTTGTACCATGCTCTAGGGCCTGCTTAAGAATATATAGTTCTTTTTGAAGGAGAAAAATGTAATTGGTAAAGTTAGGGTTGACATATCCTATAGGTTGGCACATATATACAGTTTCAGCAAGACCACTATGAAGAAACACGTTACTAACATCAAGTTGATGAATCCAATTTATGGAGACAGAGATACTAAGAATGGTCTAGATGGTAGCAGGTTTGACGATAAAGATGAACATGTCATCAAAATCAAGACTTGGTTGTTGAAAGAAACCTTGAGCAACCAACCACTATTTGTACCTCTTGAGATTGCTATGACTGTCAAACTTATTTTGGTAAAGCCAACGACAACCAACAATGTTAGAAGTAGGTGGTTTTCGAACAAGCTCCCAAGTGTTGTTGGAGAGAAGAGCAGACATCTCAGAGTCCACTATGGCATGCCGATTTGGGTCACACCAGGCGTACAAAGTGAAGTAAGGAATGGGAGACAAATCAGAGGTGGCCCTAGGGATGTCAAAAAGTCCCGTGGGGGCCCCATCCCATTTGGTTGATTTTTTTTAAAAACAATTGAGGGCGGGGGCAAGGTTAACCCCCGTTTTAATTTTGGGGGCGGGGGCGGGGGTATGCAATCCTGTCTCGAAACCCCCATGGGAACCCCATTAATAAATTACACATATATTTACATATATTAATTATAGAAATATAATAAATAATAACATGATTTTGTGCTTCCAAAATTCACCAAAACATGTTTTTAAGTTGTTAGTATAATGTTTTTAAGATGCGATAACTTTTTTATTTTTAACATGTAAAATTCTGCTATAAATAATTATTTGTTGCCTAAAAAATAGTTTCTTTTAGCCTAAATAACAACTTCTTTTAGCCCAAAAAAAGTGTAGCCTCAAATCAATTGGGGGCGGGGGAACAGGGGTGGCAGCGGGGGTAATAAAGGGGATTCGGGGATGGGGGTAGGGGTAGGAATGTTGAACATTTTTTGGGCGGGGGTGGGGGCGGGGACGGGGGAATGGGAAAATTTCGGGGGCGGGGGCGGGGGATGCACTCCTCGTCCCGTTTGCCCGCGTTGACATCCTTAGGTGGCCCATAGGTTGAAAATCTACTTGGGTCAGTGAGAGCCGATGCGAGATCTAGTAACCATGGGATATGTCATTAGAGGGGTTCGAGAAGGAGGAAAGGGAGTTGAAGAAGAATCAGAGGAACCGAAAGTGGTAGGAGATTTGTAAGGACCTATTGTGGAGGGGGGAGGGGGTTAAAAGTGGAATCTGATGGCGAAGCAGAAGTGATAGAACCATCAAGTTTCAGGACATGGGGATTGATAGAATCATTAAGAACGAATGACTCATTGGTAGTGAAGGTGGTAGAGGTATGAAAGTCAGTGTAAGGAAAGTTGTTTTCATCGAAAATGACATGGCATAAGGTGATGACTTTTTGAGTAATGAGATTAACATATCGATATCCATGATGATCAATAGAAGGACCAAGGTACACACAAGGGGAGGAACGTGGAGCAAGTTTGTGAGTGGAGTGGAGAAATTGTTAGAATAACAAAGGCATCCAAAAAAACATGTAAATAAGAGTAGGTGGGCAAGAAACCAAAAATAATTTCAAAAGGAGTACGATACTGGAGAGTAGCGGTGGGAAGGAGATTGAAGGTGTGAACCATCAATTGAAGAGATTCAATCCATAATTGAGGAGGGAGAGAGGTTTAAACGAGAGATTTATGGAGAATATTTTTGACACTATGATATGTTTTGCCTTTCCATTTTTTTGAGACGTGTATGAACATGATAATCGATTATTTTTACCAACATTATATTTATTTTTTGATTTTCCATGGGACCTAGTTGAGGAGTAAAGAGCCATTGAGAAGGTAAGGGGAATATCACTGAGTGGTTCCATGTTCTCTTCACGATACTCATGACTGAGTAGCATATTCTTTGCTTCAAGGAAAGGTGGAAATGACTTTGTGTTTGTAATAACATCAACTATGATGTGGCATGATGGAGGTAGTTGATGAAGTATTTACATCACCAATTCAACTTTATCAATGTTAGAGTCACATTCTACAAGAGCATTAGCTAGATTTTTAAGGCTATGGAAAAACTCAGAAATGGAGGATGAGCCTTTCTTGGTGTTATGACATTACTCTTGGAGTTGGAGCATATGAGACATTTCATTGTTAAGAAAGAAGTCATGTAATTTGTCCTAAAGATCCTTGGAAATGTAGTCATCACTGGAGATATTCTGAAGGAGATTAGAATCACATGTGTTGTAGAACCAAGACTTAGTTCTTGCATCAATCCTTATCATCATCATCATCATCGAGAGGTTTGGATTTACTAGAGATGTAACCATAAAAATTAGAACCTTTACACATATTAGTAATGATTTTGTGATAGAGTTTCTATTTGGATCTATCTACAAACAATTTGAAACTGAACTAGGAGTAGACATTGGTTATGGCAAAAACCATTTGAGGCAGTGTGGGCATGACAATGCTAGAACTTCCAGATACAGATGTCATATGCACCCAATAAATCAAGAAACAACATCAAACAAGATACAAATGGATAGAATGCTACCTGTGGGAAGAGGGAAACAAAGGACTCATAATTCTCATAGAGATGCCACAACAGCAGGGAGAAGTATGGGACATCAAGCCGATTGTAGTGATGTAACTAGTGCAACAACCATGTACTTATGGAGATAGATGACATGTAGCAGAGCAAGGGGTTGTTACATGAAGGTGAAACAGAAAAGGTGTAGGTGACAGTGAAATGAGAAGTAGCGATCACACCGGGAAAAAAAGAAAGAAGAAAAAGAATTCAGGTCCAGGTGAGGGAAAAAGTGTTAATCGTGGTTTAGGGTTTTGGTTGGCTTGATACCATGTTGAGCATTGTGGAAACCCTCTATAATAGTGTCACATGTGTACTAACAATATATATATATATATATATATATATATATATATATACAGAGAGAGAGAGATATATATAACATCTAAAGAAGAATATAGTTTAACATAATCATTCTTAAGAATAGTATTTTACTTACTAACTGTCACAACTCTTAACTCTTTTCAACATGTAGTATTCCTCTTACTACCATTCATAATCAATTATAGTATTTGGATATTCTTATCTAATAGTATTTCTTTACTATTAGCTATAAATTTAAGCTATGATTACTCACTTATCTTAATTCATCATCTTATTCTAATTAAAGAGATAATTTGAACTTTCACTTTAAGAGAACTCAATATACTATCTCTTTTATAATGTATATAATAAGTACACTTTTTTTTTTCTATTAAATTTCTCATTTCATTTTAACTATTTATACTCTCAATTCTTACTTCAATCATTTATACTAGGAACAATGTGTCATATGACAATTGAATTAATCCTCTATTCTTAATGATGGTATGAATCCTCTGATGATATCACATTTAACTATTATTAACACTTTATCTCAGGTTCTCATGGTCATTCTTTTGGATATACTCAATCATAAGCTCGTCTTCTTTTCATATCTATTACTCTCTCCTTAATCTTGTTCTCTCATAATATTATGTTCTTCTCAATTATTATTCTAGATGAATTACTTGTGTAGTGTACCACTTACTCCTTTCAAACACTTATTTTTTCTCTATGTTTAGACAACTCACATATTTCTCTTATATTTAGACACCTCTTGTGTCTTAATTTACCATTTATTTCATATATATAACTCATTGGTAGTGATCAACTTTAATTGGTAAGGAAAATGGTGCTGACAATTACAAATTGATACGCCTTTTTCTAATCCTTATCTATAACAATATCTCAAAATTTATTCTATCACAATATTCTCACTCAATTTGTTTAAAAGAAAATTAAATTGAATAATGTACAAGTCATTACTAAGAATATCTTGAATTTTCGATAGTCTTATCAAATATTTTCATTTACCTCCCTGCTCATTTTAGATTTTACTAAATCTATTTTCTCTAGTGTTATTTTTCTATAGTTACTTCTTGGTAGTTGTAGCTCAATACTTATATTTATTAATAACTCTAGCTCGTCTTTTCACAAAATGCATCGTAGCCTCTCAAAATTGTGCCACATTTTCACTAAACTCCTCTTTCTCTCGTCGTATACTTCTCTCTTAGTGCATCGCCGCATCATGACAATATTTAAAAGTGTGTCGCAACTTCCAATTAGTCTTCTGAATATATGATACCGTCTATTTTGTGCATGTAGTTATGACGTTTTCTTATTATTTTATACTATGTTTTTATGTTATTTAGAACTAAAAGGTACTTAATATGTTTTAAAATGTTCAACTATAGTTAAAATGGGAGCCAGAATGCAAAAGGATGAGAAAGGAGCTAAAAAGATGCAAAAAGGATGTTGTTGGACAGCTTGACCCCTCATCAGTGTATTGGCCATATCTCATGGCTCGTAACTCAGATTGATGAGATTTATAATGATATGAAAGCTAGACAAACTTTTGGAAGAATTTCATGTTCTGAGAAAATGTTAATTCCTAATTTCTATGACATGGTGACACCACCATGACGTGGTAAATCGAAAACTTTCGCGATCATTGAGTCTGAGTTGGAGAATACATGATATAAACGAGGACCACGACGTAGTACTATTACCACGTCGTGGTGATCAATTTTTCAGGAATCTATATATTTCAAGAATCTGGATGATTTTTAGGGGGGGTTTATGACTTTTATTGATCCTTAGTAGACAAGAAACCTTAGAGAAGCTATTTTGAGGGTCTAGAGGGAGACCAGAAGGCTGTTAGGTTGATAGGAGTGGAGATCTGAAGGATTAGGGAGCAGATTCATGTCAAAGATCATGTGGTTTCGTATCGTGACCATGATTCATATTCTACTATGATTCAATTATGTGTTACTTTTTGATTTGGGTATTAAAACCTTTTACTTTATGTTTTTGACTGAATGAATCTTCGAGTTTATGGTTTAATTGCTATTTGGATTGTTTATTCTTATTTAATTTATTTTTTCAAGTTTTATTGAAAGATCAATATGTGTTAAAGATTGTTACATTGTTCCATATTTATGAATTAATAGAGTTTAGATGACCATCTGATTGTGTTAATTTGAATCATAGTTGTTAGTGACCATTGGTGATTATGACTAGAGTTTGACCTAAACCAAGGGTTAGGAAAGAAACTGGTGAACTTTAATGTGTGTGCATGATTTGATGAACATTATATACATGATTTAACTCCTATGACCATTAGGTTTAAATAAGATCAAATATTGCTTAATACAAACCAAATACTGATTTGCTTGATTGTTTGTTCACCTGATCAATGAATTAATAGCTGTGTTGAAATCAAAGGATTAGTAGTGTGACCATGATGCTAATCATATTAGGAATCGATGAATAATGAATAAATATCCATTATATCAGTAGTTAGCCATTATTTTGAGATGTAATTTATCTAGACCAAAGTACCTAAAGAAATTTGCTTTCCAGTCAGTTTATCGATATTTGATGTTAAGTGTTATTTGAGTTTTAATAAAACCCTTCTCATTGCTTTTGTATGTATTGTGTAACACATAATAAAACATTCTAAAATTAATTCACCACCATTCCCCTTGTGTTCGACACCTGGTCTTACCACAACTATTGTAACATCCCAAATGTGGTACCAAAGATTTCATTTTTAAAAATAGATTAAATAGTATTTCCAAATATCATCCATACATCTCAACAAAAATCAATGTATCAAATGTCATAAAAATCAAAGTAGAATATCATATGTGGAATCCCAATGGTGTGTGCGATGTAGTCAATCCGAGCTCTTCCCTTTGCAACCGGAAGTACCTGAAACATAAACTAAAAATAGTAACCACAAAGCTTAGTGAGTTCCCAAAACTACCCCATACCGTATATAATAAATCACATACTGGGCCCCCATCCGAAATTCTGCCTCGCCCAGCATTGATCCCTGCTCGGTTTACATATATGTTATTCTCAGGCCTCACATGCCACTGGGCCTTGCCCACTATACACATACAATCAATATCATATAATCATGTTAACACATATAATGATCATAACACTAGCATATGTTCTAGTCCTCAGGCCTCGCCTAGCATCGAGCACCGCTCAATATACATAGCAGTACTTAACACATGTAAGGGTCATGCAGACTCCTAGAATCCTAACATAAAAAAGGGCTGGCATTGGTTCCTTCAACCCGCTAAACCCAATAAGGAAACTCACCTCCAATGTTGAATCTCACAGAAAGAAATCCTAGCTGCTGCCCTGATGACTCCTCGAGCTATCAGAACAAAATAACACCCAATCAATACTTGGGTTTCAATAAATATCCAATACTCCATACTTGGGGTAAAATGACCATTTTACCCCTACCTAATTTGATCCATGACTAAGGCCCAAATCTACAATATAAAAAGTCCCAACACTAAATAATCTTCCAAGGCCCACTTATGGCCCACTTATGGCCTAATTTTCCAAGTTGGGTCCAAACCCCTCTAATGGGCCTTACCCTAAATCCTAATAATTTCCTTAGTCCAAAAGCCTTATTTCAGATGCTCCACTAAGGCCCAAATAAACTAGGTCCATGAAAGGGCCCAAACAAAGGTCCAAATATGCGAAGCCCACTCTAGCCGGGTACGTAGGGCGTAATCAGCTGTACACAACGCGTACACACTTACTGGCTTGTATGTTTCCCATACAAACTTGTACACCTAATGTACTACTCTATTAAGCCAACTTTATCCATTAAGCGCTTAATACTTAGCCCAAAGGTCTAAACTATAGATCTGGGTCATAATCAATGTCTAGACCCATAAAGTCACTCACTTGGTGACTTTGCATGCCCCAAATGAATCCCAACTCAAAATATAACATTGTACTTTCATGAAAATGGCCCTAACTCATGCATGGATGGATCTTAACCTCAAAAATGGAAACTTTATGACTCAAGGAACAAACTAAGAGTGTAAACTCTAAGCTTCAAAAATAATATGAAATCATAAGATCTCATCATTGGGACCAAAAGGGTCCATAAACTCAAACCAAACTAAGCTAATAAGCATCAAGTTCAAGCTTTTATACCTCAAATGAGTGCCAAATGATGATGAGTCTTTGGTTCTATAAGCCTTCACTACTCTAATGAAGCTTCAAGGATGGACACCTTCCTTGAAAGTACCAAAATACACCACAAAATGGTCTTCTAAGCTCAAAAACACACAAGATGGAATTAAGGTTCGAATATAGCGTAAGGAGGACAAGGAGGCTAATAAAATGAAGGTTTCAAGTCCATAAGGATGCTTAAATATTGGCCAACCCTGGGAATTAAGGTTTTCATTAACCCTGCATACACCCCACGTACGCATCCAAAACCCTGATCAACACTCTCGCATGAGTACAGTAGGCATACCACTTGGTATTCCCCGCGTATTCAGTTCATCACTTGTATGCTAAGCGTTCCTTGTTGTACAGCCTACATATAACTCAAGGGTTAAAATGGGACAATTCAATAATGCAAGGTTAATAGAGAAACTTATCGAGATTCAATCGTGACAACCATATTATTACACAACTAGGTATAGTGCCTAGTGTGTTTATTAGTCCGGTTAAGATAAAATCATTTTTATAAATTTAAAACTTGAGTAATTAAAAAATATATATAAAAACACACATGAATATAACAACCTACTTCTTAACCGCATCGTGGTCTCTTCTTAATCGCATCACGAACCTAAAGTACATTGCCATCTTTTTTTAAAGTATTACTTTGACGCATTGGCAATGGGTGAATTTAATTGATAGGGAAAATGATTATGAATATTTCAATCAAAAACATCATTCTCAATATGCACCTCAAACTCTCTCGTTTAATATCTCTATTAATTCCATAACTCTAACTCAAATATATTCAATTCTTCTTTTGGTAGCCTTAACTCTAGCAACCAAAATTTATCATATTATCTCCACCTATGGACATTTAATGTATGCTTCTCAACCCTATTAAACACCATAATTAATCAATTACACTAACTCTAAATGGGTTATCATATAAAGGGCTTGTAGATACCATAATTACAAAATGCCTAGGAACATTAAAATTACTAAGTTATTTCGCTTATTCACACATACCGTAAATGTTGTGTATGCTCTATTTATGCGCCACACACTAACTTATTATTTTATAGCATTCTACTTTGGACGGATCTCAAGCAAACTTTATTCGTGTCGCGACATACCGAAGAACATTTCTACTTTTAACTATACTATTACAATTGTACACTTTACAATTTAATCTCATTATTCAAATAATTTCTGATATCTATAACATATTATCATTAATTGGCATTTGAAGGTATCGAAAATTTATTCACATATTCATGGGAATGAATAAAACACATGTATAGTCAAATTAGTCTCTTTTTATCGCTAATAGGTAATGTTCACATAGTTATAGGCAACGACTATATGATGCCAAAAACTTATTTATAATGATAGTAGTTTTGTGGCTGCTCAAGCCATCACTTTAACTAATAGTTCTCAGTAATGGAGTTATAGCTACTCAATCTACCATTAGAATTGTCATAAGAGACTCTTTATGTGATCTCAATTCTCTCGTTACTCGACATCATAAGAAATTCAACATATTGAATATTCTGTTTAATAACTCCTTACCACTATACACAATCTTGACTCTTTATTCACTATACATATAAGAGTTATACTCAAATATTTACACTATATAGCTACAATATATTTATATCACACTTGCTCAAAATAATTTTCCACAAAATACTCGTTATGTGGTTTACCATGCTCATTTTCTCTAATCCCTATGTATTGTCACAAAAAGCTCAGATTATGACTCATCGTATCTTTATTATAATAATAGTTAAAACTCTCATGCTTATTACTCAACTCTCATATTCACAATATTTTTCTATAGAAGTTCAGTAATAAACACCACAATATTCTCTAATTATATATAATAGTTAACTAACTTATACTTGTATAATTTAGTTAACTTACACTCTTCTTCTCTACTCACTAGTTTAGGCTTAGGAATCTGACACTAGGTACCTAATTCACTCAAACCACGACTCTGATACAAACTTGTAACATTCAGTTATTTAACACAAGTTACAACCAAAAAACTTCACTTAATATTTATAAAAAATACACATTGGTGTATGCTTACATAAATGATCGAATAAAAGTAGTTATAAACATGATCAGTTCAAAGACATTAAAATATAATGATCTGATCCAAATATCTCTCTCTCTTCTTTGCTATATACTTCTTAAGTAATGTTACTTGAAAAACACACATCAACAAAAAGATAATCTACAAAGATCTTACTGAGTAATCCTTAACGATGATACACAATATTTATGATACATAAATACACCAATTGGCAGGTATCTGGTTATTTGAATCTCTTTTACTAATTAAAATTCATAGTTACTTGTTAGTCAACTTACTGTACTCTCTTTCTACATTTAATATCTTTTTCCCTATCTACTCTTTCTAATTATTCTCCATCTTTCACTTTAATCCCTTTATACTCGTTCCCTTTCTCTCTCTCTCTCTCTCACTTTATCTTCATTCCAATCTTTTAGAAATTTGTATCCAGACAGGCTAGTCCCTTTATAAGCATTGGCAAACTCCCGGGGTGTTAAAAGTTTTTTTTTCCTATTATGATTTGGAAGCGACTTTGTCATGTAGCCCCGATCTGCTGAATTTTATACAAAAATTGGGCGACATCTAGTAACTTTGCCCAATCTTTCTGATTTGAACTTACAAGGTTCCCAAGGTAAAATTCTAGAAGATGGTTCAGCATTTATGTCTGGCCATCATTTTGCAGGTGAAAGCTTGTTAAGAAGTGGAGCTCTGATCCCATGAGTTTAAATAACTCCTTCCATAACTTTCATGTGAACCATGGGTCTCGATCAATGATAATGATTTGAGGGGTTCCCTAATACTTTACTACACGCTTGAAAAATAACCGATCGACTTCCTCAGTGACGCATTTTCTTGGAGTAGCAATGAAAGTACTGCACTTTGTGAAGCAATATACAATCATAGTTATCATGCCACATCCATATGATGTGGGTAAGGTAAAGCTTAAATGCATATTAATGCTTGGGATGTTTAGCGATGGGTAATGGTTCTAACAAACCAATTGGCTTGGTTTGACGTTTTCGTGGATGATTTTCCCAATTTGAATCGTGTCATTCTCTTAAGACTTCCATCCTTAAGCTATTCCACTTTGGAATATACATATGATTTTAGATTGTGACTAGAAGTACGTCTTCGACCCAGAACTTCATGGTCTCCCCTTATTTACCCATTTTCTTCAAACTCTTAGCTAATGGATCTTGGATTAGTACTTCTCTAACTTTGTCAGAAAGATCATAGGTTACTCAGGTAATGTTTGTAAATTCTGATTTGTGACTTATTGCATCTACGATCACGTTTTCCTTCCCTGGTTTATACTCCATGACATAGTCGAATTCAGCCAAGAAGTCGTGCCATCGAGCTTGTTTGCAACTTAGTTTTTTTTGATTTTGAAAGCAACTCTTGCCTATATTGTTTTTTTGAATTATGGATTGGCTTCCTAACAACTAATGTCTCCATACACGAAGACAATCTATGATGGCTGTCATCTCCTTATCATGTACCCAATATATTCATTCCATTTCTTTTACTTTTTGAATTATATATGCCACACATTGATCATCTTGCATTAATAACCGTCCGATAGCAAAGTCAGATACATCATTTTGTACTTGTAATGGCTTTGAATACTTTGGTAGCTTCAAGATTGGCTCTTCCATGAAAATTTTCTTTAGGTCATCGAAGGTCTTCTGGCACCTTTTTGTTCATTCTCAAGTTATTTTCCTTTTTATAAGGTTTGTCAGTGGTGTGTCTCTAGCTGAGTAGCTAGATAATAACCATAGATAACAATTAATTAAGCGAAAGAACGATTCTAGTTTAGACAATTCTTTGGTGCTCCCTACCTTTGATAGCGTGGACCTTGTCTTCATCCATATGGATCTTTCCATCCATAATTTTATCACCAAAAAATGATACTTCATGTTTCTGTGAAGGAGTACTCCTCCACTTTTAAATATTGTTGGTTCTCATTAAGTGCTTGGAACAATTAACATAGGTGTTCGATGAGCTCCTCCAATGACTCTGAGTACACCACAATGTCGTCCAAGTAGATCACCACAAATTTATCCAAGAATAGATGGAAGTGTTGATTAAGGTGTCTAAGCTCATAAATAAAATTTTATATTCTTGTAACTAAAAACAAAGTCTTTTTTAGGTTGCCCTTATTACTAGAACTTAGTTAGAATGACATTTTTAGAGAGAGAATAATTTATTAGTTTATTATATGATTAATAAATCAAAAGAAATGATTTGTTAATATATTATATGATTAATATATAAATTTGAAATAGTAATAATTAATAAGAAATTAATTGGAATTAATTAGAATTAATTAAAGGTGCAAAGACTAAGTTGTAATTGTTAAAAGTTGAGCAAGAGAAGGGTTCCAGAACCTTCCCATTTGGGCCTCTTTGGGATACCCTAATAGGGTATTCTGGAAGCTTCTTGATGATAAGGAAACTGGATAACCACCTGAGTTTGAAATATTATTTTTATATGTTCAAACTAGGGTTTTTAGGTTTTCCTAAGCAACAATAAATAGGGCCCTTGGGTCAGCTATTTTTTGTCTACTACTTACCAAGAGAATAGCCAATGAATTTCTCTCCTCGTCTCTCCTCAATAGTCTTCTAGTTTTAGGGTTTGGGTAGAAGTAATTAGAGGCATCAACCTTTTGGTGCTAAGCTTTCCAAGACTAGCTACAAGGTATTAAAGAGACTTGTTTACTACAACAAATCAAAGTTATATAACCCTAGTTCCCTGATTTCAGATATATTGGGGTTTGGTTATTGTATGTTGACTTCAAAGTGTTATGACATAGACCGTTATAGGTTGTATGTACTCTTTAAATGTTAAACGATTTCCCATATGTACACATATTTTTTGTATCCTATAAAACCCATCAACGATATCAAAGACTGGTTGTCTAAGACTAAAAGAACATGACATGAATCGAACATTTTTTTCGCAATAGACATTGCACCTTTTTTTATTTTTTATTTTTTTTATTTTTTTATTTTATATATATATAAATTTTTGTGCCATTATCTACCTAATCTGATTAGTAGGGTTATGTTTAGTGATTATATGGTTTTAGTTCTGTTAAAATCTAAATTTTTAATGCCTTATATGATTAATTATAAAACCTAAAATATTATGAGATAATCATGGAATAGATAATTTTTAATTATAAGATTAATTAAATTTAATTAGCCTTATGGATTTAATTTTAAGATTAATTAAATTAAATTATGCTTATGGATTTAATAATAAATTTAATTATAATATTATTTAAATAGATAATTATAAATCCATGATAGGTTTAAATTGATAAAATAGTTATATGGTTAATTTAAATAACTAATATTTAGATTTTTTGTTTTAAAAAGTTTTAAAATACACCTATATATATATATATATATATATATATATATATATATATATATATATATATATATATATATATCCAAACATTTAGTACTATATGTATAAGAAAAGTTACCTAAATCAGCAGTAAGCCACAGTCACGAAGCGATGCTATAAGAAGGGTATAAGGAAACGCCCTATAAAATGACCGTTGAATGGATGTCCTTTTGAACTACCACTCTTTTGTGTGGTGGAGGGCCATTAACCGTACGTGTTTAATAGGATATGGTCTCATTAATAGTATAATGATATAAAGTATTAGAACACTCTTTTAAAATCCTACTCTAGTTACTTTAGGAATGATATCTTAAATGTATGCTAATCCATGAAAAACACACTTCATTTCTTCATTAGTCATTAGTAGAGCATGTTTTGTCACGCCCGTGTTTCTAGGCTAGACATTAATGATGATGTAATAGTCTAGTTCAACCTTTGTTACTTATTTTTGAAATAATAAAGATGTATTATTTGATTATTATGTGTTTATTGCTTAATTATTATGATTTAATGAATTAAGGATAAACTAAGTGTTGAAAATAAATTTTATATAAACCTGATATCTATGAAGAAAGTTGTAGTGGTTGAAACAAGGATTCTGGAGATATAAAGAATACCAAAATCTAAGTTATAACGAAGAAGTTATGACTTGTCGAAGTTTCACGACAGAACCGACATGACGCTGTATGATGTAAAAAGTGAATTTACGATAAAATGTTTTTTAGCCTTAGTGATCTAAATGAGGGTCGTAGTACGTTAAACCGAGAGCGTGCATAGAAAGAATGTACAAATCTGACTTCGTTTGAAGAAGTTATGAATTTTCTAAGATTTGACATAGCAGTATGCAGCCCGAAACTCGAATTTTAGATCAAGTGATTTTTAGCCGAAACAACCTAATTGAGAATCGAAAATCTTGTTGATAGTAGTTCAACGGTAAAAAGACAGACGAAAACAGACGTCAGATGAAGAAGTTATGAATTTTAACAGACTTTTCTTGTCCCGGCCTGTTAAAAAATATAACTTTATAAATAAAGTCAAAATTAGCCAACGAAGTCTAAACGAAAGTTGTAGAGCACGGTCATACCTACGCGTGGATACAAAGAACGTTAAAAATGGAGTTTATATGCAAAAGTTATGAATATTTGAAGATTGAAAATTGGGAGTACGCCCATCGTACTCATGTTCAATGTCCAAAGTTGGCCATGTAGCCTACTCCATTACATGACAGCCACGTGTTCGTAGCTTGGATGCACCCAGAGTTATCCCTTAGTACGCCCAACATACTCAATAAACACCAGCGTACTAATTGAAGAGGGAGTACGCCCAACGTAACTCCTGGGATCAACCACTATAAATAGCACCCGATACCATCCGATTTTAGGTTGCAAAGTTTCAGTCTCCCACCCTATACTTTCTTCAGTATTGCAAAAATTACCCCTAACCCTATTATATCATCCTAGCATCATCAGCAAACTCCGGAGAGCCTGACGATCTCGAGAAAAAGATTTTTCGAGCCGAAACTCTGCCCACATGAAGCCTAGTTTTTGAGAATACATCAGGGTTTCATCAAAAAAATATTGTTTAAAGAAACAAAGTGCTACCCGATTATCGTTAAATCAGGTGAGTGTATAGTCACATTCATCTTACATATAGATATGAAGTATTTTCTATAAAATACGTGTTATGTGTAATATATTTGTGTTTATTTGAGATAGGTGTTGAATAGGTGTTTTATACAAGTTTTAACTGTATATATATATATATATATATATATATATATATATATATATATATATATATATAAATATGTTGGGTAAAACATGGGTAGATGAAATAATTGATGTCTGTTAAAATGATGAGAGGTCTCGATATTGTTGTTGTTTCAATCATCTAATGGAGTATAGATGACGACCACATACTTTTCTAGACAGTCCAGTAGAATGCTAGCAGGCTCGCAACATGTAGGTGTTTGTGAACTTAGTGTTCAATGGTATACTCCATCCCCTACATGATTGCCATATTTGACATAAATTGCTAAGTATTCCCCTAAAGCAGTGTTGTCACCCTGATGATACTCTTTAGACTAGGTCCCTTGTGATAGGTGTTCAGGGACTTAAAGTGAGGATAACAGGAATGAGTAATCAGGGTTTATTGTTGGTTGATAAAATTAATAAATTTATTTTGGATTGATAAATTTATTGTTGGGTGATGTGATTAATAAATTTATTTTTGTTGATGAAATAAATAAATTTATTTATTTGTGGGTTGAAAATCCTATATGCTCACCAGGCTCCCAAGCCTGACCCACTCAACTTTTTATTATAGGTAGTGGACCCAGAGCATAATTTGGACGGTGAAGAGAGATTTTTGGATTATAGGCCAGTAGTTGTAAATAAATATTGTAATGCTTATGATGTACTGTTTATGTTTTTGGTCTGTATCGGAACATGACATCCCGATGTTTTGATATATAATGAAGATACATATATCTTTAAGAAATGTTTTGATAAATTTTTATCATGTTTTGTTTTGGGGACAAATTCCACAACATCTTTTAGAAGATTACTCTGATTTTATTTTAAATCATAAACTAAATCGTTCTTTTCCGGTCCAGAAATTGGGGGATGTCGCAGTTGGTATCAGAGCATTAGTTTAAGCGAACTAGGAATTTGTAGGATTTCTAGAATTAGACTTAGAATGCTAAGTGATGATTGTGAGATGAATGTCAACCATATTTTAGACACGAGCACTAATATATTTTAGGAAAGATGCCTAAAATGCTTTTACGAGCTAAATGCTATATGTTTGCCATATATGCCATTATTTGTTCGGATCTATGGTCTCTTGCCATCCGAATATCGAAACCTTATGTGTTCAGGATTCTAAGCGTACAAATACGATATTAGAACTAGCATGTAATGTTTCGGAGTGATGAAGATCTAAATTCGCCTTATTTGGTGTATAGATTATAATGGAAAGAAGTCAAAGTGGAGCCGGAAATACAAATAGAAATCAACAACCTCAACCCCAAGTGGTGGAACAGGTGCCTATAGTAGAATCAACACTTGAGCCAATCACAATGGCCGGAGTACAAATGATGATCCAGATGATGTTGGATCGCCAAATGGAGGAAACAAGGCATTTACTTCAACAAAACCAAGAGGAACTTTCGGTGCCTGTTGAACAACCAGAATTGAATGATGGACAAGCAGAAGGAGGAAACTATAGTGGGGCTATTGGTCAAGGCAACCCACCGATAGTTAGACGAAACCATCAGAATGAAGGAAATGACGGACTTGGATGAAAGTACAAGGATTTTATGGCATCCAAACCACCGTGTCTATCTGGAAGCCCGACACCGGTGGAAGTCATGAATTGGATCTTCAAAATGGAGACAGTGTTTGAAAGTTGCGAGCGTAATAACAGGTAGAAGACCGCCCTCGCAATACCTCTGTTAAAATCTCGAGTACTGAACTGGTGGAAGCTACTAGCTGATTTGATGCCTAAGGGAGAAGCTAGTAAGTTGTCTTGGGAGGATTTTCTGGTATAGCTTAAGATGCAATACTGCTCTGAGCAGGATCTTATGGAAATCAACAATGAGTTCCAGAACCTGAAGAAGGGAAGAATAAGCATTAATGAATACACTGTAAGTTTTACAAAGAAAATGAAGCTTGTTCCATACCTAGTTCCAACCGAAATATCTAAGGTTAATAAGTTTGCCCACGGATTACCAACAGGCTTTGGTCCAATGGTCAAGCAAACGACCACTCTGAAAGCCGCCATCTAGGCTGATAAGAATGTGGAGACCTAGATATGAGAGAAGGATCTGGAGAGAGTGGAGGTTGGTGAGAAAAGGAAATTTGATGGGTTGTCAAATTTCAGAAAGAAGAGCAAGTTCTCAAAATCTTGTACGAAGAAGTCTGGAGGAGGTGAAACCAAATGGTGCGACCAATGCAAGAAGAAGCACCATGGAAAATGTGATAGAGAAGTAACTTGTTTTAAATTTGGAAAGCCAGGGTACTACACCAGCAACTACACAACCAATAAAAGGGTGCACTATGGATGCCACAAAGAAGGGCACATTTTGAAGGATTTCCGAAATAAGAAGGATGTAGCAAAGCCTAATCTCCCACCAAAGCCAAAAGCCAGAGTTTTCCAGATGACATTGGAAGCCGCAAAAGATGCAACAGATGTCGCTTCATGTACCTTACTTGTAAATGGATTACCTGCCAGTTTATTGTTTGATTCCGTAGAGAATTACTCCTTTATATCACATAGATTTGGTAAAAGACTAGCATTGCCTATAGAAAAGCTTGATGATGCCCTAATTGTAAAAGTTGCTAGTGGCAAATTCATACCTGTTAGCGATTGTATTAAGAACATTGTCATTGACTTAAACGGAAATGAATTCCAAGAGAAGCTGTTGCCCATCGATTTAAATGATTTCGACATCGTTCTTGGTATGGATTGGCTTAGCACCAATGATGCTGAAATATTGTGCAAGAAAAAGATAGTGAAGGTAACCCCACCTGGGAAAGAATCATTTATGGTGTACGGAGACAAGCACAAAGTGAATTCTAGATTCATTTCCCAGATGAAAGCCAAAAAGTGTTTTTATAAAGGATGCACATCATACTTGGCATTCGTGATCGATGCTAAGAAAGAGAAAAAGGAAATGCAAAGCATAGCAGTGATGCGTGACTATCCAGAAGTCTTTCTCGAAAATCTTCCTGGATTGCCCCCTGATAGACAAGTGGAGTTTCGAATAGACTTGTTACCAGGATCAACACCAATAGAAAAAGCACCATATCGATTAGCACCGATAGAGATGAAGGAGCTTATGACACAACTTCAGGAGTTGTTGGACAACAGTTTCATTAGACCTAGTTCATCACTATGGGGAGCTCTGGTGTTCTTCGTGAAGAAGAAAGATGGGAGCATGAGAATGTGCATAGATTATAGAGAGATGAATAAGGAAACAATAAAGAACAAGTACCCATTGCCAAGGATTGATGACGTGTTCGATCAGTTGCAAGGTTCGAGTTATTTCTCGAAGATCGATCTTAGGTCAGGATATAATCAACTAAAGGTAAGCGAGTAGGATATTGAGAAGACTACTTTTAGAACAATATATGGACACTACAAGTTTTTGGTTATGTCATTTGGACTAACCAATTCTCCAGCAACCTTCATGGATTTGATGATAGGGCTTGTAAACCATTCCTTGATTAATCTGTGATAGTGTTCATAGATGAACGAGGGGAAGATCAAGCCATTTGGATTCTCGTCAGGTATATACACTATCCAAATCAATAACACACAACTTTCTCATTCTTTGGTCCTTGATACAAGTTGTCGTTTTCACATTTGTTCTGATATGCATGGTATTTGAGAAAATGAGAAAGTGGAGCATGGAAGATTGAACCTCATCATGAGGAATAGGAATTCTTCACTTCATACCAAGATTAGGACCTATAGACTTGTGATCGATGGTGGTATTAGATTTGATTTAGTTACTTGTTGTTATTCATCATAAACAACAAGAAACATTAGTTCATTTCACAATTTATTTAGACAAGGATATTGATATTCATTTGATAATGCCAATGGTTCGATCATGGTGTGTATGAAAATATGATGTTGTTGGTAACTTAGGAAATAGTGTATTGCATATTGATTCATCTAATGGTGTAGAAAAGTGTGCTTGTGGCATTGTCGTTTTGGACACATAAAAAAGAAACGCATCGCCCAACTCCAAAAGGATGGAGTGTTGGAATCATTTGACCTAAGTTTAGATGATGAATGTGAATCTTGTCTATTAGGCAAGATGAAAAAAATCACATTTCATAGGAATATGTGAAAGAGGTGAAGGACTGTTGGAGCTTATCTATACGATGTTTATTGGACCTACAGATCTTCCATAAAAGAAGTTAATCACTACTACATGATATTATTGATGATTATATCATATATGAGTATATCTACATGATAAAACATAAATATGAAACCTTTCAAAAGTTAAATTAATTTCAAAACAAATTAGAGAATCAATTACACAGGAAGATAAAGATGCTCCGATCTGCTAGAGGTGTAGAATATCTTAGTATCAAGTTCCACGACTATCAAAGGAATGTGGAATCATTTCATAATTGACTCCTCCCAGAACACCACAACTTAATGGTGTAGCTAAGAGGCGTAATAGAAGATTACTTGATATGGTTCATTCCATCATGAGTCGAGCTTCTCTTCCTATATCATTCTTGGGGTATGCCTTAGAGATAGCTGCCAATATCCTTAATCTAGTTCCCAAAAAGAAGGTTTCCAAAAAACCTCATAAGACGTGGACATGGAAAGCTACCTCACTCACATATATCAAGGTTTAGGGTTGTGAGGCCCTCGTAAAATGAGAAATTCATGAAAAACTTGAGCCCAGAGTCGAGAAGTGTATTTTCATTGGTTATCCGCAAATGTCCTTTGGATACTTGTTCTATAGGATTGGTAAGAACGTGGTTTCTCTAGCTCAAAGATGAGTCTTTTTCATGAGAGAGCTCATATTCAAAGAGGAAAATAGGAGTACCATTGATCTAGATGAATTTCCAGAGTCATCCAATGAAGGAACCTTAGATGACACTAACACTTAACCTAAGGATGAGATTCCAAGTGATCCCATTAGTAATTCATTACCTCTTCGTTGATCCAGTAGAGTTTGCATGCCAATTGAGTTTTATGGTTTCCAAATTATTTCAAATAGGGATAAATTTATCCATGATTACATACAACTAAATTTGGATGATCCGACTAACTACAAGGAAGCAATGGTGTTTGATATGTACTTGTTTTAGCATGATATGTATGTATGATGTGCGTATGATATGTGGTATTTGGGGAACTCACTAAACTTTGTGCTTACTATTTAAGGTTATGTTTCAGGTACTTCCAGTTTGAAAGGAAAGGGTATGGCTTGATCGCAACACATCCACCCATGTTTTCCGCACTTTTATAATTTTAGGAATTATACTCTGATAACTATTTTATATGGAATACTTTTGGAATGGTTTGATATGAATATTTGATGGTTTTGAATTAAATTAAAAATGAAAATTTTACCTATGATTTTTGGGATGTTACAATAAGAGTGACAATTCTCTCATTTTTATGATTCTTCCAAGTCAAAGACATCATAAATTGACACTCACATTGTTTATAGTAACCCATACTCACAAAAACCATGATTATTGAAAAAAGCTTTTAATATCTAGACCAAACTATATCTAACTTGAATCGGCATCAAGATACATACTTTATACCTTCTAGAGACGGATGTGAAGATGTAAATTCCAGTTATACACTGATTTGAGCTCCCATGTGGTTCTACGATACTCATCTTCCTTCAAAAGTGAACACAAAACACTCCAAAAGCTCAAAACTCGCAAATGGTGGCTAGGGTTTCAAGGAGGTCATTTGGGAGGGTGGAGGCTGAGCATGGGGATAATCTCAAGGAGTTAGAGCCTTAAAACTCTGTCCAACTTTTCCACCTACGCTAAGTGTAGGGGACTACCCTATGCTTAGTGGAGGGAATAACTTCTCAAATACAATCTTTAACAAACCCTAACTTCTTTGTTTCAAATCCATTTTCAGTGATCTTTATATACACGAAAAGGTATTGACAAGTACCACAACCCTATCTAGTTACTTTTTACTTATAACATGACGAACTAAAACCATAATCAATGCAAGAAGCACAAAATATTACTTTTTCCATTTTACCCTTACACTTCAAGGCACAATTCGAGGGCTTTAATCACTTAACCAAGATTATCAATATCCAAAAGGGTCTAAAATCTATTCCTTTGAAGTCCAAGACCTTTACATGATCAAATTATGACCCACTATCCCGAAATTAGAAATGTCATGGAAACTAGGTGTTACGTTCTTGGTGGAAACTTCTTTGGCAACTCTGGTTGCATTACATATTTGAACTCTTCAAGTACCTCCTTGATTTACTTTTTGTTAACTCCAACTTGGACGATTCAACTTGAAGTACCTCCTTTAAGAGTCCTTTATTAAGTTACATGGAGCATATGATTCATGATTCTGTCTTGCTTCCCTCCACGAATACGATGTGAATCCTAGAGCCCTTGAAGAGACACATGGTTTGGTTTACAAAATGAAAGGGTGTGCTTCGTGTAGGAACTCCGTCCTTAGCACCATGTGATAAATGGTACACGTATGTACTTTACAAAAAGTGTGCATATATGCGTGCATGTATGTGTATGCACCTTTATAGAATAACAATTTACTATCATCTATCAGACAACATACACACACACACACACACACACATATATATATATATATATATATATATATGAACTTTAGCAAACAATAAAAATTGCTTTTAATCTGTTATACATTCTTATATATGCACGTTGATATATGAATATTTACATATATACATTTTTCAATAATGAAAATATGCATACTTTCATATATGTGTTGTTAAATGTGACTTTAGCATTTGGATCATGCTCATGGAGCATTTGAATCACTTAGATCACAATGGAGCAGTTGGGGTTCATGGAGTATGTGATAAATGAAATGGTCTCCTAAGAAAGGAATGGATCATCAGACACAACAAAATGGCATAGAAGAACAGATGGAGCAAACACTCATGTGGCATGCAAGGTACATGAAATCATTTGCTAACTTATCCAAGTAATTCTGGGCGGAAGAAGTTAACAATGCTTGCTATTTGGTGAACAGATCTGTGACAACCCGAATTTTTTTTCATATATATAATTTCTACGGTCAAACATTTCATAGAAAGTAAATTCTTTTCTGCCATAATTTATCACAATTAAATGTCCGCTTGATTATTCCGAGCTTTGTACACTTAAGGATTTAGCCTTAGAAAATAACCACTAAAGCCCTAACACTAAAAAAGACGCCATAAACTCCATCAGATGGAGTTTACGGCCGTAAACATGGAGTTTACAGTGGTAAACTCCAAGTGGTAAACTCTGGCTAATAAACTCACCCTATATAAGGGTGAGTGGACCTCATTTACACACTTTCCACACTCTAGAAACACACTCTCTCTACCTTCTCTTTTGAAGACCCGATTTCTTCCAAGAATCTTCAAGCTTTCGTCCCCAAACTGTAAGTTCTCTTACCCTAGATTGTGTTAAAGCTTATTTCATGTCTATATACGTGTGTGCACATGTATTGTATATGAAGTCATACATTGATAAGCTGAGAATGATGGGTGTCTTCTTCCCACGTATGTTGGCTATTGAATGGGTTCTTAAGTCACTTCCCGAGTCATATAGTGAGTTTGTTAAGGACTACTATGTGACAGATTACAACATGACCCTTATTGATATTACCTATTTGCTAATTGTTGCTGAATCAGCAATGATTTGGTGCAATTGTCTAGCAAATTTGCTTGGAAGATCTACATCCCAACCTGACATAGACATCCTAGAAATGATTCCTTCTCCTAAAGGAAAGGAATTTGCCATGGTCAAAAGTTTTAATCATAAGAGAAAGGCCAATTTTGAGACTGTTCCATGTGACCTTCCAAAGAAGCCATTTGTTTCTATTGCCAAGAAAAGGGACATTGGAAATGAAGCTGCCCTGATTGCCTGAGAGATCTAAGAGATGGTAAAGTCAAAATGTTTGACTCTGCTTTAGGTAAGTCCACCATCTAACTCTATTAAGTTCCTATTTGGAGATTCTTAATACATGATGTAATGTAATTACATTTTGATGTTTTGTTGAATCAAAGGAAGCTTAAAAGAAGAGTAGGATGAGTCTGATCGCGCAGAAATGGATTTCGATCGCATGGTTCGATGATCAGATTCTTGAGCTGTTGCTTTAGAGTTATGATAGATTGCTTAGAAATATTTAGAAACATATTTTTCATTTGTAATTGCATTCTAAGGAAAGGTTCTCTGCATTTTATAAGTAAATAAAAATTTGATTTTGTTTTATTATAGATCTCCTTCCAATGGCATTTGTGAAAATTTATGTTTATGTATAATCTTGCGATGTTCAATATGGATTTGATCCTTTCGTTTATGGTGGTGTCAAAATTTACCAAATAAGGAAAGATTCTCATCACACACGTTTCAGTTGGATAGAAACTTGGAATTATGCAACTTGTATTGTGTGATGTACGAAAACCTTCATCTTTGGAAATTAATGACTAATTCCTTCTTCACATGTATATATCAGTCGAATGAAGAAATAGGAGATTAGGTATACTTGGTTGTGTGCTGGTCAGGATCACTACAAAGAACGATAAGACTACTCGTCATGATTTACTTAAGTTATTAAATATGGTTATACTTACAAGTTTAAGTATATTCTGAATCATTGAAGAGGTTTTAATGTATAGCAGTACGAATAAGAAAAATCAAATTAGACAGAAAGATAAAAGTTTCTCCAATATGAAAGTATGGGAGAGTACTTTAGTATCGTGTTTTATGATCATCTTAATGATTATGTAAACCATATCAAAAATTTTCCTCTAAGGACATCTTAGTGTATTTGTATGGCTAAGAAGAGGAATCATGAATTGTTGAAATGATTAACTCAAAAGGTGAATCACACATCGTTCCAAAATCGAGTCTTAGAGTAATTATCCAAAATCGAGCCTTGAGCGACATAATCTTAAGAAAGGTGTATAACACTTATCAAATGTAGGGTAAAGTGTTTTCTACTATTCTACATTTGAAATTGATAAGTTGTGATGTTTTGGATAAAACAAAGACCATCTAAAACCAATTGTGTAAAGTGTTTGTCTTGATAAAAAACTGCACTAACTCTTGAATATTTGTTTGTCAAGGAATGATTTTTGACAAGAGACTCTTATATGTCAACATGCCTGTGGGAGTCTTAAAGATCTTGACAAGTTTCAATAACTAATCAATAATAAACCTATTGTTAATTGCTAGCACACAACTTGAGGTTGTAACCTATCGTGTTGACATATTATTGTTTTGGTGCCCATTCCAGTTAAAGTTGACTATGTATGTTAGTTGTATGAGTTCTCAATTGTTTGCATAACAACCTGGAAGCATTGTTAGGCCCTTGTGCTACCAAGTGGTAAGAAATTAAGATTGAACAAGTTCTGTCCATATGAGTTTGGATTTGTCACTAATCTTGTCTTGTGATTATGGTTATGACAATTTCACATGGATAGGAGAACATACACCATAAAATCTAAGTGTTATAAGGTTTCTCTCCGCTTCATGAAAATGATTGTGAGGAAATGCTTCCATTAAATATATTTTAAGGAGATAGAAATTGTAATATTTTCCTTCTCATATTCGATTATGATTATGGCAACCCTTTTCATAATTTGAATTGTGAGAAATGGCAAAGGGCATAAACATTTGAGACTTATTGTTGTAAGTTATAAAATTGTTTTGACATACATGTGAGCTATCTAAGTTAAGGTGTATGATTTTGAGAAGCATGGATAAATTCTTATAGAAGCAACTCGTATCAGAAATCTAAAATTTGGTAAGAAAGTCAACAAGCATTGATTTCTAGAAGTCCAGCTGATTTCTGAGTACATGTAAAAAAGCTAGTAGTAGCATCAGTGTTATGCTAATAAAGTTAATAGTTATTATGCCAATGTGAACAAAATTATTATGGTAATTGTTGCAAGCTAGCAATGTTAATTATAAGAAAAAAAAAGTTTCAATTCGCCAAGGTGCAAGTTGGAAAATGTTGTTTTGCTATAATTAAGGGAGAGGAATTTATACTTCATTTCAAATCTAAAAGCTTAGATTGAGATTTCATCAAATTTAGTCATATATATATATATATATATATATATATATATATATATATATATATATATATATATATATATATATATATATATATATATATATATATATATATATGAATGTTATGTTGGAATGGTTCAACATAAGGAAATTCTATATATGGAAATGTTAATTGCGTTTTCAAATTTTGATTATGAGTACGGCATCCCTCTTCATAATCACAATTATGAGAATGTGTAAAATAGATATATAGTAGAAAAAGACTTATCAAGTATCATGTCTTTATCTTAGACATTATGAATCGTGTCCCATATGCTTCGGGTATAGGATCGATTGCATATGCTATAATATTCTCATGTTCTAATTTTCCGAATGCCTAGGGCATTTAGAGGGAAAAAGGAATAGAATTGGATATGACTAAAGTGTTTAAACAACTTTTAAGGAAAATCTAATGTGTGCCAAGGATTGGTTGCTTAAGAACAGTTGGAAGTATAGTAATGGATGTACCATATTGACATTATTATGAATAGACAGGATTTTGTTAATAATGAGTTGTCATATGGAAAATATGGAATGTTTCCATATTGGGAGTTGAAGAATATATGAGAAATTTAGAAATTTTTATGAAAGAAGGATGTTCAAAGGAATTTACTTTGAATTTCAGACTTCATTTCCATGAAATAGTCTTGTACCAACCTCCTAACCTTCTGAAATTATTTAGTCCTTATAATATGTAACTCAACATATTCATTCACTATTTATTGAAAACTAACTATGACTCCTATAATCACAAAGCAAGCAGCATTCGAGCATTGACTGAACATAACCAAACATATTCTACGCAGGCTATCATATTGTTGACTAATCAGTACTAGCATACAGTTCAATAAGCTCACATAGCAGGCATATAAGGCATCTTTCCTAGATCCTTAGCCCTAATCGGGCATGCAGTTCTCATACACATATAACATGCATATAAGTCATCATTCCTAAATCCTCAGCCCTAATCTTGCATGCAGTTCTCATACTCATATCATAACATAAACATGTATGGGAAATTTGGGAGTACTTACTTGAGCTTTGCTGGTTGCATGCACCACATCTTTTTATCTTTTAAAATCCTTTTCATAAAAATGATTATATTCTGAAAATTTATGTAATATGTCGTCAGTTTAAGTTTAGACACGCCCGAGAGTGTGCCCGAATCCCTCAAACGAAGTCTCCAATACAACCTTGAACCATCCATAAATATGGTACCAATTTTTTTTAATAATAGATAAACAGTATTTATCAATGACATCCAAACATATATATAAAAATTTTCATATCAATTTCTGTAAAACCAGAGTAAAACATCCAAGGCGGAAACATATGGTTTGGGCTCTACAATCATCCTGAACTCCTCTTGTTGAAAACCGAAGTACTTGAAACCGAAACTGAAAACTTTATACACGAATCGTAGTGAGTCTCCCTAAACTACCACATACAATACACATATCATATAACATGCAGCTAGGAGACTTGGGCCTCGCCCACACTCAAGGAGATACGCCCCCCGCCCACACTTGACTAACTATGAGATACGGGACTTGCCCACACTCAAGGAGGTACGCCCCCGCCCACACTTGACTAACTATGAGATACGGGCCTCGCCCACACTCAGCTATATCAGAGATACGGGCCTTGCCCATACTTTGCTAACTACAAGATACTGACCACACCCACACTTTGTTGGCTAGGAGGGACGGGCCTCGCCCACACTCCGCTATGCCGGAGATACGGTCTCCCACCCACACTCCGCTATGCCAGAGATGTGGTCTCCCACCCACACTCCGCTAGCTAAACAAATATACAAGTACCATGCAAACAACAAGTATAACCAAAATCTACCAATTCATATTCATACTTAGATAATACTAAGATATGGGCCCTGCCCACACTCAGCTACTAATCATCACATATATCTAGCCTCGCCCACACTCTATGACATACAGGCCCTTGCCACACCCAGATAATGATGAGATATAGACATCGCCCACGCTCACATTCCTAACAACACATACAGCTATCCCACAGACAACTATAGTAATCCAACAATCTAACTGAAATCTATACTCAGGTAATAGTGAGATACGGGCCTCGCCCACACTCTGTGTTCCTATCAAGAACATACAAACTACACAGGTCGGCATTGGTGCCTTCAACCCGTTCAAACCAGGAGGAAACTCAGCTCGCACTGCTGAAGTCCAGCGGCTAATTCTCTGGCTGATGGCTGACAAGTCCCAAGCTGTCAATCGTCAAAAATAAACCCAATTAACCATTTGGGTTACAATGCATCACCACAAATACACTTGGGGTAAAAGGACCATTTTACCCTTAACATAGGTTGGTCCAAGACCAAGGCCCAACTTATACTCTAAAAGCCTAAAAGTCAGTTACTCAACGAAGGCCCAATATATGGCCCATTTTCCAAATTGGGCCTAAGATTTTACATGCTCTTACCATATAGCCCAACCATTTATTCTAGTCCCAAATACTTTTTCTTGGATGGCCCATCAATAGCCCAATCACCAAAGCCCAACAGAAAGGACCAACTCAAGGCCCAACCAAAATTAGGGTTTCTTACATGAAATGACAATTACGGTTAAGTGTTCTTACTTAACCCATTAAGGACTGAATCCATTAAGTATATCGCTCTACTAGGCTATTCATACAATTAAGTCAGACATAATTCAAATTTTCAATCTAACAGTCCAACCGTGGGTCCTGGCAAATACCAAACTAATGTTCCCAAAATTAGGGTTTTCTAAACCCTAATTAGGGTTTCCAACCCAATCACAATCTAACTAAGTCATGATTAAGCTATTAGGCCAATTAGGGTTTCACTATCTCGAGCACCACCCACTGCCACCTCGGGCGGTGGTGGTCGACGGTAGCTCACGGCGGCAGCCACCACCTTATGGTGGTGGTGATGGGTTTCCTTGACGTTTCTTTGGCTAATCACCCAATCAACAACTCAACATAAAGGAAATGTACTCACACACACCAAACGATATGCATACAGCCACCTATGCGGTGGCAGGCGGCTGCAAGCGGTGGCAGCCACCATCTTATGGTGGTGGTGGGTTTCTGGCCAAATAACACACGTATAATCCTCATGAATGCAGCAGTCAACATGTACACTTATATAAAAAACGTACAACCACTACTTAGGCAGCAAGCGTCGCTGAAAAAAGGCAAATAATGGCCCCACAGCTACCGATGACGGTAGTGACGATTTTGACGTCACACCCACTAAAAAGAACGAGAGAGAGAGAGAGAGAGAGAAAATATGGTTGCAGCTAGCACACTGAGTGCCTTCGGTCATTCATAAGTCAAACAAAAGCATTCTCAGCCTCCTTCGTGGGTCTCGGTGGCTCTGTCGGCTTGCCTTATGTCTCCGACAATAGGGACGATGTGGTACTCATTGGCGAGGTAGCAAGTGACGACCTTGACTAGTCGGGAGAACAAGAAGAAGAGAGGTGGCGGCTGAAGAGGCTCACATGGCGGTGGATGAAGATTAGGTTTAGTGTTCCAATATTCCAAACAACAGGGAAAAATAGATACGGGGCTAAACCTGTGTCTCATTTCAAACTTTGTCCATATTTCTGGAATTAGCGCCTCTTCACAAAATCTTTTCAATTTAAATCCAAAATTTACCCTTTAGCCCCTGCCTCCGAAGTTCCTTTCATATTAAGTCGAAAAATTACCAATCAGACCCCACCGTTAATAATCCATTAGAATTTAAGTCTAACCATTACCATTTAACCCTCAATAATAATTCTAGGGTTCATTATTTATCTATTTATTTAAAATAAACAGAATGTTACACATACCAAATGCACTTGGGTCTACTCTCTATGAAATAAATCCGAAACCACCAATGAGCTAATTAACTTCATTCGTTACATAGAAGTTTGGGTAGGTAAGCCTCTAGAAGGATGAGAAGGGACAGTGGTGGCAAATTCAAGAACAACACCTTAGATAGCTTTCTTATGTCCAAAGGAATCGAGCAGAAATTTTTTGCACCCTACACTCCACAACAGAATGGTGTAGTTGAAAGGAAGAATAGAACATTGTGTGAAGTTGCTTGATCCATGTTGATATTTATAAACCTACGAAAATACTTATGTGTTGAAGCCACTGCATCCTCGTGTTTCACTCAAAACAGACCCCTGATCAATAACAGGATTGAAGTCATTCCTTATGAAGAAATGAACAAGAGGAAGCCCAAAGTCAAATTCTTTCACATCTTTAGTTTTCATTGCTACATTAAAAACAATAGGGATCAACTAGGAAAATTTGCACCCACGGCTGATGAAGGTATCTTATTTGATACTGCCTTCATGTTGCAGTATGTAGAGTTCTGAACAAGAGAACCAGGGTGATAGAGGAATGCAATGATGTCACATTTGATGAAAGTTATGTGAGGATTCTGGATCCAAACAACTTTAGTCCTCAAATGGTAGAACTTTTTAATAAAATGAACCAATCATTACCTGCTAATGCTTGTATTCCAGTCCATGCTATTGAAGTAGATTTCAAAGTCCTCTTTCCAACTCAACCATCTACCTTAGAATCAGAAAAGCTTACTAAATCAGCTTCTCCTAATGTTTCTCAACCTCACCGACCATCAAAATACTCCAGTTCTTACAAAGCTTAGATTGAGGGGGAACCATCTTCGAATGATTCTATTCCTAGAAGTCATTTAGAATCTTTTACCATCTACCCCAACCTTCCATCATCAATCTGGACCAGTCATAACACCAGTCACCGCATCTTTTGAGGGGGACCTACCTTTGGTTGGTTCCATTCTTGAAGGTACTTTGTAATCTTCCCAACCATCGAGTTCATGGTTTCAGGGGGAACCCTACTCGGCTAGTTGTATTCCTTGAAGTTCCTTTACATCCACTCCATCTGTTGAATTCAAGCATGCAAAGTTCAGGGGGAACCACCTATTTCAGGTAGTTATGGACTCTTTAAAGATGATCTTTTTGAAGTAACATTCACTTCTGACTACTTACCATGTCCAAAAGTGTTAGGGTTTGTATTGTAATATGTCGAAGTATTGTTTTTGTTACGAAGGGTTGTTAGTCTTCGTAAGTTGTGTCTTCGAATGTAACGTTATAATTACTAAGGCATTTTATCTAAGCTTTAATGTCTAGTCCTTAGTAGTTTATTATGATTTTTTATGCCTATAAATAGGAGTCTGTACAATGTGAGAAGAAGTGACTTTTCACACACTTTACAAAGAATTTTGTTATACTCTGTAAATAAGAAAGCATAATATGAGCTGATCAAAGATTATATTTACTCTCTTGTTCATCGTGATTCTTCTTTTTTAATTCTTACATAAATTGATCTTTAAACTCGATTTCAAATCTTATCAATTGGTATTAGAGCAGGAATCCTTTCTGTGATCTGATTTTCATTCGATCAAAAAGGTTTTTGAATCCACTGTTTGATTCAAAAAGTTTCCGTCCTTTTTGAATTTGAAATTTTCATCTAGATCTCAATCTAGGATTTGATTCTGCAAAATTTTTTGTTAATCGAGTGTTCTTTGTGTAATTCTGAATTGAATTATACAATTTGATTTTCAAAATTCTCAAAAGTCAAGTTTCATCTTGAAGTTTTTGTCCGTACAACAATGGCGTCATTCAATCTTAATTCGATGACTTCATTTTCTCATTTGCTTGGATCATCCACAAAAATTCCAATGCTTATTCCAGAATATTATGATCAATGGGCAGATCGTATGGAAGATTACTTGAACGGTTTGGATGAAGAATTATGGAAGTGTATCACAGGAGATGTAAATCAACCAGCACAAGTTCAGCCAATCGGCGTGTCTTTAAGCAGTTCAGAAGTTGATAATCAAACCGAACGTTTAAAACGTCTGGAGAAGAGATGCATGAGGCAATTAAGAGGTGCATTACCTCCTGTTGTATACAATTATGTCAGAACTTGCAAAACAGCTAAAGACATCTGGAACAATCTCAAAGATAAATTTCAAGGAAGTGAAAAGACTAAAATCACATCTGTAAAACAATGTCTGGTGGAACTCAAAGACTTTAAACAAAAAGAAAATGAGTCAATTGAAGCATACTATGATAGGTTCAACGAGTTAATCTTTCGTTGTAATCGTTCTAGTATAATCAGGTCATCAATGGAGTACAATTTGATATTTGTTATGGGACTTCGAAAGGAGTCGAGGAGTGTGAGTATGATGGTGAAAAATCAACAAATTTTTGATACTTCGACTTTGAATGACTTATATAATCAATTGAAATCTCATGAAAATGAAGTTAATGAAATAGCTGAAGAAGCTGTAGCAAGTCTTGGTGGTCCTTTGGCTCTAGTTTCGAAGGTCTCAGAAATAGAAAATGATAAAACAAAGTCTGATGAAGAAGAAGGTTTTTTGATGAATTCTGATGATGAGGCAGTTGCTTTTTACACAAACAATAGGGTAAAGAAATTTTTTAAGAAACCTTTTAATCCAAAGAAGTCATCAGATTCGAAGGGAAGCTTTGAGAACAAAAATAAACTGGATGAGAAGAAAATAGAAATGAAGATAGATTCGAAGAATGAGATGGAGAAAATGAAGATGCAATTGAAAGGTGATACAGGGATCAATTGTCATTATTGTTATGGAGCAAATCATTTGGCTGTGGATTGTCTGTTGAGAAAGAAGGAAGAAAAGAAGAGTAAAACAAAAGATGAAGCTTACTACACAGAGAAACTGGAGGAAGTCAAGAAGAATGCAAAGAATTTGTCA
Organism: Lactuca saligna; assembly: GCF_052625555.1. Lineage (NCBI taxonomy): Eukaryota > Viridiplantae > Streptophyta > Magnoliopsida > Asterales > Asteraceae > Lactuca > Lactuca saligna. Next base: position 103,870,334 of record NC_136418.1, on the reverse strand, counting down.
TTGATGGCTCATGGAGAAAATGAATCAGACGGCACATATCAAATATGGTCTTCGGGTTCAGATGATGATGAAATGAAAAATCCAACTCATGGAGCCATGTATGCAAAAATGGAAGAAGATTCAGATGATGAACAGACTGACGAAGTGTGTGGGCGATGCTTCGTTTCGATGTCTACTGACAAGTCGCCTATGACTACTAAGGTACGTAACATTCTTGAATCTTTTAACATTCCAGTTTCTGCATATAATTCTGAATTAGTATCTTTTGATGAAACTGTTGTTTACTTTGATTCAATCATTGTGTCTGCTAGCAGTGAAGCCAAAAAGTTAAGTGATCAATTACTAGAGACAAGAAAAATGCTGGATTCAAAAATCACTAGAATTGATTACTTAGAATTACAAGTTTCAAATATCATGGAAGATAGAGAAAAGTTAGGAAAAGAGATAAATTTGTTGTTAGCCCAGAGAAATATCTTTTGTAATTCAGAAAAAAGATTATATAGAAAATTAACTAAGTTACATCATTCATGTGAAATTAGTAAGGAACAACATAGAAAATTACTACCTTTTTTAGCTTAGGATAGAGCTAAGGTTGATAGTATTTCATATGATTGTGAAAAAGAAATCTCTGATTTTAACAAAATCCCAGATGATAGATTTCGATATGGAATTGCAAAAGTCGAAGATTATCTTGATGCTGATGATTTAGTAAAAATTGTAAATGAAACCTTAACTAAATCAGAACAACTTCGAATTTTGAAAAAGACTGAGAATTCTACATCCAATAGTGAAACTAATATTGCTAACATTGAAGATAATTCTGATAATATTAGTGAAATTAGTGATTTAGAAGATGTAGATTGTTCACAGTTGTCTGTCATAAATGTTGCAAATTCGTTTAAAGGGAAAGAAAAATGTGAAGATTTATTAATGAAAATTGAAACTAATAAACCCTCAACTTCGAAAGTTTGTGATATGGAGTTTGTGAAAATACATGAGAGTCAAATGGATGATAGTGACAATGAGGAGGAAAATTCAAACGCGAAGCCAATTCAAAAGATGAAAGAAATTGAAATTCCTTGAGTGGTTGTTGATCAAGTCTATTTGGATACACAAGAATTTGAGAAAATTCTTAGTGAAAAAGGTGCTCATTTTCTTGAATCGAACACTGTTGTTTATCCAATCTTCAAATACACTGATGATGTTGTGTTTCCAAATCAAGTCTTCATAACAACAGGGAATGTTGAAAATGTAAAACCTGAATTCAAAAAGATGGTGGAATAAGACAATAAGCAAACGTCAAATGAAGGATTCTTTTCAAATCAAAGTACAGTTGAGAATAATCTTACAAAGAATTCATATAAATTTCAACATCATAAACATAAAAGAGTTTGGATTGAAAAGTCAAAAGTTGAAAAGAAAGAAGTTGTTCCAAATGCAAATATGTTTCCAAAACAAGATGTTAAAAATGATGTTAAAACAATTAACAAAGCAATAAAACTAATTTCCAAAGAATTTAAAGATCAAGTTGAAAATTTTTCAAAGGAGAATAATATTTCGAAACGTCAAGCGAGAAAAATAATTTTTTGGCAAATTGTTGAACCATCAAAAATGAGATCAACAAATTTTTCAAAAAGAAGAAAATTTTTTAAAGAAAAATCTCAAATTTTTGAAAAGAAAAGTGCTTCGTTTTTAAATAAAAATTCAAAAGTTTTCAAAGAAATAAAATCTACAATACCAAGAAATTTTTTTCAGAAAAAGGTTGAAAATCAAACTTCAAAGGTTCAATGCAATACATCTTATCATGAATCATATCTTTCAAAACCAAAAGTTGATTATGTTCCAAATTCAGCAAAATGTTATAATCCTTTAAAGAAACAAGCTGACAAAGTTTCATATGCAAAGAGTATAACAACAAAGAGAAATATTGATCATTGGTTGGAAGGAAAAGGAAAAATGTATCAATCAAGCAAATATTCGAAAGAACAGATAAAAGAAGCATATGACAAATATGCCAATCCTTCAACAAATGGAAGTTCATCATCCAAAGAGTCAAATATATTAGTTAAAGTTTGGCAACCGGTTTCAAAAGCAAAAAGAGAAGAATCACAAACTCAAGATGCGAAGGGTGAAGTTAGTCACAATATGAAAATAATAGAAACTCATATATCTGACCCTTCGAATGAAAATGTTAGATTTATTGATAGTTTCAAAAACAAAGTATATGATTGGGTTAATGGTTGTAACTTACAACTGAATCATAAACCTAATATGAATGGACCCAACAAAGCTTGGGTACCTAAAATTTTCCAATAATTGCAGGTACTTTGTGATGAGCAATATGACAAAAAATGGTACATTGATAGCGGTTGCTCACGTCACATGACTAGGAAGAAGGAAAACTTGCGTGATTTTCGAAGCCTAGAAAATGGAGGAGTGGTTAAGTTTGGTAATAATCACAAATGCAAAGTCAAGGGTTATGGGAAAGTAACAAATGGAAATTTTACTGTCAACAAAGTTGCATTTGTTGAAGGTTTGCAACACAACTTGATAAGTGTTTCACAACTTGTTGTGGGTACTAGCAAGCAAGTTCTTTTTAATGAACAAGGAAGTGTTATTTCGAATATCAAAACTAAGGAAGTGTTAGTGAAGTCAAAAAGAAAAGGTGACATGTTTACATTGGATATTGTTCCTATCGTAGGCAAACCTGCTGTGTGTCTACTTTCGAAGGTTGCTGCTGATGTCAGCTGGTTATGGCACAGGAGATTATCACATCTCAATTTTCGAAACATCAACAAACTTGTCACACAAGATCTGGTAAGAGGTTTACCTATTCTTAAATATGATAATGACAGTTTGTGTGCAGCTTGTGAAGTATGAAAACAACATAAACAAGGTCATCCAATCACAATAGATTCGAAGATTGTTGAACCTCTTGAACTCCTACATATAGATTTATGTGGTCCTTCAACAGTGGCTACTCTTAACAAGAAAAGGTACATTTTGGTAATCGTAGATGATTTTTCAAGATTCACGTGGGTTTATTTTCTCAGGTTAAAATCCGAAGTTCCACAAGTGATGATTGATTTTATCAAAAAGATGTTAGTTTCATTGAGAAAAATAGTTCGAAAAATTAAAAGTGATCATGGAACTGAATTCAAAAATCATGTCTTCGATACATTTCTGGTGGAAAAAGGAATTTCACATAATTTTTCATCTCCTTATACACCACAACAAAACGGTGTAGTTGAAAGAAAAAATCGATCATTATGTGAAGCTGCAAGAACAAAGTTGGCTTTTTCGAATCTACCTCAATATCTTTGGGCTGAAGTTGTTTCAACAGCATGTTTTACTCAAAATCGATCATTCATTCATCGACGGTTTAATGTTACTCCTTATGAAATCATCAATAATCGAAAACCTAGTGTCAAGTTTTTCCATGTTTTTGGATGCAGGTGTTTCATAATGAATCTCAAGGATAATCTGTCGAAGTTTCAAACCAAAGCGGATGAAGGAATTTTCTTGGGATATTCACACAATTCAGTTGCTTACAGAGTATTAAATAAGCGAACTCGCAAAGTGGAAGAAACTTTTAATTTGACATTTGATGATCATTATATTAAAAAGTCAAATCATAAATTTGTGAATTATCCTATTTTGTAAAATTCTTCAAATATAAATGATTCAATTGAAATGAATGATGTTGATTATGATTCGATTTTTGGTATTTCAGATCAAGCAATTGATGCAGAAAGAAAGGTAACTGATAATCAAACATCAGAAAATTTGAAGTATAACAATGAGTCAACTTCGAATTTGAATCAAAACACAAATGAACAAACAGATGATCCAATGGAGGGTGAGCACTTGGAATCAAATACTTTTGTTGAGGGGGAGCGTTTTAATGAAAGAGATAACATGTCAACAAATGTTAGTGTCGAAGAGGAGCAAATTAATGAAGAAGAACTGATCAATGAACCAGAGAAGAATATCGAAACAGAGTCAATCATCGAGGGGGAGCATATACGAGAAAATGATCCAATTCTTGAAGAAGAACATTTTGATGATGCTGATGATTCTATTTCTATAAATGGATCAGAAACAGATGTAATGTTCGAAGATGCACTTTTGGATTTTGATCCTAATTATCCACCATTGGATAAATGGACAAGAAATCATCCAAAGGATCAAATTATTGGTGATCCACAAGCAGGAATCATGACAAGAGCACAACTTCATGCACGAAATGAGGTACTGAACAATCATCAAGAGTATTGCATGTTTAATGTTTTTATTTCCAAAATTGAACCAAAGATAGTTAAGAATGCAATGGAACACTCTGATTGGATTGTTGCTATGCAAGTTGAATTGTCTGAATTCGAAAGAAACAAGGTTTGGAGATTAATTCCAAAGCCTAATGATGTGTCAGTTGTTGGACTTAAATGGATTTATAAAAACAAAACTGACAAAGATGGAAACATTATTTGAAATAAGGCCAGACTTGTTGTTGAAAGAAAAAATCGATCATTATGTGAAGCTGCAAGAACAAAGTTGGCTTTTTCGAATCTACCTCAATATCTTTGGGCTGAAGTTGTTTCAACAACATGTTTTACTCAAAATCGATCATTCATTCATCGACGGTTTAATGTTACTCCTTATGAAATCATCAATAATCGAAAACCTAGTGTCAAGTTTTTCCATGTTTTTGGATGCAGGTGTTTCATAATGAATCTCAAGGATAATCTGTCGAAGTTTCAAACCAAAGCGGATGAAGGAATTTTCTTGGGATATTCACACAATTCAGTTGCTTACAGAGTATTAAATAAGCGAACTCGCAAAGTGGAAGAAACTTTTAATTTGACATTTGATGATCATTATATTAAAAAGTCAAATCATAAATTTGTGAATTATCCTATTTTGTAAAATTCTTCAAATATAAATGATTCAATTGAAATGAATGATGTTGATTATGATTCGATTTTTGGTATTTCAGATCAAGCAATTGATGCAGAAAGAAAGGTAACTGATAATCAAACATCAGAAAATTTGAAGTATAACAATGAGTCAACTTCGAATTTGAATCAAAACACAAATGAACAAACAGATGATCCAATGGAGGGTGAGCACTTGGAATCAAATACTTTTGTTGAGGGGGAGCGTTTTAATGAAAGAGATAACATGTCAACAAATGTTAGTGTCGAAGAGGAGCAAATTAATGAAGAAGAACTGATCAATGAACCAGAGAAGAATATCGAAACAGAGTCAATCATCGAGGGGGAGCATATACGAGAAAATGATCCAATTCTTGAAGAAGAACATTTTGATGATGCTGATGATTCTATTTCTATAAATGGATCAGAAACAGATGTAATGTTCGAAGATGCACTTTTGGATTTTGATCCTAATTATCCACCATTGGATAAATGGACAAGAAATCATCCAAAGGATCAAATTATTGGTGATCCACAAGCAGGAATCATGACAAGAGCACAACTTCATGCACGAAATGAGGTACTGAACAATCATCAAGAGTATTGCATGTTTAATGTTTTTATTTCCAAAATTGAACCAAAGATAGTTAAGAATGCAATGGAACACTCTGATTGGATTGTTGCTATGCAAGTTGAATTGTCTGAATTCGAAAGAAACAAGGTTTGGAGATTAATTCCAAAGCCTAATGATGTGTCAGTTGTTGGACTTAAATGGATTTATAAAAACAAAACTGACAAAGATGGAAACATTATTTGAAATAAGGCCAGACTTGTTGTTAAAGGATATTCTCAACAAGAAGGAATTGATTACGAAGAAACATTTGCCCCTGTCGCAAGACTCGAGGCTGTTCGTATTTTTCTGGCTTTTGCAGCTCTTAAAGATTTTGATGTCTATCAAATGGACGTCAAATGTGCATTCTTAAATGGAGAACTCGAAGAAACAGTATATGTTGAACAACCTCCAGGTTTTATAAACTCTGAGCATCCTGATCATGTTTATATTTTAAATAAAGCTGTATATGGGTTAAAACAAGCACCAAGAGCATGGTATGCAACTCTTACATCATTTTTGAAGCAATCTAAATTTAAACAAGGTTTAGTTGATCCCACTTTATTTCGAAAGAAAATTGGGAATCATCTGATGCTTGTTCAAATTTATGTTGATGATATAATTTTTGGTTCAACTGATCCTGCTTTATCTAAAGAATTCGAAGATTTGATGAAAAGCATATTTGAAATGAGTATGATGGGCAAAATTAATAATTTTTTGGGTTTAAATATTAGACAAAAAGGGAAGGCATATTCATCAATCAAGAGAAATATACGAAAAATCTGTTGGAAAAGTTTGGAATGACGAATAGCACAAGGTTACAAATACCAATGGCAACGAGCATAAAGCTAACTCCTTCGTTTGATAAATCTGCTATTGATATTACTTTATATCGAAGCATGATTGGGTCTTTATTGTATTTAACTGAAAGTAGACCTGATATTATGTACTCGGTTTGTAATTGCGCTAGGTATCAATCAAATCCACGAGAACCACATCTCACAGCAGTAAAGAATATTTTTAGATACTTGAAAGGCACTACTTCGTTGGGATTGTGGTATCCTTCGAAAACAGGGTTCTTTGTACAAGCTTATTCAGATGCGGATCTTGGAGGATGTAGTCTTGATCGTAAAAGCACAACTGGAGGATGTTAATTGCTAGATGGAAAGCTGGTCAGCTAGCAATCGAAGAAGCAAATATGTGTGTCAGTATCAACCGCTGAAGCTGAATATGTATCTGCAGCTGCGTGTACATCACAAATAATTTGGATTCAAAGTCAATTAAGAGATTATGCAATTAATATGAAAAATATTCCTTTATATTGTGATTCACAAAGTGCAATAAGAATTTGTCATAATCCTGTGCAGCATTCAAAGACAAAGCACATTGCTCTTCGATATCATTTCATCAAAGATCATGTTGAAGAAGGCAATATTGAAGTTCATTTTGTGAAAACAACGGATCAATTAGCAGATATTTTTCCAAAGGCTTTGGATGAAAAAGCGTTTCTTCGGATATTAGACGGTTTGGGAATGATTGATGGAAATTCTCTTCAGACCACTAAAAACGAAGAGTGATAGTCTGAGTCATTTGGTGAATGGGTGGAAAGAATGATTAAGTGTTCAGAGGCTACTGTTCATGGTCAACGCTTCGAACGCTTCGCATTCGGAAGTTTCTAACAAATCATCAGAGGTTACTGTTCAAGTCAACGCTTCGAATGCTTCGTATTCGGGATATTTTAAACACACTCCAACTAAGGTTAGATTTGTTTTTAATTTTTTTTGTGAAAAATCTGAAAAATCAAAAATATTTTCTTTTATTAAAAAAAAATATATTCAAAAATCACAAAAACATTTTTGTTTTCTTTGTAAATCAAACTGTGTGTGCTAAGAATTTAATACAGGGCAACAATGAGAAGAGGTCATACATTTGTGTTTCTGTGGGAAGGTATTAAATTTCTTTTACAAACTAGTTAGGATGTCCCTAGAAGCATGCTGCTGTATGTAGACCAAAAGCCTCAACATGACTCTATGTGTGTCAAGAAAGCCTTAATGAAATTATCTCAAGAAAATTTCTTCCCAAAAAGGCTTATATTCGCATAAGTCAAAATGAGCTACCTTACTCTTCTCAAATGAGTTAAGAGTTTTCTGTTTTGTCCATTATAACAGAGGTACACTTCGATTCTTATCCAATCTTTTTAAACCAAACAATTCTTTCAATCCAAAATTTTTTTTTGAAAAAGATTTGTCCTTGAGGTCTTTGGTTAAACCAATCAAAACCTAGACAAATCACAACTCTGTGTTTAAGATCTAACATCATGAGTCCGTGATGAAAGTGAAACCCAAAACTTCATACACCTTTAAGGAATTGATAGGGGACTATGTTCCAGATCTTACGAAGCTTTTGCTTCAGTACCTTTTATACTCCAAATCATATTCATTTCTTTTGAGTGATCTTAATCAAACATTCGAAAACTACGATGTTTGTTCCCAAATAGATTTAGCATAATTTTTTTATGAATATGATTTCCGTGTGAGTATATTTTCAAAATCTTTGTTACTTTGAATATCATTCGCAACCAAGTTGTCACTGACTACACTGGTCATACAACTAATTTTGTTTACAATTACTCACCTTATTTTAAGGTTGATATGTAACAAAATTTACGAAGCCACCCAATGTGTCCAACAAAAGAAACCTTTCGAAACTTCTTTACAAGTTATCGATTGTATTTCATGGGAAACCACACAAGCTGTCAATTATCTCTCTTGATAATTTTCGAAGATATCTTTGCCTGGGATAACATTGCTTTTATGTCAAAGAAATTATTGACATCACGAGTTTTCAAAAGTTTTTTTTTTGCTTCTCATCTAATTTCTGTTGGCACACGGCACACACGAAATCCTTGAGGTTTGAGTAACACCAACTTAAACTGATGATTTCGAAACTCTGGCAAATGACTTCGCTTTTTAAACCCCAAAGTGAAAGAGCGTGACCTCAATTCCGAAGGCATCCGACGGTTACAATTTTTTTTGGGGAACACCAAACGGTCCTATCTCTTGATGACGTATGATGTAGGATAAGCGTAAAAGGTGTATTGACAGTTACGATTGTTACTTTTTGATGAGTGCATTACGGGTTTCAAGGTGCCATGTCAGCAAGCATTTAATGCATCCCGCTTGAAATTCAAAAATTCTAGGGTTACATATAAAAGGGAACATTACAACTTCATAATCCTTTACGCAAATCATCTTCTTCAGAAAAACAAAAACTTTCTCTGCAAATTATCTTCTTCACAAAGTTCTTTTCTTCAACTCATCTACAATGGCAACTACTTCATCACCAACCACTGACGAGATCATCAGTGTTCCAATCTTGAAGATCCACTGGTGGTTGCTTTACAGAACTCTGTTCTATCTAAAGCCATGTTCCAATCATTTGCTGCACCAATGTCATGGTTATCGAAGGCCGGTTCTACAGCTTCCTACAACAAAGAAGCCGGGTGCGTGGAATTCACCATGGTTACTGATATGCGAATTAGGGTTTCCAAAAGATTGTTTTGCAAGATTTTTGGAATTCCAAATTCTGGTCCTTACGATGAACTCATGTCTTCGCAAGTAATATACATGTTCAATGAGATGGGTCATCAATCTCCATTGACACGTATAAGTGATTTCAAGAAGTCAGGTCTACCAACTATTTGGAATTTTTTATTTGGCATCTTCCTCAGATGTCTTACTGGAAGAACGGTGGGGTTAGACAAAGGTAGAATGGAGGTATACGCAATGGTTACAGGGCTTTACTATGACTTACAGGTGGATTACTTTGAGCAGTTGTGGACAGAGTTTATTAGAAGCATTTCGAAGACGAGTGCCAAACAGGGAATTTCTTGTGCCAGATATTGGAGTTTGATTGTCCAATATGTATATCAGAAGGAAAAGATCGAGTTACCAGATTACGAAGAAAAAGCTGTATTCCACATGTACGGGAGTCCGAAGGAAGTACGTGACGATCCGACAATTTTTACCTCAATAGCCAGAATTCCAGATGCAATGTTAAAGAACGTGGATCCTACGAACAAAGTGTTGGTGTCATACTTACAATCAATTGACACAACAGTTGTGACCGGGATGTTACAATAGGAAGTCACCAAAAAGTCGAAGAAGTCCAAGAAGACGGAAGGGGACTCTTCGGAAAAAGGGTTAAAGGACGAACAACATCAGGCACTCATTGTTCCTTCTACAACTGTCGAAAAGGTGTCTCCGGTCTTGACATCAATTGCTGATACACCAGTAATTGAAGCCTTTCCATCAAAGGAAACGATTCCTTCGAAGATGGGGGTTTTTCGAAGAATCAAGATCAAGCGAAAGTCTCAGTTGGTGAAGAAAACGCAGGTTACACCAAGTGGTTACGGTTCGTGAAGTTCCAGCTCCTGTGTCTCCATCTTCGAAAAAGAGAAGGGCTGAAGAAATGGCTAAGATGTTGAAGAAAACTAAACTTGTCGAAGATGAAGAACCTATGCCTGAAACCCCTGAAGCTGATATTCCAAAAGAAGTCAAAATCTTTCAATCTACTGAGATTTCGAAACCTGCTGACGTCAAGATTCTAGAATCAACGACTCTACCACACGCTACTTCTACCATCGATTCTTCTACATTCCAATCTATCATGAATCAACCCTTCACCACCATTTTCTCAACACAGTCAACTGAACCACCATAATCTTCATCACCTATTGCTGAAACAATGGCAATTGATGAAGAAACTGACAACGAAGGGTTTGGGGGAACTTTCGAAGACCTTTCTTTTGATAAGTCAGAAGAAGATTTTCCGGATCATATGCTAATGACGATGAAGCAGTTCAAGATTTTGAATTCCAAATTGAATTCAATCTTGCAATCTCAAGCAGATGTCGAAAATGCTGGAATCAATCTTTTACAAGTTGATTCATTGATGAAGGAGATGGAAAACAGGCTGCTATTGAAGAATTCAGGGCTCATTCGTGATTCAGAAAGCCGGATTTTAGAGAAGATTGATCAGTCTGATAGTTCTACTGAGAATAGAATCAAGTTTCTTAGAACTGATTTCCTGAAGGAAGTTAAAGATTTGAAGATGGTTACGAAGGAGCGTCATGTGCTCTTCATACAGGAGGTGAAGAAGGTTAGAGAGGATGTGGATATGCAGATTAGAGAACTTCGTGAGGAAATGACGAAGGAAGTTCAAACTATTAACCAGTAGACATGCACAAAGACCCGATCCGATCCGATCCGATCCGGATCCGAATCCGATCCGGTTTGATGACGACACACCCAATCCGATTCGGCATTAAATCCGAACCGGTTTCAAACCGGTTTTGAGCGGATTTGACCGGTTTTCCGAGCCCCCCATCCGATTCGGTTTAATCCGATCCGGATCCGATCCGATCCGAAATCCGATCCGATTTTTTTTTTTTTTTTTTTTTTTTAAATACACATTTTTTGGACTTCAAATATAACACAAAATGCAACATGGGTACATTAAAATAGTTAAAACATACATCAAACGTCGAATTAGAAAGAGTTTTTAAACTAGTTAAATAATAATAATAATAATAAAGTGGCGTTATAACATCTAGCCAAATGGAAATAGTTTTTGTGGTCTTCCACTTCGTGTCGCCTTCCTTTAATTATTCTTCAACCGCCACGCATGTAACTAGGGGTCTCATCAATGCCATATTCTTCATCCCCGTCTTCATCTTCGACTTCATCGTCATCGTCTTCGTCTTCCGGAGGTGTTGATAAGCCTTGTGCATATTCTTCATCCATGATCTCCGGTTCAACATTTTGTGATAGTGGGCCTTCTAGTGATGCCAAGTGTTGTATACGTTCCACAGAATCCAAGTAATCCTTCAAGCAAACGCAAACCTCTACCGCAACCGGGGTAAGATTCGTCCTCAACTTTGATAAAACTCTTCCACTAAAAGAAAAAGCGGATTCCGAAGCTACCGTGGAAGCTTGGACGGTTAGTAAATCACGGGCCATGATAGAGAGAATAGGAAATTGTGCTTCCTTTTCTCTCCACCAAGCCAAAAGATCCAAATTTTTAAATTGTGGTGCACTCATGAATTTTAAAAAGTTTGAACCCATATAAATTCCAAGTTCGCTACTAGGCGTTAATGTGCGTGCTCTTTTGTTTTGCTCCTCCAAAAGGTAGTTATAGAGGTCGATATGAAAATCCGTTCGACCCCCACCACTACCCGATGCACCGCTAGTAGAGTCGGTTACACTTGCAAAAGTGTTTGACATATTGCCATATTTTGTAGCGTAAATGTCAAACAAATTAGTAAAAGTATCATTAAAAATGTTTATTTGGTTACGGATGTAGTTTGAGTTATCTTTGTGCAAATTTAAAGACATAGCAATTTTGGTAATCAAAGCCTCTACACCCGTAACATTGATACATGGGTTTAATGCTGCGGCGCAAGTAAAAAGTGGTGGCATTTCTTTGAAATATTTGACTAGTTTTTGTCTCATTGGTCTCGTAACCAAAACAAATATTTCACTTCTTTGTTCAAAACGTTCCAATTGTGCGGACATCAACCATAATTCATTTAGTAACAACGGACTTGTAGGGTAATACACACCCGATAGAAAAGTGGTTGATTGTTTAAAAACTTTTAACATTTCCACAAACTCTTCCATCAAATCCCAATCATAATCCGAAACCGGGTTTTTTCCTTTTGAAATTGTGTCGTAAAATAATTGCAAAGCGATTCTTTGACGTGTCAAACTTTCAAACATCATGCATGTTGAACTCCATCTAGTGTCACAATCCCAATGAGGACTATATGGAGTTACGTTAATGGAAATGGCAAACTTTCGATATTTTTCCATTGTAGCTTTATGTCTTCCAAAAACTCTAGTTAACACAGTTTTGAATTTTTCAATCGTCGAATCTATCATTTTTAAACCATCTTGTACCGCAAGATTAATAATGTGACAAACACATCTAGTATGAAAAAACGAGCCATCCAAAATAGGTTTATATTTTGCAATTAATCTTTTTGCCGCTGCGGTATTGTTACTTGCATTGTCAAACGAAATAGAGAAGATTTTGTCGCGTAAATTATAAGTCTCTATAACGCTTACTAAAATTGCAAATAATCTTGCCCCCGTGTGAGGATGCGCAAAAAGTTCAAAAGCAATAACTCGTTTGTTCATTACCCAAGTAGAGGGATCTATCCAATGTGCCGTGACACAAAGATAGCTTTTGGGACAACTACCGGCGGAGGACCAAACGTCACAGGTTAAAGAAACACCGGTTTTTATATTTAAAAATCCCAATTGCATATCTTTTTTGGCTATATCCCAATACTTTAAAGCATCACGTCTAAGAGAAGTGCGACTTACTTGCCGGTATTGCGGTTGCATTTTTTCCCGCAAAATCCTTGTTAATCGTGGGTTGTCGAAGTGGTTGAAAGGATAGCCCTCTTGAATCACGAACTTGCAAAAGCTTTCACGAAGGTCATCATTGTTGTAAATGAAGATCGACCCGTCGGGAGTAATATTTGGTTGACTTGGATCGCTTTGACCTTTTACAGCCGGACAAGTTTTTGTTGTATGACTCCTTAACGTGCTATTGCCATCTTTTCCCAAAAACATTCCGCACTTCTTGCATCTCGCTTTTTCCTTCCCGTTCGACAACAAACACAAATCGTAATGTTCCCACACTTCTTTACTCCGAGTGGTTGGTATGATTTTAACCACCGTTGCATCCGAATCTTGACCCGCGGTTGAATTTCTCGAGCTCATTTTTTTGAGTATTATGAGAATAAGTAGTAAATTTTTTGTGTAAAATTGAAATGTAGCAAATGAAAGGTATATATAGGTGTTTAGAAGTGCCAAAAAGTCAAAAAAAGTCAAAGTAGCCGTTTTTTTTAAGTTCCAACGGCTAGTTTTTTTTTAAAAAAAAAAAAAAAAAAAAAAATTTGAAAATTCCCGTTTTTTAACGGTAACAAAAAAACCGGTTTCAAACCGGTTTTGGATCCGGTTCCTTCAAAATCCGGTTCTCGATCCGGTGGTCAAATCCGATTCGCATTCGAAGTCTCGATCCGGTTTCAAACCGGTGGCCGGTTCAATCCGATCCGGTTCGGTCAAAACCGGTTTTGACCAAATCCGGTTTTCGGATCGGATCGGATCCTAAAGCCCAATCCGGTTTTTGTGTGCATGTCTATAACCAGGGGTATGATTCTGCACATCAGAAGATTGAAATCATTTGTGATGCAGTTGTTCAGTGTGTCAAGAGGTTTGAACCGCTCCATTCACAGATGACTTCTCTATCAGCAACTGAAGTTCAACATTTCGGAGAGTTGGTGAATCTAATGAAGGAACTCAAAGAAATCTATTTGAAATCCTCTTCTTCGATTATCTCTCAAGAGTATCTATCTCAGAAATTTCTTCATTTTGAAGCCATTCTTCAAAAGCATCTTACTTCGCTACTTCGAATCTTAAGCCTATTGCCAAGTGTATCAGATGCCCCACCTGCTGTCACAGGGGTGCAAGGGGGAGAAAAGAGTGTTCAAGCAAAGGCTGGGGAGCATGAGATGAAACAAGAAGATTCAAAGGCTCCAATCAAACCAACAATTGTTTCAGCCACTCCAGTCATTTCGACTGTGACTACAACGGTTCTGATTTCAAGACCTAGTACAAAAGGTATGTAATTGGGAATGTTGTTTCTTCGAATGTTTCTTCTTCAAAGGATGCTACTCCTTCGAATGTGAAAGACAAAGGAAAAGAAGTCTTGATTGAGAAGACAAACAAAGAAAAGAAAGCTGAGGTAGCAGCTGAATTGGAACGAATGAGGCATGTGGAGAGCATTATGCGACAAAAGGCTCTTGAAGGATCGAATGTCAACAAGGGAGATCCTTCGAATGTTTTCAACTATGAAACTATTGAATCAAGAGTGATGTTTGACCATATGTATTCTTTTGCGAAGATTCCTAAGAAGAGTTATGTGGTGACAAACACTGATTATGGGCAACTCGACTTTCCAATTAATGAGATGATGTTCATCATGCCACAGTTTAAAGCAGAGTCAAAGAATATGGATGTCGAAGAAGGAAAAAAGATGAAAATTCGATTTCATGCTGTGTTAGCTAAAGCTCAAGAAGAAGTCTGGTATTCGGAGAAGATTAAGCAGGTGATATCCATAAAAAGGGATGTCATTTTCGAAGGAAAGTTTGAGAACTTGAAGTATGTTGTGTCAAGAGCAAGTGGGAAGATACAAGAATTTACAATAGCTGACTTTCCGTTGATGAATACTTACGATCTCATCAATACTGCATTGATTCTTAAAGACAAGTCCTTTTCTTATCTTCAAGAAACAGAACCTGATGTCTTCAGTCTTGGGTGTAGGCATATAAAAGTTTTCTTGGAAAATTATTTCGAATGCCTAGCTCAAACTGATATCGAGCTTGCTACTGTCAAAGGCATCGACATCATTGTTCCAATGGCTCCTACAAAGAAGCAGGTGGAATTGAAGAAATTCGAAGATGGAGAAATTTGTTTAAATCCGTTGGGGATAGACTTCGCTGGAAAAGACAAAGCTGGAAAGGCCAAGAGATTCTTGTTTCAAACCTCTGAAGTAGAGAGATATACAAATTCGCAATATACAAACTTAATTGTTCGTATGAATCATTGCAAGAAGAATTCAGAAGGAGACAAGAAGGAGATAAAGAAAGTTATCTCTTGGTACATGGAAATTCGAAGGGTACTGATGTATGCCATACAACTACTTACTTCATGAAGTCTTCGACCTTTATTCCAAAGGGGGAGATTGTTAGGGTTTGTATTGTAATATGTCGAAGTATTGTTTTTGTTACGAGGGGTTGTTAGTCTTTGTAAGTTGTGTCTTCGAATGTAACGTTATAATTACTAAGGCATTTTATCTAAGATTTAATGTCTAGTCCTCAGTAGTTTATTATGCTTTTGTACGCCTATAAATAGGAGTCTGTACAATGTGAGAAGAAGTGACTTTTCACACACTTTACAGAGAATTCTGTTATACTCTTTAAATAAGAAAGCATAATATGAGCTGATCAAAGATTATATTTACTCTCTTGTTCATCGTGATTCTTCTTTCTTAATTCTTACATAAATTGATCTTTAAACTCGATTTCAAATCTTATCAAAAAGAACAATATAAGATGGTTTGCACTCCTCAAATCCTTAAGGAAAAACTTCTCACAAATGGAAAAAGGATCATCCAGCCGAACAAATCATAGGTGATCTAGATTCTGGAGTAGTGACTCATTCAACAACCAAATAATGAATGTCTACATGCAAGCTTTCTATCCATTATAGAGCCCAAAGGATTCAAAGAGGCTCTACAAGATGCAAATTCGGTTAAAGAAATGCAAGAACAGTTAGCTAAATTTGAACGCAACAACGTGTGGGACTTAGTGCCAACACCAGAAGGAGTTTCAGTTGTTAGTCCAAGATGGGTTTATAGGAACAAGAGTGATGAATATGGAGTCATCAACAGGAACAAAACCAGACTGGTTGTCAAAGGCTACTCGCAACAAAAAGGCATAAACTATGATGAAACCTTTGCATCTGTTGCAAGAATAGAAGCCATTAGGATTTTCTTGGCATTTGCTGCACACAAGAACTTTAAGGTTTACCAAATGGATGTGCAGCGTGCATTCTTGAACAGAAAAATTGATAGGGATGTCTATGTTCAATAACCTCCTGAATTCAAACATCTAAAGTTCCTTAACCATTGCTATAATCTTCAAAAGGTTGTATATGGATTGAAGCAATCTCCAAGAGCATAGTATGGAACATTGTTCATATTCTTGGTAGATTCAAAATTTCATAGAGGTTTTATCGATCCTACTCTCTTTAGGAAAATACACAACAACCATCTGATCATTGTGAAAGTATACGTTGACGACATCATATTTGGTTCAGCTAACAAGGACCTTAGTGATAAGTTTGCTAAGTTGATGAAAAGCAAATTTAGAATGAGTATGGTGGGTGATCTCAACTACTTACTAGGTCTACATGTTCGTCCGTTTCCTAAGGGAATCTTTATTGGTCAAGAGAAGTATATCAAAAACGTGTTAAAAAGATACTCCATGGAGAATGCATCAGTTACAAAGAGACCAGTGTCTACATCCTCCAAGCTTGATTCAGACCTTGATGGAAAATATCCAGATCAGAAACATTATAGAACAGTGATTGACTCATTATTATACTTAACAACTAATCGAATAGAGATCATGTTTTCAACATGTCTATGTGCACGATTTTGAAGCCAATCCCAAGGAATCATACCCCATGGCAGTCAAAAGAATTTTTAAATATCTGAAAGGAACTGCTTCATTGGGTCTATTTTATCCTGCTAAAGGAAACTTCTATCTCCAAGCCTTTACTGAATCAGACTATGGAGGATGCAAGCTCGAGAGAAAGAGTACTTCTGGTAGCTGTCAATTCTTAGGAGGTAATTGGTTAGCTGGACTTCAAAGAATCAAACAAGTACTTCAACCTCTACTGCTGAAGATGAATACATCATTGCCATTACTTGTTGTTCTCAAGTGCTCTAGATGCAAGAAAAACTGAGAGATTATGGATTCAAAATGTAATAGATCCCCATATATTAAGACACTAAGAGTGCAATTGTAATCTCTCACAATCCAATCAACCACATAATGAATAAGCACACTGATTGTAATGCCCCGATTCTCAGGTATTGTTCAAATTATAGTTTCTTGGTTTTGGCCCTACTCGACGAGTCAGTTACCCTACTCGTCGGGTAGCAGCGGGATTGGATCGCGACTTAAGTGACTGACTCGGCGAGTCCACTAGTGCGACTCGGCGAGTAGGATCTGGTAAGTGAAACCCTAATTCCCGGGGTTTGTGTCCCTACTTAAAGGAGCCTTAGCCTCCCTTGGATCTCTTTATAGCTTAGTGAGTCCCTGATTTGAGTGTGTGTTCTTGTTGAGTGTGTGAAGCTTGATTTGAAGATTTTGAAGGAGAAGGCTTGAAGGAAGAGGAGGTTGGAGCAAGTTAGGTAGGGAAATTAGCACTACTTTCAATTGTCATCTTCCAGAGGTGGTGGGATTCGTGACAGTAACCCAAAGGTTGGAACTAATTTCTGTGAGTCGACGTTTCGAGGTGAGTAATCCTCACTATACTAAGGGGTCTAAGGTACCATGGCCGTGCCAATGGATTTGATATCCTAGTAGTTATTGATTTGTTGAGTTGAGTTAGTAATGTATGCCAGTTGATATGCTAGTTGGGTAGATCTGTTGGACTGCCTGTGATACTAATTGATTACCAGTATGTGCATTTATCTGTTACATGTCGACATGTTATTTGGGGTGGGTTGAGGTTGTACTGCTCTGTGTTGTAGCCAACAAACCTGAGAGTATTCCATATATGAGTTAAGGGCCTGGTAGGCATTGCAGACTCATACTGAGGACTCGGGACCCTTCCAGATACGAGTTGAGGGCCCGGTAGGCATTCCAGACTCGTACTGAGGGACCAGGGGTAGTCCAGCTTGTAAAGTTGTGGACCCAATACATGTTGTTCTATTTTCATTCATATGGTATGCTATTGTTGATATTGCTATGTCGACTGTATGTGTATCGGTCGTTTGGGGTGGCTCACTAAGCTTGCGGGCTTACAGTTTCAGTTTATGGTTTTAGGTACCCAAGGGGACCGCGGCAAGGCTAAGGCGTGATTGTACAACTCCTACTACTATGTATGTTTATAGGAAAAGACTCTGATAATTAATGTTTTGAAAACTAAATTTGTAATATTTTGGTGAACTTGACATGTTTTTAAAAGTTTAAATTTGTTTGAAATTTTAGATGTTACAAGTTGGTATCAGAGCCTTGGTTTGAGTGAATTGGAGGAACATTCGTGTGAATCCAATCTCAAATCAAGGAAATATTTTTAAAATAGTTTTTAAATGGTTTTCAAAATAAGTAAAGGAGGATGCAGGGTGTACGATCAGCCGAAGCTAGTAAGTAGACCCCCCAAATACCATACAATTATTTGATATTGTGATATGTTAGAACAATATGCTAGTACTAGGCTAGGGATCTTCAGGAATTTAATGATAAAATTGCATGATTACTTTGTGCCTGCTAGCCTAGGGTTTCCTTTACTTGAAATTGACATCATTACTGTAGTGATTTAGTGTATGCATCACAGTTGTACATAATTAAGACCTTATAGCTTGAGAATGTCTTATTTAGCCTTATGTTTTGTTCTTGTTTGATTGGGAGCTTAGGGTAGAATTGGATATTCAAAAGTCTATCAGGTCCGACGTTATGTGTGGCTACCATGTACTAGTGCTGCAGGGTTGGTGGAAGTTTCGTGAATGAGAATGTTGTTAGGATGAGTCCGCCGATTTCGAGTCGTCTAGCATCCTTTTAGGAACCAGACTTGAGTGCTCAATGTTATTATATGTTTTGTTAGGGCATTGTGGTGATACTTGGAACAAATATGGGTAGGTGTGGAAGTGAAGGTTCATAATTCTGTGGTTTGAGCTACGCATAAATTTTGTATAGATTTAATCACGGTGTCAGTGGTTGTATAGCAGTGTTTTGAATTGAACTTGTATGTGTGCAGCCGCACATGTGTGTTCGGCCGCACACATGTGTATGACTGCACACTTGTGTGCTGGTGGGGATACTATTTATAGTAGCTGAGTTGTGTCAGATTGTACTTGTTGCTGAATAGTGACGTATGTGTGTGTGTGTACTTACAAGATGTACTTCACATTTATGAGCTATAAATGTGTGCATGCTTGATGTTATTTCACTTCCACTACATCTACTCCTTCTACACTGTATTTTGATTAGTATTACTTCATTGTTTACTGAATTGGATCCATAATTTGGGGACTAACAATTGGTATCAGAGCCAATTTGGTATCAATTGAAGTATTTTGAAGTATTAGGGTGCAAAATTTCACTGTTTTTTTAAGTGTTTTTTGGTCAAAGAACTGCTATTTGATTCCTAAGTTTAAAAGTTTCAAATAGTCTGAAATCAAGTTTTATTAAAATCTGAGAAAATCGTGTGTATTGGAGTGTGCGGGTAACTGTTTGAAGGTGTGCGGTTCACTCTTGAAGGTATGCGGTTCACTATTGAAGGTGTGCGACTTACTGTTTGATGGTGTACGGTCCACAGATTGAAGGTCCATCATTCTCTGGTTTGAGTTAGGTATAAATTTTGTATAGATCTAATGACGGTGTTAGTGGTTGTATAGCAGTGTTTTGAATTGAACTTGTATGTGTGCAGCCGCACATGTGTGTGCAGCCGCAAGCTGTGTGTGCGGCCACACACGTGTGTATGGCTACACACTCGTGTGCTGGTGGGGATACTATTTATAGTAGCTGAGTTGTGTCAGATTGTACTTATTGCTGAACAGTGACGTAGGTGTGTGTGTACTTTCAAGGTGTACTTGACATTTATGAGCTATAGATGTGTGCATGCTTGATGTTATTTCACTTCCACTACTTCTACTCCTTCTACACTATATTTTTATTATTACTACTTCATTGTTTACTAAATTGGATCCATAATTTAGGGACTAACAGGAAGGTAGTATGGGCACGTACTACTAAAAGCACAGGACCCATACACATGACAAGGAAGTCACAACTCCCAGGGTTTTGTTTGGGGTTGGTCCTTAGTTGTTGTGTATGAAGTTAACTAATACCTTGTGTTGTGTTTTAGAATGGTGATGACTAGGCGCTTTGTAACTGTATCCGGGTCAGGATCAGGGTCGACATCAGGAGAGAGCGGACAGGGGGAGCTGACAGCGCCCGAGACGATCGGCCAAATGAGGCTGGATGAGATGGACGACTGGATTCGAGCAATCCTGCATGACGAGGTTGATGCGTTGTTCCGAGCTGAATTGCCGGAAATGTTCGGGTCAATTAAAACCGCCATGGTGGAGTATTTCGATGAGCGTTACGCAGCCCTCGCAGAGACATCCATTGCAGCAGCTGCATCAGCTGTAACTATAGCAGGGAGAGGAGTTGGTAGGGATTTTCAGTACCGAGACTTCGACAACACGAAGCCCCCTACTTTTGATGGGACCCAAGATCCCATCAAGGCTATGAGATGGATTTCAGATGTGGAGGGGTGTTTCTTCACCTGCTCGTGTCCTACTGACCAAAAGGTCAGGTGTGCTCTTAACCTGGTTAGGTCCGGAGCCAAGGATTGGTGGAGACTTACGATTTGGGATTATACTGATGATCAGAGAGCTGTTGTTACTTGGGAGCAGTTCAGGGAAATGTTCTGCGCTCTTTACATCCCGAGGGTTGAGCGGGAACGTTTGGCACAGGAGTTTCTGAGTCTGAGACAGGATGGAGAGTCGGTGATGGAGATCACCCGTATGTTCACTAAGAGGGTGATGTTCCACCCAACGATGTGATACTCTTCTAGAGTTACAGGAGGCCGCAAGGCGGCGGGAGTTGGAGATCGAGATGCAGCTGAGGGAGCAGCGGCCGGCCCCGATACTGTCACAGCCGGCGCCGAAGCGGCTTAAGACTGCCGATGCTAGGACCGGGGGACAACAGGGCCGCACTTGTGGGAAGTGTGGCAAGGGTCATTCTGGGGTATGTCGGGCTGGTAGTGGGTGCCACAAATGTGGCAAGGAGGGGAATTACGTGAAGGATTGTCGCCAGGATGCCACATTTCAGGGTATGAGGCTTTGTTATCACTGCATCCAGGTTGGCCACATGAGGGCCAACTGTTCACTACTTACCGCCAAGCCGGTGCAGGCTGCAGCACCGGATACCTTGAGGATCACAGACGGGAGATCCGACAGGACAGAGCCTCTGAAGGCTCAGAGTCGTGCTTTTTAGCTTACGACGGAGGAGGCCAGAGCAGTACCAGATGTGGTTGCTGGTATGTTTCTATCCTCACCTTGTTTTATTTATCTGTTATATGCTTATCTGTTTTACCTGTAATTAGGTACGTTTTTGGTGAATTCTTTGCCTGCTTTGGTCTTATTCGACTCAGGGGCAAGTCGGACTTTCGTGTCTCAATCTTTTAGTGGGGAGTTCATTATGCCTATGGGCGAGTTAGAATGTCCGTTGTGATTGCCCATCACTAACGAACACGGGGTTTCTGCTTCTTTAGTTTACCGAGGATGTGACTTGGAGATTTTCGGGGTGTCTTTTACAATAGACTTGATTCCGATTCCCATGGGGGAGGTGTGCGTGATTGTGGGCATGGATTGGCTCAGTAGGTTCAGTGCTATGATCGATTGCGAGGGTCTGTGAGTGGTGCTTCGAACCCTGAGTGGGGGAGAACTAGTGATATATGGTGAGGGCACTAGAGTAGGTTGAAGTTTTTGCTCAGCTATCAGGGCTCGGCAGTGCATTCAGCATGGGTGTATGGGTTATCTAGCGTATGTGGTACATACACGAGTCAAGGACCAGATTTCAGTCTCCGAAGTACTAGTGGTTAGGGAGTTCGCAGATGTGTTTCCGAAGGAGTTGCAAGGGATACCTCCGAAGAGGCAGGTCGAGTTCAAGATCGACCTGGTACCAAGTACGACCCGTATTGCTAAGGCGCCGTACCGATTGGCGCCGCCTGAGATGTAGGAGCTGTCGTCGCAGATACAGGATCTGCTGAGCAAGCAGTTCATTCGACCTAGTAGATCTCCATGGGGAGCACTGATTCTTTTCGCCTGGAAGAAGGACGGCTCAAACCAGATGTGCATTGATTACTGAGAGTTAAACAAGCTAACGGTGAAGAACCATTATCCACTCCCGAGGATAGACAACCTCTTTGATCAACTACAGGGCGCATCTTGGTTTTCGAAGATCGATTTGAGGTCCGGATACCACCAGGTCAGTGTCCGGAAGGATGATGTGGAGAAGACCGCATTCCGAACTCGTTATGGACATTACGAGTTCGTGGTGATGCGGTTTGGGTTCACCAACATGCTAGCAGTGTTTATGGACCTGATGAATCGGGTCTGCAGACTGATGCTCGACCGCTCGGTCATAGTGTTTATAGATGATATCTTGGTGTCTTCCAAGACACGAGAGCAGCATGAGGAGCATCTGCGAGAGCTGTTGGGGTCCTGAGGCGGGAACGGTTGTATGCCAAGTTCTCAAAGTGTGACTTTTGGCTGTGAGAGGTCCAGTTCCTTGGACATCTTGTTAACCAAGAGGGGATTTTGGTCAATCCGACCAAGATTGAGGCGGTTATGCAGTGGGAGGTCCCGAAATCCCCCTCGAATATTGGGAGCTTTTGGGATTGGCAGGATACTACCGGAGATTTATACGGGATTTCTTGAAGATTGGAGTACCCCTCACTCGCCTCACGAGGAAAGGGGTGAATTTTTGGTGGGGTCCCGAACAGCAGGGAGCGTTTGAGACCCTCTGCTGGCATTTGTGTGAGGCGTCAGTCTTGACACTCCCGGAGGGAGTTGAGGAGTTTGTGGTGTTTTGTGATGCCTCCATCACAGGGTTAGAGGCGATTCTCATGCATAGGGGATGTGAGATAGCCTACGCATCGCGGAAACTGTAACCGCATGAGACCCGATACCCTACGCACGATTTGGAGCTGGGGGCGGTGGTGTTTACCCTCAAGATATGGAGACATTACATTTATGTGGTCCCCTGTACCATTTACACGGATCACAAGAGCTTGAGACACATCACGGATCAGCCGAACCTAAACATGAGGCAGTGCAGGTGGCTCGATATAGTCAAAGACTACGATTGCGAGATCCTTTACTACCCTGGTAAGGCAAATGTGGTTGCGGATGCTTTGAGCCGCAATTCGACGGGGTCTTCCACTCCTGCGATATGTATGAAAATAGTTATGGACTCCCCGCTTGTGAGCTTGATCAGGGATGCCCAGATAGAGGGCATGCGACTAGAAAATTTGAAGAAGGAATGGATCAAGGGGGAAAACACCAGGTTTGTGTAGGATAGTCAGCGATTACTGACTAGGTAGTCGGCTTTGGGTTCCGATGTCTGGTGAGATCAGGCAGATGGTTATGGAAGAGGGTCATAAGTCTCATTTCTCCATCTACCCGGGGGGCCACCAAGATGTACCGGGATATATGTTTGAGCTATTGGTGGCCGGGTATGAAGTGCGAGATCTCTTGGTACGTCGAGAGGTGCTTGACCTGCAGGATGGTCAAGGTGGAACATCAGAGGCCGCATGTCAAGCTGCAGCCCCTAGAGATTACCTTGTGGAAGTGGGAGTAGATCACGATGGACTTTATCACCAAACTGCCAAAGATGGTGAAGGGATTCGTTGCTATTTGCATCATCGTGGACCGATTGACCAAGAGTGCCCATTTCTTGGCCATACAGGAGACTTCGTCGTTCGAGAAGTTGGCCGAGGTGTATGTTTGCAAGATCGTGTCTCGCCATGGGATTCCCGTTTCCATTGTCTCAGATTGGGATGTCAGGTTTACCTCCCATTTCTGGCAGAAGTTTCACGAGGAGCTGGGCACGCGGTTTCACTTCACCACAGCATTCCAACCTCAGACAGATGGCCAGAGCGAGCAGACTATTCAGACCCTTGAGGACATGCTAAGGGCATGTGCCATCAATTTCGGTGGGAGCTGGGATTCTCACCTACCGCTTGCAGAGTTCGCCTACAACAACAGCTATCATTCTAGCCTTGGCACCCTGCCATTTGAGCTGTTGTATGGGCGAAGATGTCGCACTCTGATTTGTTAGGGGGAGGTGGGTCACAGGGTAATGGGCCGGAAAGAGACGGTTTTGCAGACAACCGAGAAGATTTAGCAGATCAGAAAGAGGTTGTAGGCAGCTCAGTGTCGGCAGAAAAGCTACGCTGAAAGATGCCAGTCTGAATTGGAATTCCAAACCGGCAACATGGTACTTCTGAAGGTCTTGCCCTGGAAGGGTGTGATCCATTTCAGGGAAAGGGGAAATTTGGGCCTTCGATACATTGGGCCATTCAGGATCATCGCAAGGATTGGCAAGGTGGCTTATAGACTAGAGCTTCCGGAAGAGCTTATTCAGATCCACAATACCTTCCACGTATTGCAATTGTGAATGCATTACGGACCAGGAGGTTGTGGTGTCATGGGATGATGTTCAGATCGATGAGCGCCTGAACTATGTGGAGAGGCCTGTGGCCATTTTGGAAAGAAAGACAAAGATTCTGTGGACCAAGGAAATACCTTTAGTAAAGGTGCAGTGGGAACATCGTACGGGATCTGAGTGGACATGGGAGCCGCAAGCCGAGATTTGCGAACACTATCCGGCATTGTTTAGTCCAGTGGACTTCGAGGACGAAGTCTAGTTCAAGTAGGGGAGATTTGTAACGCCCCAATTCTTAGGTATTTTTCAAATTATAGTTTTTTGGGTTTGGCCCTATTCGACGAGTCAGTTACCCTACTTGTCGAGTAGCAGCGGGATTGGATCGCAACTTAAGTAACTGACTCGACGAGTCAACTAGTGGGACTAGACGAGTAGGATCTGGTAAGCGAAACCCTAATTCTCGAGGTTTGTGTCCCTATTTAAAGGAGCCTTAGCCTCCCTTGGGTCTCTTTACAGTCTTAGTGAGTCCCTGATTCGAGTGTGTATGCTTGTTGAGTGTGTGAAGCTTGATTTGAAGATTTTGAAGGAGAAGGCTTGAAGGAAGAGGAGGTTAGAGCAAGTTAGGTGGGAAAATCAACACTACTTTCAGTTGTCATCTTCCAAAGGTGGTGGGATTCATGACAGTAACCTGAAGGTTGGAACTAATTTCTATGAGTCGACGTTTCGAGGTGAGTTATCCTCACTATACTAAGGGGTCTAAGGCACCAAGGCCGGCCCAATGGTTTTGATATCCTAGTAGTTATTGATATGTTGAGTTGAGTTAGTAATGCGTGCCAGATGATATGCTAGTCGGGTAGATCTGTAGGACTGCTTGTGATACTGATTGATTACATGTATTTGCATTTATCTGTTACATATCAACATGTTGTGTGGGGTGCGTTGAGGTTGTACTTCTCCGTGCGGTAGCCAACAAACCCGAGAGTATTCCAGATACGACCTGAGGGCCCGGTAGGCATTCCAGACTCACACTGAGGACTAGGGAGCATTCCAGATACGAGTTGAGGGCCCGGTAGGCATTCCAGGCTTGTACTGAGGACCTAGGGGTAGTCCAGCTTGTAAAGTTGTGGACCCAGTACATGTTGTTTTGTTTTGATATATATGATATGCTATTGTTGATATTGCTATGTGGGTTGTATGTATATCGGTATTTTCGGGTGACTCACTAAGCTTTCGGGCTTACAGTTTCAGTTTATAGTTTCAGGTACCTCAGGGGATCGCGGGAAGGCCAAGGCTTGATCGTACAGCTCCTCCTACTATGTTATGTGTCTGGGAAAAGACTCTGATAATTAATGTGTTGAAAACTAAATTTGTAATATTTTGATGAACTTGACATGTTTTTAAAAGATTAAATTTGTTTGAAATTTTGGATGTTACACTGATATCAAATATCACTTCCTAAAAGATAATATTCAAAAATATCATATTGAGCTTCATTTTGTTCCTACAAATGAAGAGACTGCAGATGTGTTCACAAAAGCTCTCAATGAATCCAAGTTCTTACACTTTCTAGGACGACATAGCATGCTTAATCCAAATTTTCTAGGCATTTGAAGTTTTTTTTTTTTCAATTTTTTCTTGAAAATTCCATAAATATTTTAATTTCATTTTAATTTTACACAAAAGAAAGCTCCAAAAGATTTTACTTTGATTTTTTACTTTATAGAAGAGAAAACAAAAGGATTTTATTTTCTTTCTTTTGTCTTTACTTTGAACAAAATAAAATACAAAAAAGATTTTTTTTTTTTTTTACTTTTTTAGGAAAATGCAGTTTTTCATCACAACTATGCAAATGACAAAGGTTAGTTTCTCCACACTTTCAAAAAATTTCACAATACTAAATTTTGTGGTTCTTCGGTTTGATTAAGTACACGTCTAATATTGGTAAGTTAGTGACCATTAACAAGCTTCATTGTTATACTCTACTTAGAGTTATAACATACATCAAGTACTAAGGTTATGTGGGATAATTTGAGGCAAATAATGTTTAGTTAAGCCAGTATGTTATAGTATATTTGTGGCTTCTTTTTCCTAGTAAACTCATTAGACAAAAAACGCAAACTTGTGTACTTTAAGGGACATGAAAATCTTTGGTTTGTGAATATCTATACCTAATAAAAAGCTTCTTCGTTAAAGCAAAGGTCTAAATAAGTGGTTAACCTTTTGAAACGAAATGTGTAAATAAAAGGTTATAGGTGGTAGGAATGCCAAAAATGAATCTTGTTCAAAATAAGTGGGGAACGTTAATGAGGATTGTCAGTATTTTGGGTTTTGGAAGTAACTAGGCCTTAGTCACAAAATACAATACTAAAAAAAAGAGTTCTACAAAAATATAAAGAAGTGTAGTTATATTCATAGGTCAATTATTAGATAAAAAAGAGTAATTTTCATACAAAAATTAATATTGTACAAAAATATAAAGAAGTGTAGTTATTTGTGGGTTTTGAGCATCCTAACACTTGCTAAGTGTACATGCAACCCTAATAACCTTGGATCTATGTTTGTCTAATTATCATGCAAAGTTGAATTCCAAGGTTATATTCCTATCTAGCATACATGGGGAACCATTTTAACTTAAAGTATAGATAGAATAACTTACCTTGTTGTTGTTTGTGTTCCTTGAAACCTTGTGAGCCTAGCACCCCAAGTGTGATGCCTCAAATGCTTCACACAACACCAAATGCTCTTGGAAGAACTTATGAGAGAACACACACTTCTCAAAAATCGGCCAAGCCCTCTTGTTTCTTAGTGTAGCCGATTTTGGTGGAGAATATGTTTCTTATATAGTGTTGACACATCTAGGGTTAAACCCTAATGTGTCATGACTCTTCATTTCCATGACCCATGGGTTTGTAACTCCCATGGAGCATCCATGGAGCATCCTATGGGTGGAACTCAACTTGATAATCCATGGAGCCTCTTAGCCCACTATACAAGATATGGATGATTTACATAATCAACCCATATATTTAATTAGTTATCTTTTGATCACATAATTAATCCTAAATTAATTCTTGATCAAACTAATCAAATAATATTATTAATACATTAGACCTTATAATATATTAATAATCTCCAAGTGTTATTTCTCTCATTTAGTCTATCCAATTGCATGGTGCCATGCAACCCAAATGGACCATGCCGGGTCGGGTCAAGTACATACCAGAAATAGTTATGGACTTAGACACCTTATCCAACAGTCTCCCACTTGGATAAGTCTAATAACTATTACTGCAAGTATGACTTCAGGAACCGATCGGCAATCGTAGCTCTTTACAAGGTTTCTCAGAACTGAGAAGATGATGGTACGCCATTTAAGATAAGTGATCATATAATCCTCTGTTCTAGATATCAGTCGGACA
Organism: Lactuca saligna; assembly: GCF_052625555.1. Classification (NCBI taxonomy): domain Eukaryota; kingdom Viridiplantae; phylum Streptophyta; class Magnoliopsida; order Asterales; family Asteraceae; genus Lactuca; species Lactuca saligna. Next base: position 103,842,335 of record NC_136418.1, on the reverse strand, counting down.
AATACACGGAACAACGTCTTACTTATTGTCCAACAGTTTGTTTCCCGATTTCTGATTTGTTTGACAAAGAACTTCATTGAACACATCAATTTAGTTCTGACCGGGCCCGGTACATAGGTCAAAACAAAAACATCAAGGGGCCCAGATATCAGCTTCTAATCCAAGAAGGAACAGATAAACTTCGACTCATATGTTTGTTCTACCACTCATTGAATTACACACAAGAGCGCGATTTATAACGTCGAGTTACCAATGCGTTTTTCGTACAATCAATGCATAACCAACTTGTAAGTAACAAATCATATCTCTAGGTTTGAAGACTTATACGATATTACCGTCTCACGATCACTCGAGATAGAATTCCATTAAGTGATTCCAGTGAGCGTGGGTTGAGTCCAATGCTCAGAACTTATGAGCACTCATGATTGATGTAGCCTTATCCAAGACCTCTACAACCAAACATGACAGTCTTGATTCATACCTACTTCCGACATATGACCGACTGTGGAGGTTTGAATAATATGTTATACCAAACAAAAATTATTCTGGAAGTCAAAACATGCAAAAGAAATATAGTAAACGATCGACAAGAGATAGCAACACTTTACTCATAAATAAAACACTTTTATTCATCATCAGATGTCAATTACACTTTACAAATTTCGAGGTTATCTAACTACTAAATCTAATATCATCCTTCATCCCTATGCTCCGAGCATGCTGGAGATGCTTAACCCGAGTCAGTCCCTTCGTGAGGGGATCTGCCGGATTGTCATCTGATGATACCCTCTTTGCCACGAGGAGTCCTTCTTCGATCCGATGTCTGATGAAATGGTATTTTCTGTCGATGTGTCTGGATCTCCCGTGATCCCTTGGTTCCTTGGCTAAGGCAACAGCACTTTCACTATCACAGAAAATTTCCTTTGGCTCTTTAATAGCTGGTACAACTCCAAGGTCTCCAATGAAGTTCCTCAGCCATAACGACTCCTTTGCTACCTCGCTAGCTGCAATATACTCTGATTCACAAGTAGAATCTGCCACTGTCTCTTGCTTGGAACTCTTCTAAGAAATTGCTCCTCCATTTAGGGTAAAGACCCAGCCCGACTGAGAGCGGAAGTTATCCCTATAAGTCTGGAAGCTAGCATCGCTATACCCTACTACTCTCAAGTCATCACTCCCACCGAGGGTAAGGACCCAGTCCTTAGTCCTTCGTAGGTACTTGAGAATATTCTTTACCGCAGTCCAGTGTGCCTTGCCAGGGTTCCCCTGAAACCTGCTAACCATGCTCAGGGCAAAAGCTACATCAGGTCGAGTACACGTCATAGCATACATGATCGATCCTACAGCCGAAGCATAAGGTATTCGACTCATTTGTGCTATCTCAGCCTCAGTACTAGGGCTTTGTGTCTTACTCAGTTTGCGTTACTCTGGATGGGTAATTCTCCTTTCTTGGAGTCCTGCATGCTGAATCTCTTTAGCACCTTATCCAAGTAGGTACTTTGACTAAGTCCAATTAGTCTTTTACTCTGATCTCTCAAGATCCTTATCCCTAAAATATAGGCAGCTTCACCAAGGTCCTTCATAGCGAAACACTTTCCAAGCCAGGACTTTACTTCCTGCACGGTTGGAATGTCGTTTTCTATGAGTAGTATGTCATCCACATACAATACCAAGAAGCTAACTATACTCCCACCAGCCTTGACATACACACAAGATTCATCTTCACTCCTAGAAAAACCAAATTCCTTGACCTTTTCATCAAAGCAAAGATTCCATCTGCGAGGTGCTTGATTTAATCCATAAATGGATTTCTTAAGCTTACACACTCTATTAGGGTACTCGTTGCTGACAAAACCCTCTGGCTGACTCATGTCAACATCTTCAGCCAACTTTCCATTAAGGAAAGCAGTTTTGACATCCATTTGCCAAATTTCATAGTCATGAAATGCGGCTATGGCTAACAGAACCCGAATAGACTTAATCTTGGCTATCAGAGAAAAGGTCTCATCATAATCCACTCCAGGAATTTGAGAGAAGCCCTTTGCAACCAGCCTAGCCTTATAAGTCTATTCGGGTACTCGTTGCTGACAAAACCCTCTGGCTGACTCATGTAAACATCTTCAGCCAACTTTCCATTAAGAAAAGCGGTTTTGACATCCATTTGCCAAATTTCATAGTCATGAAATGCGGCTATGGCTAACAGAACCCGAATAGACTTAATCTTGGCTATCGGAGAAAAGGTCTCATCATAATCCACTCCAGGAATTTGAGAGAAGCCCTTTGCAACCAGCCTAGCCTTATAAGTGTGTACTTTACCATCCATGTCGGTCTTCTTCTTGAAGACCCATTTGCACCCTACAGTCTTACGACCTGGTACATTCTCAACCAAGTTCCAAACTTGATTGTCATACATGGATTGTATCTCGCTATCCATAGGCTCTTTCCATTTAGCAGACTTGGAGCCTGCCATGGCTTCCTCGTAGCTGTTAGGGTCATCTTGACTTACTAGTGTCCCATCACTAATAAGTGTCTCACCTTCTGCAGTAATATGGAATCCATAGTAATGCTCAGGTGCACTCCTAACTCTCGTGGAACGCCTCAGAGGCACAGATTTGTCAATTGGCTCAACAGGAGTTTCCTCCTCAAGTTGAGGGCTAGAGTTTGAAGTTCCATCATCACTTGACTCTTGAATTTCTTCAAGATCAATTTGCCTCCCACTGTCTCCTTGGCTTATAAACCTTCTTTCTCAAAAGACTCCTCTTCTTGCTACAAAGACCACATTGTCACTAGGTCTGTAGAAGAGGTAACCAAAGGATTGCTGTGGGTAGCCGATGAAAATACACCTCTCGCTTCGGGTTTCGAGCTTATCAAGAGTCTCGCGTCTCACGAAAGCCTCGCAACCCCAAATCTTGATGTGGTCTAGTTTAGGTACTTTACCAGTCCACATCTCGTGAGGAGTTTTGGCAACTTTCTTTGTAGGGACTAGATTAAGGATATGTGCGGCAGTCTCTAAGGCATACCCCCAGAATGAGATTGGTAGCGAAGCTCGACTCATCATGGAACGAACCATGTCCAACAAGGTTCGATTACGCCTCTCAGCCACACCATTCAACTGCGGTGTCCTGGGAGGTGTCAATTGTGAGACAATCCCACATTCCCTTAGATAGTCGAGGAACTCTGAACTAAGATACTCACCACCTCGATCGGATCGAAGCATCTTAATGTTCCTGCCCAATTGATTCTCGACTTCCTGTTTAAATTCCTTAAACTTCTCGAAAGTCTCTGACTTATGCTTGATTAAGTAGACATATCCATATCTACTGTAATCATCAGTAAAAGTCAAATAATAACGATTAGCATCCCTTGTGGCATGTTTGAATGGTCCACACACATCCGTGTGTATAAGGTCCAACAAACCTTCACCCCTTTCACACGAGCCTGTGAAGGGTGACTTTGCCATTTTTCCAAGTAAGCATGATTCGCAACTATCATCTGACTTTAGGTCAAACGACTCCAAGACTCCATCCTCTTGGAGTTGGCTTATGCGTTTCTTGCTTATATGTCCAAGACGACAATGCCATAATGATGCTTTATCCAAGTTATTATTATTAGTAGAATCAATACACAAAACATTATTTCCTGAGTTATCTACAACAGATACAGCTTCATACACACCATCACAAGGTAATGCTTTAAAATAAAGAACATTATTAAAGAAAGCATCAATATAACCAACTTCATTATTAAACGAAAAGGTAAACCCTTGTTTCTACAAAGCATGAAAGGAAATAATATTTCTTGCCATTCCTGGCGAGTAACAACACTTATTTAAATATAAACTAAACCCACTACTTAGCGATAAAGTATAAACTCCTATCTTGGTGACAGGTGAAGCTTTCCTGTTCCCCATGATCAAGTTTATTCTTCCTTGCTCCACATCCTCACTTCTTCTTAGTCCCTGCAATTCACAACAAATATGAATACCACAACCGGTATCAAGGACCCAAGATTTCGAATGGGGTGAGTTATTAGAAATGATAGTGTAAATACCTGCATGGTTGGGTTTGACTTTCCCATCCTTCACATCCTGCTGGTACTTTGGGCAGTTCCGCTTCCAATGAGCTTTTTCATGGCAATAGAAGCATTCAGCCTCTTTTGGGTCAGAAGAAGGAGTAATGAAACCTTTCTTGGTTCCACTTGAAGAAGAGCCATCAAGGGTCCGAGCCTTGGTACCCTTCGAAGATCTCTTTCTCTTCCTCCCTCGACTTTTCCCGATTGCGAGAACCGGAGTTGAGTTTGGAGTAGGAGTGATAGCAACCGACTTCCCCTTAAGACCTGATTCTGCAGTCTTGAGAAGTCCCTGAAGTTTGCTGAGTGTGACCTCTTCCTTATTCATGTGATATGTCATGCGGAATTGATCATAGCACGATGGTAAGGAGCGCAAAATTATATCTATTGCAAGCTCCTCAGGGAAGTTCACATTAAGCTTCAGCAATCGATCCACATATCTTTGCATTTTCTGCATGTGGCTCGTGACGGAATCCCCGTCGTTCATCATGGTTGTTATCATGGAGCAGATGATTTCGTACCTCTCTTGTCGTGCACTTTGATGGTATCTTTCCATCAAATCTTGGTGCATTTCATAAGGGTAGAAATCCTCATAGGACTTTTGGAGTTCTGTTGTCATTGTGGCCATCATGATGCATGCTACTTTCGTAGCATCCCTTTCATGTGCCTGAAAGTCAGTGATCTCCTTAGGAGTTGCAGTGGTCTCATCAATCTCCTTAAGCTCCTTGTCAAGGACATATTCTTTGTCCTCGTAGCGGGTAATCATCCTGATGTTTCTGATCCATTCATTGAAGTTGGATCCATCAAAGGTGACTTTCCCACACAAACTCATAAGAGTAAAGGAGCCATTAGGATTCGAGCCAGAAGCATTATTTGAAGACATCTGAAAGAGGAGAACAAGTTTAGTATAGATTTAAGAGAGTCCTTAATAAAACACCCAAATGTAATATTAAGGCTAGGATCCAATCACAATATAATATAACTTAGAAGAGGTATGCCGTAATCTAAGCTATACCATATTTGAGAGGTAGGTGAATGACGATTCACCAATTTCCACCACGAAAACCGAAATATTAGATATTAGGTTTTTTTATGATTGGTTCTTAGAAATTCCTAGATTCTTTAAGATTCAATGAACTTTTCAAAGGCATGTTTCAGTCTCGAGAGTGCCCTCCAAGTTTTGTGACTGGGATACCGATGATCACAAAACGAGGTGTGAAGTACCCATGCAAATCACTTGGTACCCTTAAAGTTTATCACTCAATTGATGTGCCGGTAAACCACACACGCTCCACTGATACTATAATAAACCTTAATTCACCCTTTACCTACCTTGTTAAGTCCAAGTTAGTGTGCCGGTTAACCACACACGCTCCACCAACGACTTAGACAAAGTGTAAAGTGTAATTTCATGGATTAGCACTTTATTCACATTTTCCTAAAGTAACTAAGATTGGGAATTTAATAAAACATTTAGTTACTTTATAATATTCATCATGCTTTGAATGAGAGTTTATAAGTCCTTGTCTTACCCGTTCGGCTAACGACCCTCCACCAGTCAAGCAAGCGGTGGGTGAGAGTAGACACCCACTAAGTCACCATTTTATAGGCAACAACCTTATACCCACCTTATAGACCGGCTTCGTGAATGAGGCGTACTAGCGGTAAGACGACTTTATTCTTATACATATATATATATATATATATATATATATATATATATATATATATATATATATAATTATTAAATCATCATAATATAAGTATAAGGGTTGAATTTTAACTTTTAAAATTCTAGGGGTTGGAACTTAAAGTTTTAACTTAACTTTACTTGTTCCAAAACTTGAGGGCAAGTTTTGTAACTTTTAAAGCTTTTTCATTTCTTGTAACTTATGAGTTTAATAGAGTAATAAAATGAAGACTCTTCATTTTTCTAACTCTTGTGTTTGTTTTAATGGTTTTAATTCAAGTGTGACTCTTGGTTTTCCATAACTTGAGGACAAGTTATGGACTCCATTAAAACACATTATGATTAAGAATTAATCTACCACATAGGTTACAAATAATTCCTATGATCATCTAAAACATCATAAAAACAAGAACATGAATATGAACACATTCATAAATTACACTTAAAACTTTGTAATTTTGACAACTAGTTGCTGTAAATGAATTAGCAAAGACATTACACCACCAAAAACAAGTTTTCAATTACCAAAACAGTTTAGGGTAATGTTTCTAATTCATTTCCAGCAACTAAATTGAAATTCTGCAATCAGTCGACCCTACTCGCCGAGTGCATGAACTCACTCGCCGAGTTGGTTGAAGATACACATGAACTCGACGAGTCCCCCCTATAGACTCGACGAGTCCACTCGCAGACAACAAGATTTTCGACTTTTTTTTTCAACTTTTAAGCACAAATAAAAAAACAAACAAGCCTAGGCTCTGATACCACTTATGGGTTTTGAGCATCATAACACTTCCTAAGTGTACATGCAACCCTAATAACCTTGGATCTATGTTTGTCTAATTATCATGCAAAGTTGAATTCCAAGGTTATATTCCTATCTAGCATACATGGGGAACAATTTTAACTTAAAGTATAGATAGAATAACTTACCTTGTTGTTGTTTGTGTTCCTTGAAACCTTGTGAGCCTAGCACCCCAAGTGTGATGCCTCAAATGCTTCACACAACACCAAATGCTCTTGGAAGAACTTATGAGAGAACACACACTTCTCAAAAATCGGCCAAGCCCTCTTGTTTCTTAGTGTAGCCGATTTTGGTGGAGAATATGTTTCTTATATAGTGTTGACACATCTAGGGTTAAACCCTAATGTGTCATGACTCTTCATTTCCATGACCCATGGGTTTGTAACTCCCATGGAGCATCCATGGAGCATCCTATGGGTGGAACCCAACTTGATAATCCATGGAGCCTCTTAGCCCACTATACAAGATATGGATGATTTACATAATCAACCCATATATTTAATTAGTTATCTTTTGATCACATAATTAATTCTAAATTAATTCTTGATCAAAATAATCAAATAATATTATTAATATATTAGACCTTATAATATATTAATAATCTCCAAGTGTTATTTCTCTCATTTAGTCTATCCAATTGCATGGTGCCATGCAACCCAAATGGACCATGCCGGGTCGGGTCAAGTACATACCATAAATAGTTATGGACTTAGACACCTTATCCAACAGTTATATTCATAGGTCAATTACTAGATATTGTAATTTTATTTTAAAGTAGTGTCACTTGGAATTTGGTGATTCCTTTTGAAACGAAAGGTGTAAATAAAAGTGTATAGGTTGTAGGAAGGCCAAAAATGAATGTTGTTCAAAATAAGCGGGGACCGTTTATGAGGATTGTCAGTATGTTGGGCTTTGGAAGTAACTAGGCCTTGGACACAAATATATGCATTGTTGTGAGACATAATTGGTGAGTACAAATTGGATTATTCTTTGTGATGGTAATGAGTTCAAAATTAATAATCAACAAAGGAAATTCTTTATAATTCTAAGTGCAGGATCATACACAAAATTTAGTTGCTTGATAAATTTGTAAGTGACAGTAAGATAATCCACAATGCTTCTAAATCAGTATCCTTCTAAATTTTAATGTTTCCCTAAGATTATATATTCCATATACACACACTTCAATGCATTTTACTATTTCCATCTTAGATTCTCTATCCATATGCACACACATCACCCTTAAAGATAGATTATTTAGTGTTTGAATTTTCATACTTTTTGTTTAAATCATGCCTTAAAATCTAGGGAGAAGCAGCTATGTTAGTTAGAGAATATCACTTACTTGATCATGGAACATCCTTAGCCAAGTGGAGCATCTTATGACAGGTGGACCATTTTCTTCAAGAAAACCATATGTGCTTGTCTTGGTTCATGGAGCATTCTCGTATATAGTGAAGAAGAAAAAAATCAAAAGGTTTGAAGGACATGTGTGAACCATCTTGGACCAACTGGAAGCATCATCGAGCAACTTCATGTACTTGGACCAACTAGAAGTACTTTGGAGCAACTTCACAAACTTGATCATTTTGACCGTCATCATCCAACCTGAAGCAACTGTATGCTCTTGGACCATCTTGGATGATCTTCATCAACTTGATCACTTGGATCATCATGGACCATCTCTACTACCTTGGATCAACGGGAAACTACTTGGACTATCTTAGAGCATCTTCTGCTACATAGAGCATGTTCAAGAACTTGGAGCATCTTTAGCCATCTGGTGCATCACGTCCATATGGATCATCAAGTCAACATAGAGCATAATCAATGTGCCATGAATGATTGGAGTAGGTCATGAAAATTCTTTAGGTTCTAGGCACATCCATGAAGATAAGATCCATGCACGTGCCACCTTTTCTTTCTTGAATCTTAAGTCATCATTTTCTCGCTCACGACTCAAGTTGACTTTTTCCTGTTTATACTTGATATCATCCAAGTCTTCTGGTCACACAAGTTGCTCAATGCAAGCCCTACTTTGGCCCATTAAGAAACCCTAGAAACCTTCACCTATAAACACTTCACTTCTATTTCTCATTCTGGCTTTTTAACTTTCTCACAAATTCTTCTCTCATAATCATTTGGAGCAACATCGAATCTTGTTTTGGAGAAAAATAAAAATTCTTATTTAATTTGGAGCAAGATTACTTCGTGAGAAAAATATCTTGGAGCACTTCGGGCTTGCAACAGACTTCGGAACAACAAGCATCTTATCCTTCGGTTGGTGCAACAGATTTACCTTCGCAACTTCTTGGCGCAATAGTGTTACTCTCCGATCAACAATCTTTAGTGCAACAGCAACTCTCGGTCTCGCGTTCCCTCTTCCACCATTTCCTCTTGCACCAACCCTGTCTTCCCTCTTGACCCTTGCAACCTTCCCTTTGTCTACTTCTTTTTGCGCCACTCAACTATTTCTTCTTGTGCCATCAGCACCTGGCGCAACTTTGCACATAACTACTTGGCGCACCTTCGCATGTGGACACAAGCGTCTTGCGTCATACTTTCTTTTCCTCTTCTCTTGCACCACAAGTATTCATTGCCTCATACTACAACCTCTTCCTATTGAGCCTCACTCAACTCTAAAACCTAATTTGACCTCACTCATGGAACAACAACCTCCAATTAGTCCATACCATTCTTGTGCCATATTCCTTTTAACCTAAACCTTTTTTTGGCACAAAACCTAATCGAAATACTCTTTTTGCGCCATCCTTCACCTTGCAACACTTGATTTTTTTCTTGCCCCATACTCAATCCTTGATTCCTCTACAACTAACCCTAATTACGCCACACACCCTTTCTTGTGCCATAAACCCTGATTTGCACCAACCCTAATCCATACCCTCTCTTGAGCCACGCTCAAAAACCCTGTGCAACACTTCAATCGTGATCTATATCTACCCCTTGGCACCACATCACCATTTGTAACCCTCTTGATCAAAAAAAAAAATCGACATAGCCTTTTGCACCAAACCCTTATCTCTCTTCCCTTGTTGCAACTACGAGTTGTCTTTTTTTTTTTTTTTTTTGCGCAACAGTCATCTCTTGGCACAACATCAATAGTAGATGTAATCTCTTTGGCACATGTTATACTACCAAAGGCAATCAACAACTTCTATTTCAATATCACTTGGTTTTCAACAATTCTTCTTGTGTCATCATCATTATCCCTCATTTTCTCTCTTTCGTGATCATCAAGAAAGAACTGAATTTTCTTGTGCATCCTCGCGAGCATTGGCGCAACAACTTCTCCTTCGCAATGCTCCTTGGCTCATGAACTTCACCTTTGGTCAACTCCTTGGTGTATCTTGGTTCATCTTCAGTATGGTGCAACAAAGCCATTCGCAAGCTTGGCGCAACACAACTCCTCTCCTGCGTAACTTCGGTAAGCTATTCCTCCTCACAAGACTTAGGCACAACAAAGCCCTTCACGAGCTTGGCATAATACAAATCCTCTCTTGCACAAATTTGGTAAGCTATTCCTCCTCGCAAGACCTTGGTTCAACAAATCCATCCCCTTCGTTTCTTCCTTCCTGCGCCACAACAACTCCACTTGTGCTAACCACCTCATGCGCTACTCCTTATTCTCATATTGCGCCATATCATCCTGGTGACCATCTCCTCCTGCTTGCGACTTCTCCTCTTGTACCATCTCTCCCTCTCAGTCCTTCCTCCCTCCTCGTGAGAAGCGTCTTTCTTCAGCCCTCTCAATGGTGCTTCCCTCTCTCTTTCTCTCTCTCTCTCTCTCTCTCTCTCTCTCTCTCTCTCTCTCTCTCCGTCGTTCTTGTGCCATCTTTTTTCTCTTCTCTTTAAGTTTTTTTTTGTACTTTTTTCAGTAAGTTTTTTTTTGGATTAGACATCCATTTTAACAATAAATAAATAATAATTTCTTTTATTATTTATTTTCTTTTCAAATTTTAGTACTAATCTATTTTCAAAAGATATCTACAATTTTTCTTTAATAAAAAATTATTTTGAAAGTATCATTTTTTTAATAAAATTTTTTCTCTCATATTATTTTTTATATGTTATAGTCTTTTAAGATCAAGACTTAGCAACTTTTTTTTATTATAACACTAGATTATATGGTTCAACAAAATATCAAAGCTTTTATTTATTTATTTATTTTTCTTGTTGAAAAAATCAAGTTTTGTTTTTTTCATTCTTATTCAACGTTTGATTTTTCTTCAAACTTCTAGTCTAAATAAAATACAAAATGAATTTGGAAAATTTTCATTTCCGACACTCATTCCCTTATCTGGACTAAAAGTTAATTCTTGTCTAGATTACGCAAATTCGAACATATTTTTTCAAATAGGCATTTGATTATAAGTTATACAACTTTTCCAAGAATATTTTTACATTACTAATCCATTTCAAATCTTTTTTTTATCTTTTTTTTACCAATTCTCATATTGACAGTTACATTTTCTTTGACACAATCATTCAAGTTTGAGGAACACATTCTACCGAATTATTTTCAAAGTTTTTTGTTTATGTGTGTCTGCTTTAACAGAAAATATCATTGAAGTAGAGGGCGAAAATGTTAAATCAATATTTTTCCTTTTACACATTTTTAACACTCTTGTTTCAGTAACCATCACATAGGGGAAACGGTTGGAAATATTTATATGTGATTGTCATTTGAAATAAGTTGAGTATTGATTTAAATTTACTAACAAACATTATCAGAATGTTTAAGGTTGGAAAGATCCTGAAGATTCAACAAGTGTTTGAAGATTCAGATGTTAGAGCACTTGAAGTTGACATGGAACACTTATAGTTCACATGGAGCACTTTTAGTTATCATGGATCAATTGTAGCTAAGATGTTGCACTTGGAGCTGACATGAAGCACTTGTTGAATATTGAGCACTTGTAGCTTACGTGGAGCACTTGATGAATTCAAGTTGGATAATCATGATATTATATAGCACATCTAGAACATATATGTAGCATCAAGAGATTGGTGATCATCTGGAATATTATTGGCTCGTCAAAAACACTGTTGGATTATCTGTAACTCTATGGATCAATAAGACGGTGATGGATCAACATGAATGCTTGGTGGTTCATCTCAAGTCAATGGATCAACATGATCACATTGATTGCTCAAAAAGATTACACATGGCACATCATCGTAGGTCCAAATACTCAATGGCACATGTAGTTCATCCATGATCCATCATGAACATGTGGTTGTATATCTTCAAGTTCAAGACATATTCCAACATTCAAGAAACAACTCAACTTGATCAATGAAACTTTTGGAAGTTGACGACATGTTAGAAGACAATGGAGTAACATGATGCTCATGTTACTCATCACACTTTCAATGCTTGTCAAGAAGGCTCTAGAAACATGAAGACTCAAAACTTAAATGGAACCCTGACGGAACTGAAATATTCCATCCATTCTTCGTTAAGTGGGGCAAAAGCGTTAACTGATTACTAAGTCGTGATGACATGTCAACACCTAACTAGTCAATCCATGTCATGGGATTTTCCAAAGCCTATAAATAGGCCCCTTGGAATCCATAATAAAATTGCTCAATTCTGATCCTTCTGCTCATTCCCTGCTCATTTTGCTTAGTTGCTGTTTAGACTAGTTTCAGGGAGCCACTTGAGTGCTTTAGTTTTTTCATCATTCACATGCTTGTAATTGAATCTTTATGAATATGAGACACTTCTGAATCATTGATCTTGAACATCAAAAACATTATGTCATTAACTTGGTTGATTCACAACTATTTACTTTCTGCATTACTTGCCACTTGACGATTCTAAAACTCTGTTTTAGTACTTTTACACTTACGCTATTCTAGTCTACTTTCACTGATTTTATAATTTTTCAGTTGGTATCAGAGAACCTAATTTTATAATTTCCTTAGTTTCCATCAAAAAATCGTCACTAAACTGAGAATTTTACACTAAATTCCTATTTATCAAGCTTTGTGATGGATTTCTGATGGATTTTCAAAAACAAATAATTAAATTTACATTTGACGGGGAAATTTGAGGGGTTGCCCAGGCTACGTAGTGGCTCCACCCTGTCTCATATATAAATATAAATATATATGTATATAAATATATATATATATATATATATATATATATATATATATATAGAAAAAGAGAGAGAGAGAGAGAGAGAGAGAGAGAGAGAGTAGATATACGAGCGTTGGCGAAAGGAGAGAGCAGATCTGCATGCTCAGACAAATGATGAGCCCTAATGTATGAGTTCCAATGAGCGAAAAAGTCTAATTTATGAGCTCCGATGAGTGGTGAAGATCCACTATAATTACCTCCTTCTAGATTTTTTTCAACTTCGATCATATCTAGCCTCCTTGTTCGTCTCCAACTGCCACCATTGTTTGCTACTGCAATGGTAACATTGAATCTCTACATACCATACTAAAATCGAATGTGATAAATCTAAAAACTACCTGTAACACCCTGTCCCGAATCGTTTCCTAATTTGGGGTTGCGACCAGAAGACCGGTTTTCATAAGGTTTACGACCTTTTAGAATGGGAGATTTAGACCTATTTGGGTGTGTCTAAGGTAGGATAGATGTTCCGGGAAGTTCGTTTTGTAATTTAGAGCCCAAGGGTATTTCGGTAAAGTGTCATTTCAGGCTTTTATGAGTTTTGGATTTTTGTTTGGAACATTTTAAGGTAAGAATGAGTTTTGGCTTATGCTGAGTAACATGGGCATACAAAAGGGAGTATGATGGGCATCTTTAGTCTTCCTGAGTATGTTGGGTGTACTAGAAGTATGTTGGGCATTCGCAATCTGTGTCCAGACCCTATTTTCATGGTTTGAGCTCTATTTAAGCTCCTTGTCTCCCCTAAACCCACTACATTCTTAGCATCCACTCCTCCAACTCCCCTTCCATCTAACCCTAACCCTAGTTGAGCCTTGTGTGCTAAAAGAAGGTGTTTTTAAGTGCTTTGGAATATGAATGGTGCACCTTAGAGAAGAAGAAACTACTTGGAGAAGTGTTGGTTGCTTCGGTGCTTGTAGATTTGGACTTTTTTCACCTTGATCTATCTTTTAGAGGTATAAAGTTGGAATCTTGTCAATGTATTTGTTAGATCTAAATAGTTTTGCATGTTATGAGCTTTTTGTCATTTTAATGCATAAAGTTTAGATGTTGAAAGTTTGTGACCTTGTTATGGATAAAGTTGGTGTAACACCGAGAATCAGAAATACTGAGAAAGGAAAGGAAAACTCTAAGTCAACGGGGTCAACTCATCAAATCCATTGGTGAATTCGACGGGTCAGAGCGGGATCCAGGTTATGGAATAAGTGACCGACTCGACGAGTAGTAAAGCGGACTCGGCGAGTCTGGTCTGATCGAGGAAAACCCTAATCTGAGGGTTTTCACCCTATTTAAAGGACCTTAAGTCCTCTCCTTAGTCCCCCTTGTCGCCCAGAAGCTGCTATACACGATTCCAAACCCTATTTAAGTGAGAGAAGGAAGGAAGTAGGTTTGGGCTTTTTGCAAGAAGAAGGTTTGGAGGAGTTGACCACTAAGGAGCTGGAGGATCCAACCCTTTTGTTGTGAGCATTAGTTTGAAGGTAACAATCTATCACTTTGCCTTTTTTGATTCTAGATCTTCTCATGGAGGGTGTTTTGGGGCCATTTTGGTATGATAAGGAGCATTTTTGATTTAGAATTCCAGATCTAAGGTTGATACTTCAGATCTAGGTGTGTCTTGGCCCAGAGATCCATAAAGTATCAGTTTTTGGTGTGTTGGTTATGCATCTTTGCCCCAAAACCTTTCCCTAGAGTGTTTTAAGCCCATATCTCTTTGGTTCCACGTAAAGTTTGCAACTTTACGTGAGGAATAGACTTGGGAAGGGTGGATCTATAAGTTGGAGCCCCTGCATGGCTCGCAAAGCCAATATATGGTTTAAGAGCTGAAAAGACTAGGTGAGTCACATGGGTGGAATCGGCGAGTTGGACGAAGATGGGCATGGAATTTACGAGTTGGAAGAACAACTCGGCGAGTCTGTTGAAGATTGTCATGGACTCGGCGAGTCTGTTCTTGGACTCGGCGAGTCAGGTCACGTAGCACTAACCCCTTCTAATTAAGGCTCAGATTAGTGAGTTGAATGGTGACCCAGTGAGTTGGACAGGATGGGACTCAGAGATTGTTGAACTCGACGAGTCTTGGGGTGACTCGGTGAGTTGGGTCACATTATGAGAGTTCTGAGTATGTGTACTTGACGAGTCAAATGACTGACTCGGCGAGTAGAGTCAGCCAGAAAGATTGACTTCGACCATAGTTGACTTAGTTTGGCTTTTAGAGTTTAGTTGGAACTAAGTGATATATGTATGGATATTGGTAGCCCGAGGAGCTAGTGGATCAGCAGTTCATAGAATTGTCGATCAGCAGGCTGAGGGTTATTAGCAAAAGTTCAGCAGTGCAAGTGAGTTTCCCTTTGTGTGAATGGGTCTACGGCCACAATGTCGGTCCATGTAGTTATGAATAGGAAGAATCAGGGGTTAGCCCTAGGCACTGTTTGCTGGTATGATATTCAGGACCAAGGTCTGATGTCGGGCGGTTGCCCAAGGAATGGTTTTCATGATAGTGTATACCTGTTGTCTGTGTGATGCATGTATGTGCCTGGTAGGAAGGTGAGTGTGGGTGAGGTCCCCTATCTCACCAATAGCACAGTATGGATGGTGTTCCATATCTCATTAGTAGCAGAGCATGGGCGAGGCACGAGATAGGCATGGAGTAACTGTGGGCGTGGGCCCGTATCTCACTTACCGTAGGAGCTTGGACAGGGTTCCATGACTCACTAGTGACAAGACAGGGGCGATGCCCAAGACAGGAGAGGCCTAAGGACAAGAATGAGTAGGGTATGTTTAGTTATGTATTATATGCTATTTGTACTATATGTCGTTAGCGGGTAGGGCCCAGAGATAGGCATGGCGTAAAGAAACATTTTTGTCTCCGAGCGGGGCTCGGAGCCAGGCGGGGACTAGAGCGGCGGGGACCTTGTAGCGGGAGGGGCTCAAGGTAGGGGTGATGCCTAAAATAGCGGGTGTGGCCCAGTATATGATGTATGTTTTTGTGCAGAGTATGTGGTAGTTTAGGGAACTCACTAAGCTTCGTGCTTATGGTTCTCGGTTTTGGTTTCAGGTACTTTCGGTAGCGGAGGGAAGAGCTCGGGGTGATTGCATGGCACACACCATTGATTAGTCAGCCTGGGATGTTTTACTCTGATAATGAAATATGTTTTGGAATTAACATTCTGAATTTATGTTATGACTTATGATATGTTTTTATGAATATGGCTTTGATAATGATTTAAAGAAAAAATATTGGTACGGATTTTTGGGACGTTACAAGTTGGTATCAGAGCCTTGGTTTGAGGGATTCGGATGTACTCTCGGTTGTGTCTGAACTCAAACTAAGGGATTGGTCTAAAAATTTTCAAAATGAAAAGCAGTTGTGTAAAATGAGTTTTTAGAAAGGAAACAGTTTTAGTAAAGCGAATAGAATTCAGAAAGAAAAGAACTTTAATTAGAGAGAAAGGTGTCGTGTATGCAATCAACTAAGTCCAAGTAAGTACCCCAAAATACCCATACAAGTTTATGTTATATTTATCAGTTAGTAGAACAACATGCTAGATTAGGACTAAGGATCTAGGGAAAATGCCTTATGTGCCTGTTATATGTGCTTTTGAGCTGCATGATGGTATTGGTTAGACAGTAGTAGGGTAGCTTGTTTAGGTTATGCATGGGTATATGATATTATGTTGCATGCTAGTACATATTCTTGATATGAGATTATGATAGCTTTAGTATGTTATGGTTAGATTTTCCATTGTCTGAATGTTTCTTGCTTTGTGCATTGTGGGATTCAGAGTGATGGGAGTTAGCCATTAGGTGAATACGTCACGTCACATGTGATAGGGATTGAATAATCTCAGAGTGCTGGATTTGGCCCTATTGCGCAGCTCTCGTTTGAGTGTAACCATTGTAGGGACGATTCTTTTACTCGAAGGATTATTTGAGCCTCTTCACATTTGATGGTATTCAGGTGATGGCTAATTGGCATCGCAAAGAGGCCTTTAATAGCTGAGGACTGGTTTATGTGGAGTTAGAGGTTTCCCTAGGGTAAGCCCAGGATGAGATAGTGCTGGGATCAGTAGTAGTAGAAAAAGGGACCTTGTAGAGTCGAAGCAGTTCTTGAGGAATGTACGGAGAGATGTGGAAGGTAGTATGGCCCGTACTACTGAAAGCAGAGGATCCGTACTCGATTCGAGAAAGACAGAGATGAGACCAGGAAACTTGTAGTGTGTGCGTATCATCCCTCAACAGTGATGAGTATTCTGATAGTTATTGAGATATGTTTTCAGCATGGTGACATTGTGAGAGAGACCAGTGGGCAGATCGGGCGCCGGAGAGGGATCAGGCTCGGGTTCAGGGGCCAAGCAGCTCAAAGAGAGGATGAGGGAGTTGATATCAACGGAGATTATGCACAGTATCCTAGATCTGACTCATGTGATCTTTGGCATGGTCAACGAGGGTATACTAGAGATCTTGGATGAGAGGTTGGGAGCCTTTCGTACCCAGATAATGGCTTTGATGGTAGTGTGTACTATGACATTCTGAGAGTTTAGAGCTTGCGGAGTGCCAGATTATCATGGGGATAGGGACCCCATCGCTAGCAGCAGGTGGTTGGCCGATATTGCCAACACATTCCGTACGAGCCGGTGTCCCGAGGGGGACAAGGTCAGACTCGCCTCCTATATTCTGAAGGAAAGAGCGAGGGATTGGTCGAAGGAGGTTGGTCATGCCATTGGTGATGATGTCGCGTTGGATGCGATGACATGGAGCGATTTCTCAGCCAGGTTTAGGGCTGAGTTTTCACCGATTATTGAGGTGCAGCAGTTGGCACGGGAGTTTCAGGATTTGATGCAAACTATTGAGACTGTGTCAGAGATCACCGCCAAGTTTAGGGAGAGGGCCCTCCTTGTTCTGCAGTATGTCACGGATGAGGAGATGAAGAAGGCCCGATATCACAAGATATTGAGGGCTGACATCAGGGAGTTCGTGAGCAGGTCCGGCTGTAAGACGCTGGAAGATATGATTTCTCGACCTACAGAAAGGGAGATTGATTTGGAGTAGATCCAGAAGAGGAAACCGGATGAGGTTCAGGTAGCCACAGGTTCGGGCAAAAGGTGCAAGGTGTCAGATTCGAGATCAAGGGATTACCAGAGCTGTGGCCGATGCGGGAGGTGTGGCAGGATGCACGAGGGTGCGTGTAACAATGGTAGTGGTGGAGATTCGGGCTGCTTCAAGTGCGTCCGGACTAGTCATCTTAGCAAGGATTGTACTGCTACAACCACACAAGGATCAGACTTGATATGTCTCCACTGCAGTCAGCGAGGCCATAAGAAGGCCTAGTGCCCCAGTTTGTTTTTGGCAGGACGGGTGATAGCACCTACCCCTGCAACTCTAAGGATCACAGATGGTCGTCAAGGATGAGCAGAGGGGCCTGCGGTAGGAGGCAGGGATTTTCAGATGACTACCATGGAGACGCGAGCAGCGTTGGACATTGCAGGTATGCGACTTCCGTTTTCTGTTTCCTTCATTCATGATTATATTGTTATGGTTCTGCATCATTATTTGTATAAGTATTTTAGAATTATGTGGCTTGCTTGTGGTTTAGTTATATGCCATCTGCATACCTTGGACGTCCGCGATGGCGTAAGCACGCCGCAAGTCTGCTCACCGGTTATTGCATTAAGCACCGGTAATTCACGAAAGAAGAGAGAGCCCCCTTCCCGTTGTTGTCTCTAACTAAACCACCACCAGTACACTCTTCCACTACAGATGCTGAAAACCCGATTCCTTCCCAGGCTTTTCTCTTCTCCCTGACTTGCTAGTACTCAACCTAGAGATGAAAGAAGTAAGAGCCCCCTCTTGTCGAAAATAGTAAATTAGGTTCAGTTGGAAAAACAGCTATAAATGACCACTACGAACGAAGGATGCAAGTCCTCTCAACAAACTCCATATCTGCAGAAAAAATGCCACTATTCTAAATTCAATATAGTAAGGCGTTTCTTATTAAAATGGTAGTTAGGGGTTGTGCCCTATGGAAGCAGGTTACTTAGGATGCATTATCTATAGCATGCTTATGTGGGACTCAGTAGTGTCCCACTAGATTCAGGAAGGTGTCATCGAGTAATGGATCGGATAGATCCCTAGCTGTGGTAAGTTTGGGATTTTTAGCAGATTGACTGAGGTATAGTAGAGAGGATTGGGAATTTCTCTCAAGCATTGAGCAGCGAGATATAAGCAGGATCAAAGTAGGGGAGAACCCTCCAAGTGTACAAGGGTAAGAGCACGTAGATCCAGAATGAGTACACGACCTCAAAGAAGGAAAAGAAGTAGCACATTGATTGATAGATTGAGGAGTTCAGCATTGGGAGTTTGAGAAACCTCCCAACAGTTATTTCATGTAATCACGATGGTTAGTATCTGGTTGGAATTTCAGGATGGAGGATCGCCTGCAGGACTCGTAAGAGTTGGAATGAGGATCTTAAGAACGGTTAGAATGGGATGCTTTCATGTTAGTAGTTAGTGGTAGAGATAGCATGGTAGAGCGGCGGGAGAGCCGCAACATTTTGCATCACCAAGCCAGAGGTGGAAAGTGTTGTAAGACTATGGGGGAGACGTAGCATTCACTAGCGGTCAGTGAGTTCGGAAGGTGTTGTAAGATTACAGGTAAGCCGTAGCATTCCCTATCAGCTTAGTTAGCATAGTGTGGGCAGAGGCTCATATCTCCTAGTTAGCAGAGTTGGGGCGAGACCCTTACCTCCTAGTGATCCAGGTAGGAATTAGTAATGGATAGTGGATGAGAATAGTATGGACCTTGCCTGCATAGCCCTAGAGAGGTGAGACCTTGGGAGAGGCCGCTCCAGGATGTAGTTAGGTAAGACCCATGGGAGAGGTCTATATGAGAGTAGTAGTATAGGTGAGACCTGAGAGAAGGGTTGCTCAATAGTGTAGTCGGGTGAGACCCGTGGGCGAGGCTCGTGAGTTTTAGTAGCATAAGTGGGACCTGGTAAGGACCTTAAGGTCGATTTGAGGGAGATTGAGGATCCCAGGACTTGTAGAGCCAGAGTGGCAGAGTAGAGGGGGCAGTATTAGGTAGCCTAAGTTCCCTCGGAAGTCGATGGGAACGACTAGAAGTTTGTGTTGCGGCTAGCAACCGGTGGGAGCCGGTAATCCAGATAGTGATAGATCAGTAGGGACCAGTGTGGTCTCGGTTCATCCGGAAAGCAGATAAGGGACAGCAAAAATTCTCAGTCAACGGCATTGATGGTAAGCAGACTATGGTCGAATACAGTTAGTTGATCGAGGGGTGCTCAACACTAAGTTATACTAGTGAGCAGTATCCAGTGGACACTGCGGCAATGACACGTATTGGAAGTAGCGGGAGTAATGGAGTTGGTGAAGGATAGGACCTTCACAGTGACATATGAAGTAGTTGGTTATGGAACGTTACCTTGGGGAGGCTATAAAATGCACAAGGAAAAAAAGGGGTGAACCCCTAGGGTGTCCAACATAAGTACTCGAGGAGTACCAGAAGGTTTATCAGTTGAGTAAGTTGTGTTCCCAGGGTGGTCAGGGTTAGGGTTGACCTGAGAATATTATCTGCAAGGATTAATGTTAGTCAGAATGACCGGGCGGAAGGCCAGCGAAGGTAGTCAACGGGTGTTAGGTCTACCAAGCAGAGTGTTGAAAGCAGATTGCAGGGCGATTAGCCGTAGAGAAACTTTGATGATGAACTTTAGTTTACGTGGGGAGAATTGTAACACCCATAATCAGAAAGACTACGAAAGGAAAGTAAAACCCTAAGTCAAGGGGGTCAACTCGTCAATTCCATAGGTGAACTCGACGAGTCGGAGCTAGATCCGGGTTATGGAATAAGTGACCGACTCGACGAGTTAGAAAGCGGACTCAGCGAGTCTGGTATGATCGAGGAAAACCCTAATCCGAGGGTTTTCACCCTATTTAAAGGACCTTAAGTCCTCTCCTTAGTCCCCCTTGTCAGCCAGAAGCTGCTATACATGATTCCAAACCCTATTTAAGTGAGAGAAGGAAGGAAGTAGGTTTGGGGCTTTTGCAAGAAGAAGGTTTGGAGGAGTTGACCACTAAGGAGCTGGAGGATCCAACCCTTTTGTTGTGAGCATTAGTTTGAATGTAACAATCTGTCACTTTGCCTTTGTTGCTTCTAGATCTTCTCATGGATAGTGTTTTGGGTCCATTTTAGTATGATAAGGAGCCTTTTGTGTTAGAAGTCCAGATCTGAGGTTGCTACTTCAGATTTAGGTGTGTCTTGGTCCAGAGATCCATAAAGTATCAGTTTTTGGTGTGTTGGTTATGCATGTTTTCCCCAAAACCTAGCCCTAGAGTGTTTTAAACCCATATCTCTTTGGTTTCACGTAAAGTTTGCAACTTTACATGAGGAATAGACATGGGAAGGGTGGATCTATGAGTTAGAGCCCCTGCATGGCTTGAAAAGCCACTGTGTGGATTAAGAACTGAAGTGACTCGGCGAGTCACATGCATGGACTCGGCAAGTTGGATGAAGATGGGCATGGACTCGAAGAGTTGGAAGAACAACTCGGCGAGTCTATTGAAGATTGTCATGGACTCGGCGAGTCTGTTCTTGGACTCAGTGAGTCAGGACGTGAAGCACTAACCCCTTCTAATTAAGGCTCATATCAGTGAGTTGAATGGTGAACTAGTGAGTTAGACAGGATGGAACTCAGAGATCGTTGAACCTGACGAGTCTTGGGGTGACTTAGCGAGTTGGGTCACATTATGAGAGTTCTGAGTATATGTACTCGACGAGTCAAAGGACTGACTCGGTGAGTAAAGTCAGCCAGAAAGATTGACTTTGACCAGAGTTGACTTAGTTTGGCTTCTAGAGTTCAGTTAGAACTAAGTGATATATGTATTGATATTGGTAGCCCGGGGAGCTAGTGTTATCAGTAGTCCGAGGGTTATCAGCAAAAGTTCACCAATGCAGGTGAGTTTCCATTTGTGTGATTGCGTCTACGGCCACAATGACAACCCATGTAGTTATGAGTAGGAAGACCTGGGGGTTAGCCCTAGGCACTATTTACTGGTATGATATTGAGGACCAAGGTCTGATGTCGGGGTGCCCAAGGAATGGTTTGCATTGTAGATTATACATGTTGTCTGTCTGATGCATGTATGTGCCTGGTAGGAAGGTGAGTATGGGCGAGGTCCCGTATCTCACCAATAGCAGAGTATAGACGGTGTTCCATATCTCATTAGTAGTAGATCATGGGGGAGGCCCGAGATAGGCATCGAGTGACTGTGGGCATGGGCCCGTATCTCACTTACCGTAGGAGCTTCGACGGGGTTCCATGACTCACTAGTGATAGGACAGGGGCAAGGCCCAAGATAGGAGAGGCTTAAGGACAAGAATGCAGTAGTGTATGTTCAGTTATGTGTTATATGATATTTGTACTATATGTGGTTAGCGGGCGGGCCCAAGATAGGCGACGCATAAGGACCAAGTTTGACCTAAGGGTATTTTGGATTTCCTGGTTAGTGATTGATTAATATTGTATTTATTGTTATTTGGTACGAGGTTATCCAGATCGGCAGTCCGTGCAGTCATTTGATTATCAGGGATTGAGGTGAGTCTTCCTCACTGTACTTGGAGGTCGAAGGTGATATGAATTATGAACATTGGTTTGGCATGTGAAATTAAAGAAGACACAAAGAACACGGTGATTTCAGTGTTTAAGAGATGCATTCGATTGTAATTTTTGATACAAAAAAGGATTTAGATCTAAATCTACATAATTAACACACACTAACACTCTCAATGTTACATCTCTCAAGCACACCTCTACAAGTGGTATGAACCCATCTTATATAGAGGTGTTTACATGTCTCTCTCTCTCTTTCTCTCTATCTGTCTGTCTGCCTCTCTCTCTCTATCTATCTATCTATCTATCTATCTATCTATCTATCTATCTATCTATCTATCTATCTATCTATCTATCTATCTATCTATCTATCTATCTATCTATCTATCTATCTATCTATCTAGTTATCTATCTCTCATGTCACAAGGCTACTTTACCACATGTAAGTGGGTTTACAAAAGTCAAACCGTTTACAAAGTCATACGTGGATAACTTTGTACCCAGCATTCTACCCCTCAAAGTTAGGAATGGATGACCCGCTTTAAATCTTCCAAACTTGAGCAACTTCATGAACCGAGCCTCAAACATGACACACGTAGAGATGAACATCAAATCTTCCATTCTTCCATGATTCGACAATTTGGGTTCTAGAATGTGAGACGATACGAACCGAGCATCAAAAGGTAACTAGGAGTTTCTCAATCTCTAAAAAAAATACCCAAGTTCGAGAATAAAATCACACTCCAAAAATCTTCAATAAGTCCAAACCCATCATGAACCGAAACCACTTCCAAATCTCCAATCGAATCATTGCATAAACTTCCAATACTCAAGGTCACTTCGGTCTTCAAGTCCGCTTAATATGAAAAATTCAACTTTCGAATTTTCATGTCTCTTCTTTTGGGCTCAGCTTTTTAAGTCATTGGATCAAAAGAATTTTTGGGCTCAACAGATTTTGAACAGTAAAAGATTCAAAAATGGATCAAAAACAAATTATGGGCACAATAACTTTGAACGTTGACATCGGATTCTAAACACACGACTTTAACATATTAAACATCCATGACCCGTAATGAATGTAATATGATTTTGGACTAAATTTTGAATCAAACGAACAATTGAAATTTGAGAATCAAATCGAACAAACAAATATGAGATTGAATTGGGCTTTGATCAACTAAAAAATTTATTCGATCATAACAAGTGGGTTCTTAAAAAAATATCCAAAATGTCAAAATTATCAAAAATTCAAGAACGCAACGCACGAATCAACGATATTTAGAGAAATCATAGATAGACTCACCATAAATGTTCCAATTGTGATGAATTTAACCAAGCCGATAACTGTTTCATCAAAAAAAGCATGTTGATCTTCGAAGACCCGCTCTAATACCAATTGATGTGAATTATGAACATTGGTTTGGCATGCAAAATTAAAGAACATGGTGATTTCACTATTTAAGATATGTATTCGATTATGAAAGGTGTTACATAAAAGGATCTAGATCTAAATCTACATAATTAACACACACTAACACTTTCTATGTTACATCTCTCAAGCACACCTCTACAAGTGGTATGAACCCACCATATATAGAGGTGTTTACATCTCTCGCCCTCTCTCTCTATCTCTCTCTCTCTCTCTATCTCTCTATCTCTATCTCTCTCTATTTATCTAAATCTCATGCACAAGGCTACTTTACAACATGCAAGTAAGTTTACAAAAGTTAAACCATTTACAAAGTCATACATGGATAACTTTATATCTAACAGAATGCACCAAGGCCGACCCATTCGATTAGATATCCTGATATGTGATAGTAAGATGTTATGCCTAGTGATCTATAGATCTGCTTGTTTTCCTGTTGATTGATTATATGTTTATATGTTATGTATATGTTGACATATTGTGTTGGGTTGAGGTTGTACTGCTTTGTGTTGTAGTGAAAAAAAACCCAGGAGCATTCCAATTATGAGCCGAGAGAATAGAGGGGCATGCTAGACTCATATTGAGGGCTCAGGTGTATTCCAGATATGGGCTAAGCACTAGGTGGTATGCCAGACTCGTACTGAGGGCTTGAGAGTATTTTCAATTTGATGACTGATTGGCTCAGAGAACAAGCCAGTCATAGGTTGTGGGCCCTAGGGGCAAGCCATAGTTATGTTGTGGGCTCAAGGTGCAAACCATACATATTCTATTCACTTTGGGGGCAAAGAAGACTTATTTTGTGGGCTTAGGAGCAAGCCAAATATGAGATGTGGGCCCGATACGCAAGCCAGACTCATAATGTGGGCTAATGGGTAATCCAATGTTTTAGTTGTGCATCCAACACATACTGTTATTGTATATATATTATTTTCTTATGTGTTGGTACTTTTGGGGAACGCAATACGCTTTGGACTTATAGTTTTGGGTTATGTATCAGATACTTCAGACAATCATGCGAAGGCGATGGCGTGAACGTACTTATCTTCGTGTTTTGACTTATGATTTTGTGAAACTCTTATATTGAACATGTTTTGAAACATATTTTGTAAATAATTTATGGTTTTGTGCTGGTTTTAAAAGTTCAAATTTTTCATGATTTTTGTGGATGTTACAGGTGCGTATCAGAGCCTTGGTTTGAGTGAACTGGAGGAGCACTCGTATGTATCCATGCTCAAACTTAGGTAGATGGTCTTTTTCAAAAGATTTTCAAAGTAAGGTTTTTAAAAATGAATTTCAATGCTTCTTTCAAATAACCAAAAGAGGATATGTGTGTGTATAATAAGTCGGAGCCAATAAGTAGACCCCAAGTTACCACACCATTACTTGATATTGTGATATGTTAGAAGAGCATGTTGGTGATAGGCTAGGGATCTTCAGGAATTGTATAATAGAGTTTCCTGATTATATGATGCTGATAGCCTAGGGTCTTCCTTATATGAAATTGACATCATTACTTTGGTTGCTTAGTGTATACATCATATTTGTACATAACTAAGATTCTATAGCGTGAGAATGGTTAGTTTAGCCTTATTTCCCATTCTTGTTTGATGAAGTGCTTAGGGTAAGATCAAGTATTAGATTGTATATATGATTCAGTGTTATGTATGACTAGCATACACAAGTGTTGTAGGGTTGCTGGAAGTTTCATGAGTGGGTGTAGTATATGGCGGGTAAGCGTGAGGATTATTAGCCACTCTTAAGTGAGTGAGGTAAGGGTGATAGGGTATCTGAGATATTGGGAGATAGAGATCGAACATTTCATATGAGGATCTATCTAATTTTATAGTGTTTTAGTTTCGGTCGAATCCACTGCTTGAATGTTTCTTGCTTTGTGTTTTGTGTGACTAACATTGATGGGAACTAACTATCAAATGAATACGTTAAGTTACATGTTATGGCGGTTAAATAATCCTAGAGTGAAGGATTTGGCCCTATTGTACAGCTCTCATTTGAGTCTAATCGTTGTAGGGTTAGGGCTTTTAGTCAAAATATAATTTAACTTCTGTTACGTGTAATTGTATTTATGAAGTGATTAGATGGCACTAAATGGATCCCCCTATCAGCTGATGGCAGGGGAAGTAGGGAATCCTAGGAGAGCTTAGAGAGTATTTTAGTGCGGCTGTTTCGTTGTTGAGCAGGTTTTAGGTGTATTTTATGAATAGGTTTTTAGAGGACCCAAGATGATTCTTGAGGAATGTATGGATAGATGTGGAATGTAGTATTGAGCTTGTGCTACTAGAAGCACACGATCCATATTTGAATCAACGAAAATTTTGGGGGTTCTAAGGGCTAGTTTGGGTAGATAGCATGGTTTAAAACCATCATTCGTGGCAGTGTTCCGTATCTTTCGACCTTTTAGTTATGTATGCTCAGACATAAGGATGGTTCTGGTAATTTCTTTGAGCCTTAGTCGCGATAACGGTTTGGGTTAAATGGTTCAGACATCAATGAGTTTGTGGGTTTTGAGGGATCGAGGGTTTTGCTCAATATCATGCATTAAGTCTTAGGCCTCAAGATGGAAATGATTGTCATGATCGGCTTGGGAATTTCTACTAGTAGTTGATGGTGGATTGATCGGTTGGATTATTGCTATATGTGGCCAAGGATTATGCCCTTTCAATTTTCTGAGTTTGGGGGAGTGAGTAGGCTTGTAACAGTCAAAGTTGAGATGTAAACCCAGCATAGAGTATGTTGGTCGTGGTGTTTGGCGGCAGTATGTCAACTTGGAAGTACGCAGATGGATGAATATGGTATGAATGCCTTGACAAAAAATCAAGGGTTTGTGTCTTTGGTTATAGGCATGATAGGTACCGGATTGACGTTTGGGATTGCAGGCAAGGAGGGTATGTTTTGGATCGTAAGTCGGTAATTGCTTATGCATTTTCATGATCGGAAACTTTCAGAGGGCTTCGACTAAAATTCTGGATTCGCTGAGGATTTGTTTGATCCTTAGCTGGAAGATCATCCTACGTTTGTTATACACTCCAAAAGTCTGGATTGGTTGTACCTTGTTAAGCCGGTTTGAGATATGATTTGTTCGCCACACCAGCGGGTGGTAGTTCGAACCCTAAATAGGGGAGAACTAGGTATTCTGCCTAGAGAATCATTGATCTGTGTGAGTTGTTTTTTTGGAATAATGTTTCATATGGGTATTTTGAAAGAGGTGTATTTTTTTATTGGGTTAGTTTTCAATGTAATCTCGATCGTTGACCTTTTCATTCATCATTCAGGGGAAGTTCTCTGAAAGTTCAAGTTGTGATAGTTAAAGCTCAATGAATGGGTCAACCTATCATCAACTATAGTATGCTTTATGGTCCTTTGGTCTTTGGGTATGTTTATCCACAATGGTAGAGTGGAATTTTGGTTCATAGCAAGCTCAGATTTTGGTTGCATTCAGGATCACCATGGAAATCTTCTCGGGCTAGTTTCATATTGGTGGAATCTGCTCAGTCTTAAACAAGTATGGGATCTTGTTTCGAACTGTAAGTCCCAAATCTTCTTGTGTATCAATCAGATCCTCTTGATGGTGCGGAATCTCAATCAAGTGGATGATGCCATATCAAAATATAAGAGAAGGAGGAGAAGAATAATATGAATGTTGTATGATTTGATTAGAATGAAATTCCCTTACACAAGATTCACACACTTACATACACTTATGCTCCTTTCTCCATATCTCTCTCTCTCACACACACACACACTCTCTCTCACTAACACACACACACACATTCTCTCTCTCTCTCTCTCTCTCTCTCTTTCTCTCTCTCTCTCTAGCCGTACAGTCTCACTCACCCATGCACTCCTCACCATTAATACAATATATAGTGGACATGGGTCGTGAATGGGTTTACAGACATGAACTAGTTTACGGCCGCAAACACCCACCTGGGTTGTGAACACAGCAACGGGCACATATTACATTACGGAAAAATACATTTTCCTAAAAAAAAAGTAAAGTATAAACCAATATTTTAGACCCAACAATCTCCCCCCCCCCCCCCCCCATTGGTTTATAGCTTTCTTTTCTAATTGACTCAACAAGCTCCCTCTAAAAAGTAGCTGGCTTTTCTTGTCAAACATAATTTGGAGCTTGGCCTCAGCTTTAATCTTCAATTTCTTCACAGCTTCAAGATGAACTTCATGAATCTTCAGTAAATGACTTCATCTTGAGCAGTTGGGCTTTTCTTCAAAATTTGACATTTAACGTACATTGGCTGAGGAGGCTTGATGTACTGATTCTTGAAAGATAGCGTTGTCAGCTTGAGAATTTTCAGAGAGAACATCAGAGAGAATGAATCTTCTAGATTACTTCAGTAGGTTCATAGATAGCAACAAACTGATTGAGGAGGTTTCAATGCAATCCGTCATATAATCTTCGATTGCAGCTTCACCTTACTTTTGGGGTTGAAAGATTGAATGTTGAAAGAATTGTCTTCATTTCTTGTACCTTCGAATGAGAATTCTTCGATAATCATGGATGAAGCCTTGGCTTAGAAAATCTCGATACATTCTCCATGAGTCTCATCTACATCTGAATTCACTTTTCAAGAGAAAAATAAACTAAAAGAAAAAACTTAGCACACAATATTTTTGGAATTTTCATATTTTCTAAAAAATAAACAGAAACAAAAATATTTTTGAATTTTTTTTAATTCTCCTCCTAAATTTGTGCATAGAGGAAAACTACGAACAAATTTAATAAAAACAAAATTATTTGGAATCAAAGTTGTCAGGCAATCCAATATCATATATCAGTACATGTCTGCATGTCTAGATCTGATCAATCACCGGTATTGTGATCCACTTAAGCACAAAGGATGTTGACAGTTTTGACAGATTATAAGTGACAAGTCATTGTGATCTATATTCTTAAATGGATGTTTAGCTAACGACGACCAATAATATTCTTTTCCACTAAAATTAAGTAGCAATATCTACAGACAACCTATTAAATACTTCAATTTTAGATATACTAAAACGTGTTTCCCACTTTCCGATATAACCCAATAATCAAGAACTTCCAAAGAACAACTTACTTTAGGTGAGTATTCAATCATTAAGAAAGAAGTCAGATATAGAAGTGCATATGTTGTATCCCAGGTCGGATGTCTTCCAATCACACAGAGGGAATAACATATAACACAGATAGGGGGTTAAAGAGGTAGTAGAGTGCATATGTTGTGTCCCAGGTCGGATCTTCCGATCACGTATAGGGGACAACATATGGCTAATAAATAGAAAGAATTGTATATAGAATATACATAGAAATAGATTTGCATATGTTGCATTCCATGTTGGATATGTTCCAATCACATAAAGGGAACAACATATGACTGACATATAGAAAGCAAGAAAATAATTTCCTACAGACCTATTTTATCAGAACCCCTAGTTGCCCTATCAATACTAGAATTAAGGACATAAGACCATACATCGAGGAAATCGTGACAGAAAGAGATATTTTCGTAGTTAAGGCACTTCCCGATCTAGTAGCTATTTGTGCTGCTCCATTCACGAAATCATTTTATACGGCCTCTCATGAGACAAGAAAGAAGAAGCTTCTAGAGCCGTATTGAACCATATTTCTAGATAATTAACTTTTAGTGTATCTTGCAGGTTCTCATGTTAACCTCGTTACTCAATCTACCTGAGCGTTATATAATCAGTTCAAATGAAACTGTCTAAGTCCATATTGTCTAGTCCTTTCATTTTTCAATCTAAGTCTAGTCCTTTTGAATCCTTTATGTCTACCAGCACATTGAACACCGAGTCTAGACAATTTGGCTTTAGTGCATTACAAGAATTTTATATTTCCCTTTAGCACTAGACTACATATCACTTCCTAATTAACAAAACTAACGAAAGACTATAAGAGAATAAAAGATTATCTTTTAAATGAATCAATGTAAGAGAAACTCGGGAGTATCAAGAAGAAAACTCAAACCGTAAGTCGCCAATTGAATTTGCATCCAGAAGGTCTGAGAACTACATGCATAATCTCATAACAGATATCAAAATTCTTCACATCGTTAAGCACTAATCCCATGTATGATCCCTTCCTTTCGTACTTTCCCTCAAAGGACACATACTCTCACTTAAAGTTCTGAGTGTTGCACAGCTGAGAGATGTCCCCTATCATGTGCATGGAATAGCCACTGTCAACAAATAGAAATCTGATGATATACCTCCATAGCTATTCCGACACAGAGTGGGATCAACTAGTCTTTAGAACCCAATCCATTTTGAAAGTGCGTCGACCTTTGTCATCCTTGCATGGTACTCTCTCCCATGACATATCATGTTTATCACAAACAGAAGATGAAGAAATATTAGAGTCATTAGGTGATTTGGGAGAGTGAACCTTCGGAACCCGTCTATAGTCAGGTTTAACCCATTTCTTGTTTAAGAGAATGGGTGTCTCGACACTTATTTTGAACTTGAAGGCGATCGCCGATATGACTTTGAGCTAACTGATCTTTATTTCACTGGATCATCTCTTGGATTGGATTTCTTGGGTGGCATTTCCTTCTTTTTCTTGGGAGTTGGATTCTTGGCCTTATGGGTTTGATTCTTAGCCTTCTGCGTATTCCAGTCACCATTGTGCGATTGTGGCCTCGAATGATTTCATTTGAAGAATCTCCCACTTTGCACGTTCTGCCAGCCTTGTGCGTAGAAGGGAACGCATGCATGATTTGCATAATTTCTAGTAATGTATCTAGGTATTCCACAGTGAAAACATGTCTTTTTTTTCACTGAGAAGTTATTTCTTCATGTCCCTGGTGGTGTATTCTTGCCTTGTCTTTGATTGTTCCCACAAGCACACTTGCAGTAGGCACTTTTTTCGCTTGTGATGGTGGCCTGTATTTACCAATAGCAGGTTGATCAGTAGAAACATAGTTCGAAGCAACAGATTTTGAGTTCAAGGAGTCATTGGTTTTCTCAATAGTGTTCTCCTTGTTCTCATCTTCCACTACTTTACTTGCACAAGAAGTAGACACATTAGTATCTTTCATCTCAACACCCTCAGTTGGCCCTGACTGTTCAGTCTTAATTGAAGTTGAAGCATGGGATTGTCCATACTGAAGGTGTGCTTCATTTTCTATTTTTTCTAGAGTCAAAGGGGTGAAAGTGTAAGTATGATTTAAAGGAGGAGGAGCACTTTCATACCACAAACCCTTTTGTTGGTTATCTTTAAGTTTTAAACTATTGTCAATCATGGACATAACTACCTCATTTGATACATCAAATTTCTTAAATTTGGATTCAGCATCATTATATTTTGCTTTTAATGCATCAAGTTTGGCTGTCACAGCATAAAAATCTTTCTTAAGATATTTATAATGAACACACTTGTAACTGTATTCACCATGTAATTTCTTATAATCATTTGTCTTGGCCTCTAATTGATCTTTCAAACGGTTTCTGGCATTTCTTAAGTTTGTACCCTTCGTATTTTAGTTCCTCGTTCTCTCTATGTAGTAATTCGTAATCCACACGTAAATTCTCCAAGGAAATTTCATTCACTTTGATTTTTGAAGCACTCATTGTTTACCAAAAATTCCCTTTGACTTGAAAACTCAAAAGTCAAATTTAAAAACTCAAACTTAAAAGTCGAACTTAAAAAGTCAAATTAAAAAGTCAACCCGAAAAGCAAAATTTGAAAATTTGAAGGTTAAACAAGAAAGTCAAAGTTTAAAATCAAAGGTCAAACTTGAAAGTCAAAGTCAAAATTTTATGTCAAAAGACAATTTAGAAGGTCTAAAATTAAAAACTAAAATTTTAGGTTGAAAATGGATTTTGAAATTTTGAAAAATTGATTTTTGGGAAAAATTTGTCAAAATTACGAAACATGGATCGAAATAATAAGCCTTTTGAATTAAATTGGGTAGGAAAAACCATCTAGCAAGCTAGATTAGATGGTAAGGCGTTGGAATTATGAAGTAGGGTATCCACGTTCGAAACCTGGCACCCCCAAAATCCCTCTCCTTTTTTTAAGTATAGGTCGCACTGAAGACTCACAGGGCCAAAGTGTTGCTAGGTTGAGAACAAGGCTGACCGAGAACATTGAGCTGTAAACGTCTAAGAAACCCTATTTTGTGATTACGGACTCCGCCGAGAAACCCTAGCCGCAAATGCTTCTTTAGCCGTGAACCCTTCTTCGGTCGTGAACCCTTCAACATTTACGAAAAAAATGACGTTTTTATGCTTTTTTCTCCAAAACTCTTTTCTGTCAAATCCACAAAGAACAAACACCCCCCCTGTCCAAAAATGCAAAAAACAATCCTTGAAAATAACATCAAATATGCTCCAGATCTAGCCAAAATGATTGATACCATCCAAGCTTTGATACCACTTGTAAGTCTCAAATCTACGTGTGTATCAATCAGATCCACTTGATGGGGTGGAATCCAAATCAAGCGGATGATGTCAAATCAAAATAGAAGAGAATGAGAAGCAGAATAATATGAATCTTTTATGATTTGATTAGAATGAAATTCCCTTACATAAGATTCACACACTTATGCTCCTCCCTCCCTCTCTCTCTCTCTCTCTCTCTAGCCATACAATCTCACTCACTCATGCACTTCTTACCACTAATACAATATATAGTGGTCATGGGTCGTAAATGGGTTCACAGCCGTGAACTGGTTCACGGCTGTAAACACCCATTTGGGCTGTGAACACAACATCAAACACATGTTACATTACAGAAGAATACATTTTCCTAGAAAAGTAAAGTATAAACCAATATTTTATACCCAACACGAACGATCATGAGGATGTCTTCCGTTATTGATTGAGTTGTGGTCTCGATTCAACTCTGGTATTTCTTCCCTTTTTAGATGAGGTTATGGGTTCAATAAGGATGTGCATTGTGGTAAATTCTTATATACTATCAAGAGGTGTATATGTGAGCTTGGCAAGATAGCATTGGAGCATTGGGTTTTAATTATGTGCATGGTTCTTTTTGGGTTATAGCCTTCAAATTGGATCAAGAGTACGACTGCTTATCCTATTCTCGGGTCGTGTGTGACCATGTTTTCGTAGGGTTATGCATTAGTATCAGCTTGTTTTGTAAAGGGAATCGTGCATGGTAAGATTACGACATTTTTGTGCAGAATTGGCATTGCAAGGGACGTTGATTAGGTCCCTATAAGGCAATAGAATGAGGTGAGTATCTTTAGGCATGGAGTGTTGGGTGAATGATGTAATGTCGACAAGATCGATGTGATATCATGGGTTTGATGGGTTTTTGAGCATTCTAACACTTCCTAAGTGTACATGCAACCCTAATAACCTTGGATCTATGTTTTTCTAATAATCATGCAAAGTTGTTTTCCAAGGTTATGAACCTATCTAGCATACATGGGGTACAATTTTCTTTGTATAAAAGATAAAACTACATACCTTAATGATGAAAGTGTTCCTTGAAACCTTGTGAGCCTAGCACCTTAAGTGTGATGCCTCAAATGCTTCACACAACACCAAATGCATAGAATAAACTTGAGAGAATACTCTAACACTTGCAAAATCGCCCAACCCTTCTTATTTCTTAGTGTAACTGATTTTGGGGAGAGTTACATTGCTTATATAGTGTGTTGCATTAGGTAAACCCTAATGTTCCATGACTCTTCATTTCTTGATCCATAGGATAACTCCATGGAGCATCCTATGGGTGGAACCTAACTTGATAATCCATGGAGCCTCTTAAACCACTATATAAGATATGGAAGATTTACTTAATCTTCCCATATATCTAATTAGTTATCTTTTGATCACTTAATTAATTCTAAATTAATTCTTGATCAAAACTAATTAAATAATATTATTAATATATTAGAACTTATAAAATATTAATAACCATAAGTGTTATTTCTCTCATTTAGTTTATTCAATTGCATGATGCCATGCAACCTAAATGGACCATGCCTGGTCGGGTCAAGTATTTACCTGAAATAGTTATGGACTTAGACACTTTATCCAACAGTCTCCTACTTGGATAAGTCTAATAACTATCACTGCAATACTTCAAGAACCGATCGGCAATCGTAGCTCTTTCAAGGTCTCTTGGAACTGAGAAGATGTTGATACGCCATTTAAGATAAGTGATCATATAATCCTCTGTTCTAGATATCAGCTGGACAATTACATGGAACAAAGTCTTACTTATTGTCCAGCAGTTTGTTTCCTGATTCCCGATTTGTTTGACAAAGAACTTAATTGAACACATCAACTTAGTTCTGAACGGGCCCGGTACATAGGTCAAAACAAAATCATCAAGGGGCCCTGATATCAGCTTCTAATCCAAGAAGGAACATATAAACTTTGACTCATATGTTTGTTCTACTACTAATTGAATTATACACAAAAGCACGTTTTATAACATCAAGTTACCAATGCGTTTTCATACAATCAATGCATAATCAATTCATAGGCAACAAATCATATCTCTAGGTTTGAAGACTTATATGATATTACTGTCTCACGATCACTCGAGATAGAATTCCATGAAGTGATTCTAGTGAGCGTGGGTTGATTCCAATACTCAGAACTTATGAGCACTCATGAAGTGTTGTCTTATATCCTGACACCTATAACCAACTTCATGACAGTCTTACTTCATATATACTTCCAACATATGACTAACTGTGGAAAGTTTGAATAATATGTGAAATCACAACATACTATTATGGAAGTCAAAACATGCAAAAGAAATTATAGTAAACGATTGACAAAAGATAATAACACTTTACTCATAAATAAACAAAATTTTTATTCATCATCAAATGTCAATTACACTTTACAAATTTCATAATTTATCTAACTACTAAAACTTATATCATCCTTCATCCCTATGCTCCTAGCATGCTGGAGATGCTTAACCCTACTCAATCCCTTTCTGAGGGGATCTGCTGGGTTCTCATCCGATGATACCCTCTTTGCCACGAGGATTCCTTCTTCTATGCGATGTCTGATAAAATGATATATTTTGTCGATGTGTCTGGATCTCCCGTGATCCCTTGGTTCCTTGGCTAAGGAAACAACACTTTCACTATCACATAAAATTTCCATGGGCTCCTTTATAGTTGGTACTACTCCAAGGTCTCCTATGAAGTTCTTTAGCCATATAGCCTCCTTTGCTACCTCGCTTGCTGTTATATACTGTGATTCACAAGTGGAATCAACCATTGTCTCCTGCTTGGAACTCTTCCAAGTGATTGCTCCTCCGTTTAGGGTGAAGACCCAGCCCGACTAAGAGCGGAAATTATCCCTATCATTCTAGAAACCAGCAACACAATACCCTACAACTCTCAAGTCATCACTCCCACCGAGGGTAAGGACCCAGTCCTTAGTCCTCCGTAGGTACTTGAGGATATTCTTTACCACAGTCGAGTGTGCCTTGCTAGGGTTCCCCTGATACCTGCTAACCATGCTCAACGCAATGGCTACATCAGGTTGAGTACACTTCATAGCATACATGATCGATCCTGCAGCCGAAGCATAAGGTACTTGACTCATTTATGCTATCTCAGCTTCAGTACTTGGGCTCTAAGCTTTACGCAATCTGGCATTACTCTGGATAGGTAACTCTCCTTTCTTGGAGTTCTGCATGCTGAATCTCTTCAGCACCTTGTCCAAGTAGATACTTTGACTAAGTCCAATTAGTCTTTTACTCCCTTTTCTTAATATCCTTATCCCTAGAATATAGGCAGCTTCTCCTAGGTCCTTCATAGAGAAACACTTCCCAAGCCAGGACTTAACTTCCTACAGAGTTGGGATGTCATTTCCTATGAGTAGTATGTCATCCACATACAATACCAAAAAGCTAACTATACTCCCACTAGCCTTGACATACACACAAGATTCATCTTCACTCCTAGAAAAGCCAAATTCCTTGACTTTCTCATCAAAGCAAAGATTCCATCTACGAGGTGCTTGCTTTAATTAATAAATGGATTTCTCAAGCTTACACACTCTATTAGGGTACTCGTTACTGACAAAACCTTCTGGCTGACTCATGTAAACATCATGAGTCAACTTTCATTAAGGAAAGTGGTTTTGACATCCATTTTCCATATTTCATAGTCATGAAATGCAGCTATGGCTAACATAACCCTAATAGACTTAATCTTGGCTACTGGAGAAAAGGTCTCATCATAATCCACTCCAGGAGTTTGAGAGAAGCCCTTTTCAACCAGTCGAGCCTTATAAGTGTGTATGTTACCATCCATGTCGATCTTCTTCTTGAAGATCCATTTGCACCCTACAATCATATGACCTGGTACATTCTCAACCATGTTCCAAACTTGATTGTCATACATGGATTGTATCTCGTTATCCAGAGCCTCTTTCCATTTAGTAGACTTAGGGCCTGCCATGGCTTCCGCGTAGCTGTTAGGTTCATCCATACCTACTAGTGTCTCATCATTAATAAGTATCTCACCTTCCGCAGTAATATGGAAACCATAGTAATGCTCAGGTGCATTCCTAACTCTCGTGGAACGCCTCAGAGGTAAAGACTTGTCAATTGGCTCAACAGGAGTTTCCTCCTCAAATTGAGGGCTAGGGTTTGAAGTTCCTTCACCACTTGACTCATGAAGTTCTTCAAGGTCAATTTGCCTCCCACTGTCTCCTTGTCTTATAAACTCTCTCTCTCTCTCTCTCTCTCTCTCTCTCAAGACTCCTCTTCTTGCTACAAAGACCACATTTTGTAGGTAGCAGATGAAAATACACCTCTCGCTTCGAGGTTCTAGCTTATCATGAGACTCGCGCCTCACAAAAGCCCCGCAACCCTAAATCTTGATGTGGTCTAGTTTGGGTACTTTACCAGTCCACATCTTGTGAGGAGTTTTGGAAACTTTCTTTGTAGGGACTAGATTAAGAATATGGGCGGAAGTCTCTAAGGCATACCCCCATAATGAGATTAGTAGCGAAGCTCGACTCATCATGGAACGAACCATATCCAAAAAGGTTCGATTACGCCTCTCAGCCACACCATTCAACTGCGGTGTCCTGGGAGGTGTCAATTGTGAGACAATCCCACATTCCCTAAGATAGTCGAGGAACTCTGAACTAAGATACTCACCACCTCGATCGGATCGAAGCATCTTAATGTTCCTGACCAATTGATTCTCGACTTCCTGTTTAAATTCCTTAAACCTCTTGAAAGTCTCTGACTTATGCTTGATTAAGTCGACATATCCATATCTACTATAATCATCAGTAAAAGTAAAATAATAACGATTAGCATCCCTTGTGGCATGTTTGAATGGTCCACACACATCCGTGTGTACAAGATCCAACAAACCTTCACCCCTTTCACAAGAACCTGTGATGGGCGACTTGGTCGTTTTTCCAAGTAAGCATGATTCACAACTATCATCTGAATTTAGGTCAAATGACTCCAAGACTCCATCCTTTTGGAGTTGGCATATGCGTTTCTTGCTTATATGTCCAAGACGACAATGCCATAATGATGCTTTATCCAAGTTATTATTATTAAGAGAATCAATATACAAAACATTATTTCCTAAGTTATCAACCACAGATACAGTTTCATACACACCATCACAAGGTAATGCTTTAATATAAAGAATATTATTAAAGAAAGCATTAATCAAACCAACTTCATTATCAAATGAAAAGGTAAAACCTTGTTTATACAATGCATGAAAGGAAATAATATTTCTTGCTATTTCTGGCAAATAACAACATTTATTCGAATCTAAACAAAACCCACTACTTAGCGATAAAGTATAAACTCCAATCTTGGTGACAGGTGAAACTTTCCTGTTTCCCATGATCAAGTTTATTCTTCCTTGCTCCACATTCTGACTTCTTCTTAGTCCCTATAGATCAGAACAGATATGAATAACACAACCGGTATCAAGGACCCAAGAGTTAGAATGGAGTGAGTTATTAGATAAGATAGTGTAAATACCTGCATGGTTGGCTTTGACTTTCCCATCCTTCACATCTTGCTGGTACTTTGGGCAGTTCCGCTTCCAATGTGTCTTTTCATGGCAATAGAAGCATTCAACCTCTTTTGGGTCAGAAGAAGGAGTGACGAAACCTTTCTTGGTTCCACTTGAAGGAGAGCCATCAAGGGTCTTATCCTTGGTACCCTTCGAAGAGCTCTTTCTCTTCTTCCCTCATCCTTTCTCGATTGCCAAGACAGGGGCGGAGTTGATAGGAGTAGGAGTAGTAACAACTGCCTTACCCTTAAGACCACTTTCCGTGGTCTTTAAGAGTCCTTGAAGTTTACTGAGAGTGACCTCTTCCTTGTTCATGTGGTATGTCATGCAGAATTGATCATAACATGAAGGTAAGTAGTGCAAAATGATATCTATTGCTAGCACCTCAGGGAAGTTCACATTAAGCTTCAGCAAGCGGTCCACAAATCTTTGCATTTTTCTGCATGTGGCCCGTGATGGGTTCACCATCCTTCATTCGGGTTGTTATCATGGAGGAGATGATTTCATACTTCTCGTGTCTTGCACTTTGATGGTATCTTTCCATCAAATCTTGGTGCATTTCAAAAGGGTAGAAGTCATCATAGGACTTTTGGAGGTCGGCTGTCATAGTGCCCATCATGATGCATGCCACCTTGGTGGCATCCCTTTCATGTGCCCTAAAGTTAGCGATCTCTTGAGGAGTAGCAACTGTGTCACCAATCTCCTTAAGCTCCTTATCGAGGACATATTCTTTGTCCTCGTAGCGGGTAACCATTCAGACGTTTCTGATCCATTCATTAAAGTTGGATCCATCAAAAGTGACTTTCCCACACAAGTTCATTAGAGAAAAGGAGACATTAGGATTAGTGCCGGAAGCAGCAGTGTTTGCAGACATATGAAAAGAAGAAAAGTATAGTTTAGAAATAGAGATAGTCCTTAATAAAACACCTAAATGTAGTATTAAGGCTAGGACCCAATCACAATATATTATACTTAGAAGAGGTATGTCGTAATCTAAGTAATAACATATTTGAAAGGTAGGTGAATAACGATTCACCAATTTCCACCAAAGCCAAAATATTAAAAATACTTAATTTGGCTCTTAGAAACTCCTAGATTCTTTTGAGATTCAATGAACTTTTCAAAGGCATGTTTCAATATTGAGTGTGCCCTCCAAGTTTTGTGACTGGGATGCCGAGGATCACAAAACGAGGTGTGAAGTAACCATGCAAATTACTTGGTACCCTTAATGTATTACCCCTCAATCGATGTGTCGGTTAACCACACACGCTCCATCGATACTATGATAAACATTAAGTCACCCTTTACCTACCTTGTTAACTTCAAGTTAGTGTGTCGGTTAACCACACACGCTCCACTAACGACTTAGACAAAGTGTAAAGTGTAATTTCATGGATTAGCACCTTATTCACATTTTTCCTAAAGTAACTAAGATTGGGAATTTAATAAAACATTTAGTTACTTTATAATTATTATTATACATTTAATGAGAATTTATAAGTCCTTGTCCTCCCCATTCGGCTAACGACCCTCCACCAGTTAAGCAAGCGGTGGGTGAGAGTGGACACCCATTAAGTTGTCATTTTATAGACAACAACCTTATACCCACCTTATAGACTGGCTTCGTGAATGAGGCGTACTAGCGGTAAGACGACTTTGATCTTATACATACATATATATATATATATATATATATATGTGTGTGTGTGTGTGTGTGTATATATATATATATATATATATATATATATATATATATATAACTTATAATATTATAAGTATAAGGGTTGATTTTTAACTTTTAAAATTTTAAGGGTTGGAACTAAAGTTTTAATCAAGACTTTACTTGTTCCAAAACATGAAGGCAAGTTTTGTAAACTTTCAAAACTTTTCATTTCTTGTAACTTATGAGTTAATAGAGTATTAAAAATGAAGACTCTTCATTTTTATAACTCATGTGTTATTTTAATGGTTTTAAAACAAAGTGACTTTTGGTTTTCCATAACTTGAGGACAAGTTATGGACTCCATTAAAACACATAATGATCATGAATTAATCTACCACATAGGTTACAAACAATTCCTATGATCATCTAAACCTCATAAGATCAAGAAGATGAATATAAACACTTTCAAGAATAAAAAATTACACTTAAAACTTGTAGTTTTGATAATTGTCATTGTAAATGGATTAACATAAACATTACACCATCTAAAACATGTTTTCAAGTACAAAAGCAATTTAGGGTGATGTTTCTAGTCCATTTCCAGCAACTAAAATTGAAATTCTGAACACAGGATCCTCTACTCGTCGAGTGCAAGAACAGACTCGACAAGTATCTTGCATTTGTTCATGGACTCGTTGATTCCCCTCATGGGCTCGGCGAGTTCATACGAGCAAAAAACAGAAAATCGATTTTTTCAAGCAATTTGCACAAAAATCAACAAACAAGCCTAGGCTCTGATACCACTGATGGGTTTTTGAGCATTCTAACACTTCCTAAGTGTACATGCAACCCTAATAACCTTGGATCTATGTTTGTCTAATAATCATGCAAAGTTTTTTTTCAAGGTTATGAACCTATCTAGCATACATGGGGTACAATTTTCTTTGTATAAAAGATAGAACTACATACCTTGATGATGAAAGTGTTCCTTGAAACCTTGTGAGCCTATCACCTCAAGTGTGATGCCTCAAGTGCTTCACACAACACCAAATTCAAAGAATAAACTTGAGAGAATACTCTAAACACTTGCAAAATCGGCCAAGCCCTCTTATTTCTTAGTGTAACCGATTTTGGGAGAGTTACATTGCTTATATAGTGTGTTGCATTAGGTAAACCCTAATGTTCCATGACTCTTCATTTCTTGATCCATGGGTTAACTCCATGGAGCATCCATGGAGCATCCTATGGGTGGAACCCAACTTGATAATCCATGGAGCCTCTTTGCCCACTATATAAGATAGGGAAGATTTACTTAATCTTCCCATATATCTAATTAGTTGTCTTTTGATCACTTAATTAATTCTAAATTAATTCTTGATCAAAACTAATTAAATAATATTATTAATATATTAGAACTTATAATACATTAATAACCATAAGTGTTATTTCTCTCATTTAGTTTATTCAATTGCATGATGCCATGCAACCCAAATGGACCATGCTGGGTCGAGTCAAGTATTTACCAGAAATAGTTATGGACTTAGACACCTTATCCAACAGGGTTGGGGCTGGGTAGGACATTCCAGACTCATGTTGTGGGCTCAATGGCAATCTAGACCTATGATGAGGACCTTGTAGGCGTATTCCAGTCATATACTATGGGCCCAATGATCATGATTGTTAATTTCTTCTTCTTGTGGTACTTTCGATGTTAACATGTTGATGAAGCATATGAGACTAACAAATTAGCTGGTTTGGATAAAGGGAGCAGTTAAGGGTTGTTGGGAGTATCATTCATATATCGGAAAGTCTCGGTGAAATGTTAGCATTATAAATCATGTTTGTTTGCAAGATGTTATTAGGGGTTCAATTATCAAGATTAGGTATCAATTATGGAGTCTCGAATCATAATTTCTTGGTGAATGTCTCGAGTGATTTTCCAGGTGGGGGTACACCTGAGTTGATAAGGATTGGAGGTAAATGTGAAAATTCATGGATTTCTCATCTTTGCTCGTAGAAGTAGTAGTTGGAAATGGCATTTCAAGGAGGAAAGGGTTCATTAAAGGCTTTTGGTTCATATTATGGATTTGGATTGTGATTGGTACGTTTGAGTCCTTTTCCACGTGTTTGGTAGTGATCATACTCAAATGAAAGGGGTGGATTCAATGAATGGTTGAATGTCATTTCTGGAATATAGGTTTGAAGTTTAGGTCTGAAG
Organism: Lactuca saligna; assembly: GCF_052625555.1. Lineage (NCBI taxonomy): Eukaryota > Viridiplantae > Streptophyta > Magnoliopsida > Asterales > Asteraceae > Lactuca > Lactuca saligna. The sequence goes on along the minus strand of NC_136418.1, from coordinate 103,800,646 downwards.
GGTTCCCAGTCTCGAGAGGCAAATTGATTGAAATGGGTCGGTGATTGTAGTTAAGAGTCCCTAGCCCTGTCGTTCTCACTAGAAGTTCAGTTTTATAGCTAGGAAGTTGTAGATCATGTTGGCGTTGTGCGTGCTTCTTTGTAGCCTTTAATGGATGAGGCTCACATTCGAGTCATCATGGTATTGATGTATCAAATGTTTTTATTAGTAAGTCATAGTTTATGCGATGGTATATTGGGTGGAAGTGATGCAGTCATGTTGAAGGCTCTGTATTTGGGTCAACCTACATGGAGATCACACAAGTTTGGGCTTCGAATTCAGCAGTAGCATTGGTTTGTTAGTAAAAGGATCGGTGTTGTTCTCAGTTATGGTGTAGGTCGGAGTGTTGGGTTTCCAGGTTGGTGAGAAGGATTGATTTCAAGGACGAAATCCAATTTAAGTGGGGAAGAGTTGTAACACCCTTTCCTTAATCATTTCCTAATTTGGCGTTGTGACCCGAAGACTAGTTATCATAAGGTTTATATCCTTTAATAAATGGAGATTTAGACCCATTTGGGTGTGGGTAAGGTAGTACAGATGATCCGAGAAGTTCAGTTTGTAATTTGGAGCCCCGTTCAGGCTTTTATGAATTTTGGATTTTTTTTTCGGATTTTTTTAAGGCAAGAATGAGTTGATAGAAGTATATATCTTCTCTTTACCTTTTCGTAGATATAAAGAACGTCAAAATTGGAATTAGAATGAAGAAGTTATGCTTGTTTGAAGTTTGGTCGGTTTTCGGTATGCTGAGTACGATGGGTGTACAGAGGCTCCCTGAGTGCTTTGGGCATACACAATCAGTGCTCAAACCCTATTTTTATGGCTTGAGCCCTATTTGAGCTCCTTAACTCCCCTTAACCCACTCCATTCTCATCCTCCACCCCTCCAACACCACTTCCATGAAACTGTAACCTTAGTTGAGCCTTGTGTGGTAAAAGAAGGTGTTTTGTGTGCTTTTCAGTATACATGGTTGACCTTGGAGAAGAAGGAACTTCTTGGAGGAGTTTTGGTTGCTTTGGAGTTTGCAGATCTAGGATTTGTTCACCTTGATCTATCTTCTAGTGGTATAAAGTTTGAATCTTAATGATGCATTTGTTAGATCTAACTAGTTTTGGATGTTATGAGCTTTCGGTCATTTTAGTGCATAAAGTTTTGATTTTGAAAGTTTGTGACCTTGAGATGGTTAAAATTTGAAACTTTTTCCATCTAAACATCATTTTGATTCAGATCTGAAAGTTGGAGACTTGTACTTAATGGATTAAGTTGAAAAAGATGAACTTTTGGCTCCCTTTGAGACTTAAAGACTAGATCTTGTTTGTTAGGACCATTCTAATGGATAAAGTTGGAAAATTTATCCATTATAAAGCTATTATGAACTATAAAAATGTGATATTGACCCTTCTATCCCTTTCATGCAAGAGTTGTGATGTTTTATTGGGTTAAGAACTTAGGGATTTAGACATTAAGCACTTTGTAGCCATGCAAAGTCATAATAGTGGAAACTTTATGACTTTGGATATCATTTTAGGCTTGGATATGAATTTTGGATGTTAGAACTTAATGGAATAAGCTCTTTATGGAGTTTTGGGATAGAGCTTAGTATGTTGGGTGTAGTTGGTGGTAGGCTGCGAGTATGCGGTTAGTGCCCCACTGTTGCTCAACATCAGAGTACGTTGGGCGTACTCCGCTAGGAAGAAATATTAACTTTTGGACCTTGATTGTTGACTTTGACTTTGACTAGGATTGAGCTGAGTCTTCATCATTATATTTACGGGTCAAAGGCACTAAGGCCAGCCCATTGGATTAGACATCCTGATATGTGATAGTATGATGTTATGCCTAGTGACCTATAGATCTGTCTGTTTTCCTATTGACTGATTATATGTTTATATGTTATGTAAATGTCGACATATTGAGTAGTATTGCATCGTGTTGTAGCCAACAAACACTGGAGCATTCTAGTTATGAGCTGAGGACCGGGTGGGGGATGCTAGACTCATATTGAGGGCTCAAGTGCATTCTAGATATGGGTTGAGGACCAGGTGGTATGCCAGACTCGTGCGGAGGGCTTTAGAGTATTTCACTCCGATGACTAATTGAGTCAGAGAGCAAGCCAAACATATGATGTGGGCCCCATGGGCAAGGCAAACATATGTGTGGGTTGAGGGAGCAAGCCAAGCATAAGCTTTGGACCCCATGGGCAAGCCAAACTTATGTTGTGGGCTCAAGAGCAAGCTATATTTGAGTTGTAGGCCTAATAGGCAAGCCAGACTCATACCGTGGGCTTAGGGGTAATCTAGTCATTTGGCTGTGGACCCAATACATGTTATTATATGTGTGTACTTTGGGGGAACTCACTAAGTTTTGGACTTACCGTTTTAGGTTATGTTTCAGGTACTTCAGACGATCGCGGGAAGGCGAAGACGTGGCCATACACATCCTAGTGTTTTGACTTATGATTTTGGGAAACTCTGGTATTAAACATGTTTTGAAAACGATGTTGTAAACAATTTATGATTTTATGTTGGTTTTAGAAATTTAAAATTTTCATGATTTTTATGGACGTTACACTCCCTTAGACTTACAACTTGCTATTGGTGCAGGTGTCCGTTCTACTCCCGCTCACCACTGACTAGTCACCGGAGAGATAGTAACTTCAAATCTTGTTTGTTAAGAGAGGTAGCATTACATTTTACAAGTGGTTTTGTGAAGAAGAAAACATATTAATAACTTGTATTTCACAATGATAAAGGTAACCATTTGTTGTTTTTCATGTTATTGTACGTTAGCTATTAGAGAACTAATAAGATCATATATATATATATATATATATATATATATATATATATATATATATATATATATATATATATATATATATATATATATATATATATATATATATATATATATATATATATATATATATATATATGGCCTTTATTCTAAAAATCATTCTCAGTTTTCGATTTTTGTGATGAAAAATAGTTTTATTTTGGTCTTTTTTTATGTTAAGATGTGAATTTAATATTTAATCTCTTCTTTATTGTTTGTTTTTGTACTAATATTAGTTTTAACTATTATTAAGTTGTGAATCATTTTTTATTTGTTATAATATTTGAATTAAATGTTATTCAAAGTAATTTGCTATGTTATTCAAAGTAATGTGTTATTTCTATTATGATGTGAATTAAATTTAGAATGTGTATTATTATGTCAGTTTTTTTCTTAATTAATGTGAATTTAGTTTTTAAGTTATGAATTATTATGTTTTAACATTTCAACTATTGTTTAATTTCGATAAAGTAAGTTTTAAATGTGAGTAAGTGAACTAATATGTTTTTAAACTTTGAATATTAAATACTATGAATTTGAATCTTGAATTGTTTTATTAAATTGTAAATGAGTGTCCTAAAATGTTTTATTAAATGGTGAATTTATATGGTGTAGACAAGGTGTTAGATTAAATAGTTTAACAAAATCAAGTACGTTTTTAAGCTATGAATATTATGAATGAGAGTCCTAAACTGTTTTATTAAATGGTGAATTAAAAGCTTGAAATACAAGCTTTAAGTTGGGAATATAGTTGCGAATAATTAATTTTTGTCTGCTAAATTGTGAATTTATTGTTTTAAGCTGTTAACTTTGTGTTCTAAACCGTGAAATTCATTGTATTAAATTGTGAATTAACTATACAAAAATGTGAATTAATTGTATTAAGCTGTGAATTAACTATATAAAGATGTGAATTTTTTTTTGAATTTTTTGTTTGCTTCTAAACTAATTGTAAATTAAAATATGATTTTTTTGTTCTAAGCTGTGAATTGGTTTTATTAAGTTGTGAATTTATTATACTAAATTATGAATTGATTGTATTAATCTTTGAATTTTTTTATGAATTGTGTATTAAAATATGAAAAAAAAAATATATATGTTTGAATGTTTTTAAGAATTTTCTTGTGAATATACTTATTTTTTGTATTGTACAAATATGTAAGAATATAATAGTTTTAATATTTTTTTACATTAAACTCTAAATTAGTGAAATCATTGATTTATTAAATTAGAATATAATATTTAAGTTGTAATTCCATGATAGAGGAATGATGGATACGACGATTACATAAGTGGTTGGTAGTGGTGTATTTTGGGTTTCACTTCTCTTAATATATAAATTAATGTATAATGAATTATGTTATCTTGTGAATTTTATGTATTAAACTGAGAATGAACTGTATTCAGTTGTATATTTTATACAAATTTTGTATTAAAATATGCATGAAGCATTAAAATAATAGATTGTAATTAATATGTATATTAAACAATGAATATAGTATTTTGAACTGTTAGTCTATTTTATACATTTTTTAAAGAGATCTACAATTTAGAAGAGACAAAATTACATTTGACAACACATAATTCTATTTTTAAATTAAATTTTATATATTAGGCAACAAAATAAAAAGAAATTATTTCAAAAGTATTACCACAAAAATAGAAGTTATAATAACCGTTCTATTAAATTGTGAATACGATAAAAAAAATTTCTATAAATTTATTATTAGTCTGACGTTGGTCCAGTGACGGTCCGACATCAAGTGGCAACTGTTTGTAAATAAGGTAGGAGAGAATTTACATAATATAACATTAATGTTTGATTTGTCTAAAATGGATTTAATGAAAACATTTAAAAAAAATTACTTCTTAAGGCTCTTAACTTGTTTGAGTTTTTCATTTGAACCACTGCGTGTGTGTCTATATATATATATATATATATATATATATATATATATATATATATATATATATATATATATATATATATATATATATATATATATATATATATATATATATATATATATATATATGGAAAAGTTCAATAGAGATCCATAATTATTGGTTCTTCAAGGAACCAATTTTTTTTTTTTTAATTTATAGAGTTTATTCTTTATCGGAAAAAATATCTAAATTTATATATTAACATTGTGAATGTGGAAAAATATTTTTCGGATCCACCGTGTGAATCCAGATTCACTTTGTGAATTTTCAAAGATTCATATTGTGAAATTGACGTAAAAAAAATCGAATTTTATATCATTCGAAAAATGATAAAAAGTTATGAATTTCTGTATTTTTTTTTTTTTTTAAAAGTTCTAAAAGTTGAAAAAAATATTGGTTCCTTGATTAATTATGGTTCTCTATTGAACCTCATCTTATATATATATATATATATATATATATATATATATATATATATATATATATATATATATATATATATATATATATATATATATATATATATATATATATATGGGAAAAGTGAATATATCGAAAATGATATATAAGCTTAGGTATTCAAACTCACTATACTATGTTGTTTTGTTATCATATATACATTGTAATTATCAAATGTTCTTCTAATTTAACTTCTATCTTGATTTACTTCCAATAATTTTATAAATGTCACATTTATCTGTCTCTTACATAATTATAATTTTCAGCTAACATACATATAGCCTAATATGTGTTCGGTAAAAAGATGTGGTCTAAGAGGAAGATAATAGTGAAATTTTGAAAAACTTGAGATTAAATCAAGTTAGTGTTGAAGTCTAAGAACATTATAATAAATATATTAAATAAAACGACGTATTATAATGAGTTTGGGTACATAAGTTTATATAACCTTAATAATATATTCACTTTTTCATATATATATATATATATATATATATATATATATATATATATATATATATATATATATATATATATATATATATATATATATATATATTCTTTTTCTAGTCCTTTCAAAAAGAAGTGTCGGTGAGTTGCAAGTACCGATATGTCCTCAGCGTGTTTTTATCACCACATATAAATAGAACATTAAAATATCCTCCTTAATAATAGGAAAAAGACACATAACGGATCCGATACCAAGTTCCGATAATAATTCTATTTTGGTCGATTACAAAACCATTCCTTCATCTATTTTACGCGTTTGGTTTACACCCTATTATTTCTCATTTTATCAATTCTAATTATTTTAATGTCATCAGATTATTTTTGTACAATGAAATCTACAGATTTTTAATAAAATTGAACTCTTGATTTTATCTATAAATTAGGACATTTGGAATACATGATTGTGTAAAATGAGTTTCATATCAATACAATCAAATAGTGGAGTTAAAGGGGGTTACATACCTTATAAGAGTCTTAGAAGTAGCATCCAGTGTGAAACTCTTTGATTTTTTGTGGGCCACAACATTACTTCCTTTATTTTCGTTTCATTCACTATAACTTCAGGAATGAGTGAGAAATTTTCCTCACTATTTTATTTAATTTTTAAAAAAATATATATTTTCTACAAATATTATACACATTTTGTAGGGAACTAAATACCATGAGTTTTGATATATTTTTTATAATTTTTAGTATGTATATAATTTAATAAGTATTAAAAAAGATTAAAAAAAAGTTAGCCAATAGGAATAGGAGAGAGAGAGAGAGAGTGTGTGTGTGTGTGTGTGAGGGAATGGGCTCCCTCTCCTCCTTCTCTCACCACCTTTCCCTCAGTGAAGGTGTGGTGTTCAGCTGAGAGGGAAAGCTTCTCTCACCCACACCATCCGGCCTAACAAGGATCTCGTCGTCTCAAGGTCTAAGAGGGGCTCCTCACGTGGTTCGGGGCAGTGCTATTGCCTGAAAATTAATTTTATGAAGGAGTGTATTATGAGAAATATTAATTTTAGATTATATTTTTTAATAATTTCTTTGAAACCAATATCTTTAATTTGTAGAGAAAAAAAAAGGCATTCATGTTGATCTGATTTTTTTTTGTAGTGAGAAGTATTTTAATTCTATAAAATTCCATAGTTCGTAATTTTTTATTAGTGTCTTGATAAAAAAACAGTTCCTATATAATTATCCCCATAATTTGGATTTTGTGATACATATCCATAGTATCGAAATATCATATTCGGAAATTGATCTCATGACCTTCATGCAGATCCAAAATACTCCTTTATTCAGAGGCAACTCTTCATCCCAAAAACTCTAACAATGAATAACCTTGTTTTCTAATTATATACATTTGTATTCCTGATATGTTGGAGATTTTATGATATGAGAAAACAAGGGTAAAATCCAATGAACATAACATATGGGGATTAAGGATGCGAAAATAAGAAAGTATGTCTAATAAATAGAATAACACATGCTATGATATACAAAATGTTGGATTAGTGTCTAAGTCCATAACTATAATTGGTATGTTCTTGACCCGACTCGGCATGGTCCATTTTGGTTGCATGGCATCAAAGCATTTGGATAGACCGGTTGTGAGAAGTGGACATTTGTGACATATTAATATATTATAAGTTCTAATATATTAATATGAAATCATGTTATTTAATTAATATTGATCAAGAATTAATTGGGACTTAATTTAGTAATCAAAAGAGACTAATTAAATATATGGGGATTGATTGTGTAAATCATTCATTCTTATATATGTGGCTTATGATCCATGATTCCTTATGTTGGGTTTCATCCATGTGGTGAACCATGGATACTCCATGGAGGTTAAAACCCATGGAGCATAAGGAATGGGTAAAGTCATGGGTTACATGGTGTAACCCTAATGTGCACACTATATAAGGACCCCTTTAGCTCAAGAATTTGGCACTAGTGATAAATGTATGAGGGCTAGCCGATTTGAGCATGAGTGTCTACTTCTCATGGTTGTTCCAAGTGTTGATAATGTTGTGTGAACCATTTGAGATGTCACACTTGAGGCACTAGGTTCTCGGGCTTCATGGAGTCAAGCTACATCAACAATGTATGTATTCAATCTATTTTATTACCCAAGTATCAAAGATTGTATGCTAGTTAGGGTAATACCTTGGAATATTCATAGTTGCATGTATAATAGAGAAAACATAGATCCAAGATATTTAGGGTTGCATGTACAGCATAGGAGTGTTACAATGCCTATAACCCAACACAAAATACAAATGACAAACAAATAAACATATGAGACTCCAATATTTAGGGTGGTTTCATCATCAAGAAAATTGTATACATCCATAGAAATGATGAGTTGTGTTTTCAATTAACAAACAAAAACGAATTAAAAACCACTTAGAAAGTAAAATAATAAAATGAAGAACTAAATACATAATCATCAAAATTGATCGCAATGGAGAATTGGGAATGCAGGGGAGCCAATATTAGGATAATTGGATATTAGAGGTTCGATTTAAACCCTTGGTTGTGAATTGACAAATCAACACCAAATGTGGAAGGTGTTAAAATTGCCCAAAATCTTATATATGTTTTAGATTTCGTCATGAACATGTCATAAAGTTGATCACAATGCAAATAAACAACATTAGAAGAATTCATAACGAGGTCATATAAAACTCATGATATATGCAAATTCCATGAGGTTGCATGGCCTTCAGATCCGAAATCTATCCACAATGGTCGAAGGTTATGCAAATGTAACAGAGTGACATGAAACCTGGCGTCTTCCTTCTTCATCTTTGAAATTTTCAATTACAATAATTCACTTTGATACCAAAATACCCACAACCTAAAGTCTAAAATAACATTAAAACTAGAATAAGGTATGTTCAAAAATTATATAGGATGAATTTCAACTTAAATTTAAATATAACTATCGCTTGGAAAATACTTGCTCTTTATCCCACTTTATCCCAAAATATTCGGAGCCAACCAAATGACATACATTATGAATCTAAAAAATTAAACTTGAACCATATCTGCCTAAAATGTCTTTCAACCTAAATATGTTTCAACCAAATTCTTTGTGGCCAAATACCTTTTGGTATCATACGGTTGAACCAAATTGGATGGCTTTCAAACTGTTTGGTAAAAATACTTTGGATGAACATTCTTCAATGACAAATTTTTGTCCTTCTATAGAGAAACCACAATATATTTCAAAGGATGTACTAGACGCCCTAGAGGTAGTGTTCCTAGACCTTAAGACAAACACTATTGTTCACTAAGGTTAATATTGTGGGTGATTTAGTTGGCCTTATGAATCTTAGGTGATCTTGGGAGTCTTTTCCTATGAAATTCCGAGCTAGTGGTATGTCGACCTTTGCTTGTTCCTTGGAGTTGGTTAAATAAGTCTTCAATTCAGAATAGGGGATATCGATCCTTGAGGATGGGTTTGTTTGATTCTTAGTAGTTAGTGGTCCTATGGACACTTAGCCTTTCCTCTTTATGAGTCGGATGGGTGCTCTCTAAGGTTAGAAGCTTGGTATGTGTGACATCCCCAATTTCTCGGCTAGAAAAGACCGATTTGTTTATACTTTGTTTTATAAATCAGAGTAATCGTTTAAAGAATTCAGTTGCGGAATTTGTTCCCAAAACAAGATATGATAAAAACTTATCAAAACATTTCTCAAAGAGAATGTATTTTCATTAAATAATAAAACCTCGGGATGTCATGTTCCGCTACAGACACATAAGCATAAACAAAACATACATTTATTTACTCTAGTGATTTACATCTCCTTTAATCTCTCAGTGCAAAGCAACTGCGTATCGATACCTGTGATACAATTAAACTGAGTGGGTCAGGCTTGGGAGCCTGGTGAGCATATAGGGTTTTCAACCCACAATAATATAATTATTATATTTAATCATCAAACAATCAACCCAATTACTCATCCCCGTTATCTTCTTTATTTCTTAAGGTTTTACCCTAAGAATCACCTATCCTTTATTCATTCATTCCTAAAATTTGAATTTAAGGAATAGACACAAATTCCATTGTTATTTAAGGCGCATCTACCAACTTTATCATTTAAGCACCTCTGCCAGGATTACGACATTCACTATTACGCGCATGTGCCGACCTTATCCTATAAGCGCATCTGCCAGGATTATCCTATAAGCGCATCTGCTACTATTATGATATTCTTTATTTGGTGCGTCTACCAATATTATTTTTAAGCGCATCTACTAGTATTATGACATCTCTATTCGGTGCATCTACCAATATTATTCTTAAGTGCATCTGCTAGTATTATGGCATCTCTATTTGGTGCATCTACCAATATTATTCTTAAGCGCATCTGCTAGTATTATGACATCTCTATTTGGTGCATCTTTCATACCTCCTCATTTTATCACATACCAACTATCTCATCTACCCATGTTCTTGTTGGATTAGTGTCTAAGTCCATAACTATTTTGGTATGTACTTGACCCGATGATGCATGGTCCTTTTGGGTTGCCTTCACCAAAGCAACTTGATAAGATGAATTATGGAGAGTAAGGATTAAATATGATTTATTAATGTATTACGAGAATAATATATTAAAGGATAAATCATATTGGTTAATTAATATTAGTCAATAATTAATTGGTAATTAGTTTTGTGACTAAAAGAGATTAATTAAACTTAAGGGACTGGAATTGTAATTATAAGATAATTATGATTTGGGCCATGGATTGCCTTGTATTAAGGGATGGACGAATTCTAATGGGAAACCCATAAGGAAATCGTCCATGGGCTTAATTAAAGGAGTCTATGGGTTGCTTAGGGCTTAAGCATCCAAATTAGGGTTTCTTTGTTAGATAACCCTAATAGCCCAACTATATAAAGACCCTTAAGGCTCAAAAACGTGGCTAAGCTTCTTGTAAGGGTTTACACATGTTTTGGCAGCCTCCAACCTCTCTCCTCTTCATCCTCTTGCTTATGGTGTTTGTAAGCCATTAGAGGAGTGACACTTGTGACTCTAAGCCTTCCAAAGCAATTCAAGGAGGAATTAGGATTGTTATTGCTACATAACAATCAAGGTAATATCTTAAACCTAATTATATGTTAATGTCGATTTCCATATGTTAGAATTAGGGTTTATAGTCTTGGATTCAAAGCATGTACAATAGAGAAACCTAGATCCAAGCATTAGGGTTTGTATGAGCACATAGGATGTCTTATGACTAAAACCCATCAGTGGTATCAGAGCCTAGCTTGGTTTCAATTGTATTGATGCATTGTATAACTGGAAAAAACGTTTTTTGGGCTTTATGGCTGAGGAACTCGGTGAGTAGACCTCAACTCGGCGAGTACAGTGTGGTACTCGGCGAGTTTGAGCGTCAGATAATGCTTATCTCGGGATTTCTTGCTGTTTTTGCATATGGATAGTTACCTTATCATGTTAGATCAATATAAATCCGATTTTATGATATATATATGACTATATTCTTGATCTAATTAAAGATAATTATCAATTAACAAGATAATTGTTTCCTTATAAGATAATTGATTAATTATTTTGAGTAAATTGATAAATTGTTTTGCAAGAAATCATTAAACAAATCAAATATGGATAATTATGTAACTAAATGTTAGTTTAGATTATTTGTTATTTGATCCTTGTTGTTATGAAAAGTTTCATATTTTACCCTTTAGGTTTTATAATTTAAATTTGAACCCAAAAGTTTTGAAGTTTTGAAATTTAAATAGTTAAAACCCTAATGTTTTGAAAAAGGTTTCAAAACTTGCCCTCAAGTTTTGGAATTTAAAAGTTGATTAAAAGGTTTAATTAGAAATGTTAAATTCTAAAAATCTAGTAATGTTATGAAAAGTTCAAATCACACCCTTATGGTTTTATTAATTAATTAAGGAGTATAATTAAAAGAGGTTTAATAAATCCATAAAAGTTTTGGTTAACCTTTTAATTGAATTAAAAGTGTAATTGTTAAAGTTAACCATATAGTATTTTAAAAGTATAAAATACACCCTATACTATATATAACATTAAAAGTCTAACATTATATATATGTATGAGTAAAAGTCAGTCTTACCGTTAGTAGGCCTCATTCACGAAGCTGGTCTATAAGGGGTGTTTAAGGGAATTGCCTATAAAATGGCGATTGAATGGGTATCCACTCTTACCCACCGCACTCTTGACTAGTGGAGGGTCGTTAGCCGAACGGGTAGGATAGGACGAAACCTTCCATTATAAGTATAATGAAATACCAAGTAACTAAATGTTTTTCAAATTCCCAATCTTAGTTACTTAGGCAAAAGTGAATTGATGCAATTCCATGAAATTACACTTTGTGCCCTTGCGAAGACGTTAGTGGAGCGTGTGTGGTTTACCGGCACACTAAATGGTTCTAAGCAAAGGTAGCAAAGGGTGACTCAATGTTTGTCATAGTTCGGTGGAGTGTGTGTGGTTTACCGGCACATCGAATAGGTGATTGTAACATGTGAGGGCACCGTGTAGTTTGCATGGTTCTTCACACCCGCTTTGTGATCCTCGGCATCCCAGTCACAAACTAGAGGGGCATATCGAGATTTAAACATGCCATTGAAAGATCAATGAATCTCAAAGGATCTAGGAGTTTTCATAGATTTAAAACTTAAATTTCTTTTTTCGTTTTTCATGGTGGAAATTAGTGAATCGTCATTCACTTACCTTCAAATGTTCTGCAATTTGGGTTACGGCATCCCTCTCCCGAGTTGTAGGATATTGTGTTGGGTCCTAGCCTTGGAATTTCATTTGGGTGATTTACCAAGGACTCAATCAATAAACTACCTTGAATTCGTTTTTCTCCCGATGTCAAAGTTCGACAACTATGGTCTTCTCAATCCCGTGGAACAAGCATTCCACATGAAGATGATATTCCACGATTCGATCGAGGAACAAGAAATCATGCTTCACTTCCTCCTCCTCCTCCAATTATTCTCCCTAACCCACAAGATTGTAAAATTGAAAGGTTCAATATCACTCAAGCCCTTTTGGCAAGTAAACATAAAGAAGGAAAGTCGGTGTGTGCACACGTCTTAGGGATGAAGTCACACTGTTGGGATCCGTTGTCTGTGAGGAAATGGCTGTTGATTGGGTTCTTCAGTCACTTCCTAACTCATATAGTGAGTTCGTAAGAGAGTACTATATGATGAGCTACGACGTAACCCTTATAGATCTCACCTATATGCTTATTGTTGCTGAATCTGCAATGGTTTGGCGCAATAGAAAAGCAAAGTTGATTGGTGAATCTGCCTTCAAGACCTCTATGGATATAGACAATGGCAATGAAAGACATGCAATGATCGAAAAGTTTGATCATAAGAGAAAGGCGATGTCTGAAGTAGTTCCATGTGTTGTTCCAAAGGAGTCAATTTGCTTTTATTGCCAAGAGAAGGGGCATTGGAGACGAAGTTGCCCTATTTACCTAAGAGATCTAAGAGATGGGAGAGTCAAAAGTATGACTACGCTTTAGGTAAGAATCCACTATCTAACTCCATTAAGTTCCTATTCATTGATTCTTAATACATGAAGTGATAAGATTGCATTTGAATGTTTTGAAGGATCGGTGAAAAGAAAGGAAGCTTGATAAGAGAGCAAGATGAATCTAATCACAAGAGATGGATCTTGATCGCATGGACTTGAAGATTGGATTTTGAGCTTAGATAGTTCCGATAGAGTTGTTAGAAATTTTTACATAGTTTTCAATAGATTTTGCATTGTAAGGACAAATGTTTTTCCGCTGCTTTTATAAATAAAATAAATTTTGTTTGACTTATTTATTTATTTGTTTACTTCCTTGCAATGAAATCGTTATGTGAAAATTGATGTTTGCATATTTCTACGACGAATGGATATGATTCTTAGTTATGTTATTTATGGAAATGTCGAGAATTTACCAAATAGGGAGAGTTTCTCATCGCCCAAAGTTTCAAATTGGACCGAAACTTGGAATCATGCAACTTGGTTGCACGATGAATGAGAAATTTCATATTTTGGAAATTAGACTAATTCGTTGACAAAGTGTCAAGTGAAGGACTAGGAGATCGAGTACACAAAGTTGATCAAGTTCACCATAAGAGTAACAAAGATATTCGTCATGATTTACTAAAGGCTTAGTAAACATGATTACACTTACAAGATTAAGTGTAATTTTGAATTGATTAAAGGGTTTAGATCAATAGCAAAATGAATAAGAAGAATCAAGTAGGCAGAAAGATAAAAGTTTCTCCATTCTAAGAAGAAGGGAGAGTACCTTTTATGCTTTATGATAGGTCTTAATGATTAAGAACCATATCTCAATTGATCCTCTAAGTGAGTCTTAGTACAATTGTATGTTTAAGAAGAGGAATCAAGGATTGATGAAATGGTCAAATCAAGAAGACAATCATACTTCGTTCCAATAACAAGTCTTAAAGTTAAGATTGTGACAATGAGTGAAAAGTATCAAAGGTTTATAACATTCATCAAATGTGGAAAGTTGTGATGTCGTGGATAAGACAGAGACCAACTAAGACCAATTTATGAAGTGTTTTGATAAAAGCTACACTAACTCTTAAATATTTGGTTGTCAACAAATGTTTATTGACAAGAGAATCTTATATGTCAAGGAGTCAGTGGGAGTCTTAATGGTCTTGAAAGGTTTCAAGAACAAATCAAATAAACCTTATCGATCATCACTAGCACACGAGTTGAGGTTTACAACCTATCGTGAAGACATTATTTTGTTTCTGTGCCAATCCAATCAAGTTAATTATGCATATGAGTCCTATGAGTTCTCATTTGAATGCATAAAAGGCAAGGACCTTGATCAATGGAAAGTACATTGATAGGAAAGGGTGAGCTGCTTAACTACTTGGAAGACGTGGTGGGCAGCTGTGCTACCATAAGGCAAGAAATCAAGATTAAGGAAGTTCGATCCATATGAGTTTGAATTTGTCGTAAACTTTGGTTTTTAACAAATTCACATGGATAGGAACACATACACCGTTTAAATCTAAGTGTCATAAGATTTCCTCCTTCATGAAAATGATTATGAGAAAATGTTTTCACTAAGAAAGATTTTAAAAGATAGTGATTGTAAAATTGCATTCTCGAATTCGATCATGGTTACGGCATCCCTTTCCATAATTTGAATCGTGAGGTTTGGCAATTAGTCTTAATTGTTAAGACACACATATGAACTATCTAAGGCAAAGGTGTATAAGTTCAAGAAACCTTGATAAAAGATTATCAAAGCACTAAGTATTAGAAACATGAACTTAAAAAATTCAATAAGTATTGTTTTTCTAAAAGTTAAGATGTTTATGAATACATGTCGAAGCTAGTGGGAGCATAAGTGTTATGTTTTATAATAATCATCATGATAGTGGGAGCATAAATGTTATGATTGTATGATTATTAAGCCAAGTATTGCATAGTTGGCAATATTAATTATAGAAAACAAGAGTCATACTTTGCAAAGTTGTAAGAGTTGAAAGGTTGTTTTGCTATAATTAAGGGAGAGAATATTATGCTTCATTTCAAATCTAAAGGATTAGGTTGAGAAATGTAAATAAACTTAGTCAAGGGTACATAGTGTGTTCTTAAAGTTTCGATTATGATTACGGCATTCCTCTTCACAATTCGAATTTTGAGAACATAGCAAATAAAACATTATGCGTCGTGTCCCATACGCTTCGGGTATAGGATCGATTGCAAATGCTTTAATGTTTGACCATTCTAAAATTTTCCAAATGTCTAGCACATTTAGAGGGAAAAGGGACTAGAATCGGTTTTGACTAAAATAATTAAACAACTATCAAAGGACAATCCAAAGTTCGACGAGGATTGGTCGCTTGTGAGTAGTTGGAAGTATAGTATTGGAAATTATGGAAATGTTTCCATATTGGATGGACCATATCGACATTATTAGGAATAGATAAGATTCTATTAAAAATAAGTTGTCATATGGAAAATATGGAAATGTATCTATATTGAATTGAATATTGAAAATCGATGTCTAGATTAGAAACTTTTATGCAAAAGGATGTTCAAAGGAATGTGCTTTGAGTGAGAGACATCGTATCTAAGGAATTGTCTTGTAACAATCTCCGATAGAGGACTTTGTAATATCATTGGCAATAGTCTTTGAGACTTTGGTGCAGTGACATTACAAAAGGATCGTTGCATAAAGTGTTAGAATCTAGTATATTCTATAAGTAACAAGAATTTGGTATTCTTACACTTAAGAAAATGGATTTGGAGTTGTAAAATGAGAATGATGAAATGTGTTCAATTTGTCTATTTCACAAAAGTAAGAACCATAGGTAAACATTGTGTGCATGCTAGGAGCATGGGACAAGTGTTGGAATTCAAGTAAGAAGTTGATTACCCGAAACGAAAAATAATGAGTAATCGATATGATGATAAATAAAACGTGTTTTGTTTATACTCAAAGGTTGAGGCCATATGGGATTAGTATTATTCTTGTGTTTCACCTTGCATGTTTTGACTTCCAGAATAATTGAGTTTATTAAGAATAATCGAATTATTCAAACGGGCCACAGTCGTTCATATGTTGGAAGTAGATATGAATGAAGATTGTCGAGAATTGGTGTGTGGATTGTCTAAAAGAGTATTAGACATAAGCAAATGTTTGCTGCAACGTTCATGAGTGCTTATGAATATGATTTGAGCATTGGATTAAACCCACGCTCACTTGGATCACTATCTCGAGTGATTAGTGAGACGATAACATCTTATATTCTTGAAACCGAGATGTGTGAGTTGTATCTTGCTGATCGGTTGCACATTGATAATATGTAAACGCACCAGTAACTTGGCGTTATAAAACATATTGTTATGTGTAATTCGGTGAGTGAGTGCAAGCGAGCATTGTATCAAAGTTTATCCATTCCTTTTATCCAAGGTAGGATAGAAGCGATATCTTTGGGCCCCTCGATGGTTTAGTGATGACATACGTAAATGCTCGGCCGGGCTAGGGCTAATTTGATTTGTTCAATTAGTCTGTCGTCATAAATCGGAAATCGAGATATAGTACAAAGAGAATGATTTGAAATCATATCTCATACGATATCTAGAATGGAGGAATATATGATCCCTTATCTAAGGACACGCGTATCTGATATGATCAGAGTTGACAGCGGCTTTGGAAAGCTACGATTGCAGATCAGGATCTGAAGTCATACGCAGAATACTTGTTAGACTTATCTAAGTGGGAGACTGTTGGATTAGTGTCTAAGTCCATAACTATTTTGGTATGTACTTGACCTGATGGTGCATGGTCCTTTTGGGTTTCCTTCACCAAAGCAACTTGATAGGATGAATTATGGAGAGTAAGGATTAAATATGATTTATTAATGTATTATGAGAATAATATATTAAAGGATAAATCATATTGGTTAATTAATATTAGTCAATAATTAATTGGTAATTAGTTTTGTGACTAAAAGAGATTAATTAAACTTAAGGGACTGGAATTGTAATTATAAGATAATTATGATTTGGGCCATGGATTGCCTTGTATTAAGGGATGGACGAATTCTAATGGGAAACCCATAAGGAAATCGTCCATGGGCTTAATTAAAGGAGTTTATGGGTTGCTTAGGGCTTAAGCATCCAAATTAGGGTTTCCTTGTTAGATAACCCTAATAGCCCAACTATATAAAGACCCTTAAGGCTCAAAAACGTGGCTAAGCTTCTTGTAAGGGTTTACACACGTTTTGGCAGCCTCCAACCTCTCTCCTCTTCATCCTCTTGCTTATGGTGTTTGTAAGCCATTAGAGGAGTGACACTTGTGACTCTAAGCCTTCCAAAGCAATTCAAGGAGGAATTTGGATTGTTATTGCTACATAACAATCAAGGTAATATCTTAAACCTAATTATATGTTAATGTCGATTTCCATATGTTAGAATTAGGGTTTATAGTCTTGGATTCAAAGCATGTAAAATAGAGAAACCTAGATCCAAGCATTAGGGTTTGTATGAGCACATAGGATGTCTTATGACTAAAACCCATCAGTTCTACCCAACATATTCGCAGATATAAAATACATATACAGTTTAACTCATTTAAAAACTATATAAAACGTCCATTCCACACTCATCTCAAATAAGCAAACAATGTATAAACACATAATACGTATTTCTTAGCAAATACTTCATATCTATATATTAGAAGAAAGTAACCACACACTCACACATATAAACAACTTTATATTATACACATAGCACATATTTCATAGCAAACACTTATTATTTATGTGTTAGAAGAAAGTGACCACACACTCACACATATAAACAACTATATATATACACATAGCATGTATTTTATGAAATACTTCATATCTATGTGTAAGACGAAAGTGACTATACACTCACATGATCAGAAGATGATCGGACAACACTACGTCTTGTAGAAGTAGTATTCTTCGGTGAAACCGGGATCACTTCACACACCGGGTTTCTCACGGGCAGAGCTTCGACTCGGAAACTGTTTTCTTCTCGAGATCTTCAGGCTTCCGGACTTGCTTCAGGTCTCGGGGTTGATACCAGGGCTTCGGGGGTACTTATTTGCATGTAAATCGATGTAATATGGGAGAGAGATGAGAGAATGAGCAACCAAACTCGGCTGGCCCTTCAAATCTATTTATAGGGCAAAACTGGCCTTTTCCACGGCGTGGAACCATTTGCCACATCGTGGGCTTGGTCGTCACTGCATGCGTCATCGCAAGTTGCATCTGGGGGACTCCCGGAGGTGTCAGGAGACTTGCCACATCGTGGGACTGCTTGCCACGTCGTGGTCTCTGACAATTTTGGGGTTTCGCGCCCCGAACTTCAGAAATTCATAACTTTCGCATACGAACTCCGTTTTTGACGTTCTTTACATCGACGCGAAGGTGAGATTATGCTCTACAAGTCTCGTTTTGACTCCATTGGCTAATTTTGAATTTATTTTTAATATATTATAATTATACACTTATATAATATCTTTAGTAGTCCGGGACAGGAAAACTCCGTTCAAAATTCATAACTCCTTCATCTGAACTCCGTTTTCGCCTGCCTTTTTATCGTTGGACTACTATCGAAGAAATCTTCGACTCTCATTTAGATCACTAAGAATAGATATCTATCTACCTTAAATTCACTATTTACGTCGCGCTGGGTCATGCCAGTTCTGTCGCGAAACTTCGGTAGGTCATAACTTCTTCGTTATAACTCGGATTTTGGCGTTCTTTATATGCACGAAAACCTTGTGACATATAATGAAACTTGGTTAAGATTAATCCTTCTAAATAATCTTCCATAAAAAAGTAATTTTTGATGCTTATCATCTCTAAATTGACTAGCCCGGATCTATGGGCGTTACAATTATCTCCCCCTTAGGATGATTACGTCCCGAAATCATCAACGAAATAGGGCTTGCATAAAAAATTCCACACGTTATCTCTTCATCCTAGGTAATAACCGTAACTTCTATGTTCTCCTCGAAAGAGTATTTAACTCTATGGCTTTCTTGACCGCAGACGATGCCCAATCTTGCATCTGCTTATCGTACTATGTTGTACTTTCAACCATAACCTCCAAGTTACAAAATAAGTCCTTATTGTGGACTCCTTCTTCTTCTCAGGATAAATACTTTCATTTATCTATTGTAACAAACCGATGGGCCGTGTTCTAATGACCTCTCATCGTATGATGCAATGCTTAGACTCAAGTCTCTTAGAGTCAAATTCCAGAATGGAATATACATTCTTTCATATTCTAACGTGATATAATCACAATTTTTTACATGTAGCATTTCTAGCTACAAGCTTCCTTAACAACGATCGTGATGCTATCGATCGCATGATTTCAATCTTTTGACTTAGGTCAGATGTTACATCGAACTTGGTTCCATGAACCACGTAACAAACTCCTCGTAGTCAGACTCAATTTTGATATGACCACTAGGGTCGGAATAACAACCATCTTAGTAGTCACTACCGAAACAAGGGTAATGACACCCTTGAACAAAACCAAATCAATTACTAGCTTCTTGGTAACCTTGTGACTTTCCATGATCCAAGTGCGAGTCTTGTGCTTCCGGTAGTATATGCATCTACTACCTTTCACACCTACTTATACTCATCCCAAGTATTGTCCCGCAGTTGACCAAGTCACCATACAATAAAATCAGACAATCATTCAACACATCAGTTAGCAAAACTAGGGTTTATATTAATTCCTTGAAACGATTACACAAAAGTGCAAGTTCACCCTATACTATGCCTCTAATAGGCTACATACATGATACTTTTCATATCACTACTTTATAACTTGATCCTTAGATATAAGATCCTTATTCCTGATTCCTTGCATTGCCATCTGCTTCATCAAGGATCATTTGAAATGCTCTTGCCTTTAGCTTTGGCGGCGCCTCTAGCCTTGTTGCTTGATTTTTTTTGGGCAGTCTTGCTTGAAGTTCCCTTCTTCATTACATTCGTAACACACCTTTTTGTTGAAAATACATTCATTGGCGTAGTGCCCATGCTTTCCACACTTAAAACATGTCACCTCCACACCACATTTTCCCGAGTGCTTCTTCTTGAACTTATCACACCACCTTGCCTCATCCCTTCCTCCTCCTCCAGACTTCAAGAATTTTCTTTTCTCATTAGAACCTGAAGTTCCTTCTAACTTTCTCTTCTCGGAAACTTCAACCTTACTGTCAGTCATCCCCTTGATCATACTCTCAACAGACTTGGCAACCCAAATAGCTGCCTCTAGAGTAGGTGCCTAACGCACTGGCACCGCATACTCCCAAGGGAGTCCCTTTGCGTACCAGTCGACTTTTGTCAGTTCGTCTGGGACGATGCGCAAAGAAAACTCCATCATGTTTGTGAAGGCATTAGTGTATTCATCCACTGACATGCTGCCTTTCTTCAATATCAGAAATTTGTTCTCCAACTCTAGCAGGTTTTGGGCCGAGCAGAACTTGCACTTGAATTGCACCAAGAACTCTGCCCAAGTCAGTTTCAGTGCCTCATTAGGGCTTAGGATCTTCCCTAGAGTGTTCCACCATCGAACGGCTCCACCTAGAAACTGACGCACTGCATAGATAGTCTGTAACTTGCCTCTGTAGCCACAAGTCATGAAGGATAACTCCATTTCTGAGATCCAATCCATAACTCCAATCGGATCCTCCTTTCCATTGAAGGTCGATGGTTTGCAAGTTAGAAAGTCCTTGTACTTGCATCCCATTCCATCATTCCTTCCATCATGGTTGTGTTGCCTAACTATTGGTGGGTTGGTTTGACCAACAGACCCATTGAAGTTTCCACCTTCCGAGTGCCCTTCATTTAATTCAGGCTCTTCCACACGAATTGAAAGTTCTTCACGATTCTGTTGAAGCAACCGCCTAGTCCCCTCCATTTGACGATCCAACATCGTTTGAATCATCAATTGTACACCAACCATTGTTATCGGATCAGGTGTTGTTGCTACGATAGGTATTTGCTCAATCACTGGTGGTTGATTCCTGTTTTCATCAGCATTTCCAACTCCACTTCATGTTCTCACCATTTTTGAACTACACACCGAATAAGGTGAAATTAGATCCTCATTAACGATAGATATTCAAATCATCCTTATCACTCTGAAACGTTTATATGCTAGTTCTAATATCGTAGCCATACGCTTAGAATCCTAAACACATAAGGTTTCCAGATCCGGTCGGCAACAGACCATAGATCCGAACAAATAATAGCACCAATATAACTATCACACAAAACATTTAGCACATAAAAGCATTTTAGGCATCATTCCTAAAATAAACTAGTGCTTGTGTCAATTTAGGTGTACTACCTAACATATTTTAGACACACTCCTCACAATCATTACTTAGCATTCTAAGTTTAAGTCTAGAAATTTCCTACAAATTCCTAGTTCGCTTAAACTAATGCTCTGATACCAACTGTGACATCCCCAATTTCTCGGCTAGAAAAGACCGATTTGTTTATGCTTTGTTTTATAAATCAGAGTAATCGTTTAAAGAAAACGGTTGCGGAATTTGTTCCCAAAACAAGATATGATAAAAACTTATCAAAACATTTCTCAAAGAGAATGTATTTTCATTAAATAATAAAACATCGGGATGTCATGTTATGATACAAACACATAAGCATAAACAGAACATACATTTATTTACTCTAGTGATTTACATCTCCTTTAATCTCTCAGTGCAAAGCAGCTTCGTATCGATACATGTGATATAATTAAACTAAGTGGGTCAGGCTTGGGAGCTTGGTGAGCATATAGGGTTTTCAACCCACAATAATATAATTATTATATTTAATCATCAAACAATCAACCCAATTACCCATCCCCATTATCTTCTTTATTTCTTAAGGTTTTACCCTAAGAATCACCTATCCTTTATTCATTCATTCCTAAAATTTGACTTTAAGGAATATACACAAATTCCATTGTTATTTAAGGCTCATCTACCAACTTTATCATTTAAGCGCCTCTGCCAGGATTACGACATTCACTATTAGGCGCATCTGCCGACCTTATCCTATAAGCGCATCTGCCAGGATTATCCTATAAGTGCATCTTCTAGTATTATGACATTCTTTATTTGGTGCGTCTACCAATATTATTCTTAAGTGCATCTGCTAGTATTATGACATCTCTATTTGGTGCATCTACCAATATTATTCTTAAGTGCATCTGCTAGTATTATGGCATCTCTATTTGGTGCATCTACCAATATTATTCTTAAGCGCATCTGCTAGTATTATGACATCTCTATTTGGTGCATCTTTCATACCTCCTCATTTTATCACATACCAACTATCTCATCTACCCATGTTCTACCCAACATATTCGCAGATATAAAATACATATACAGTTTAACTCATTTAAAAACTATATAAAACGTCCATTCCACACTCATCTCAAATTACCAAACAATGTATAAACACATAATACGTATTTCTTAGCAAATACTTCATATCTATACGTTAGAAGAAAGTAACCATACACTCACACATATAAACAACTTTATATTATACACATAGCACATATTTCATAGCAAATGCTTAATATTTATGTGTTAGAAGAAAGTGACCACACACTCACACATATAAACAACTATATATATACACATAGCACTTATTTTATAAAATACTTCATATATGTGTGTAAGACGAAAGTGACTATACACTCACATGATCAGAAGATGATCGGACAACACTACGGCTTGTAGAAGTAGTATTCTTCAGTGAAACCGGGATCACTTCATACACCGGGTTTCTCGCGGGTAGAGCTTTGGCTCGAAAACTCTTTTCCTCTCGGGATCTTCGGGCTTCGGGACTTGCTTCAGGTCTTGGAGTTGATACCGGGCTTCGGGGGTACTTCTCTGCACGTAAATCCATGTAATATGGGAGAGAGATGAGAGAATGAGCAACCGAACTCGGTTGGCCCTTCAAATCTATTTATAGGGCAAAACTGGCCTTTTCCACGTCGTGGAACCTTTTGAAACGTCGTGGGTTTGGTCGTCACTGCATGCGTCATCGGAAGTTGCATCTGGGGGACTCCCGGAGGTGTCAGGAGACTTGCCACGTCGTGGTCTCTGATAGTTTTGGGGTTTCGCGCCCCGAACTTCAGAAATTCATAACTTGCGCATACGAACTCTGTTTTTCGACGTTCTTTATATCGACGAGAAGGTGAGATTATGATCTACAACTCTCATTTAGACTCCATTGGCTAATTTTGACTTTATTTTTAATATATTATAATTATATTACTTATATAATATCTTTAGTAGGCCGGGACAGGAAAACTTCATTCGAAATTCATAACTCTTTCATCTGAACTCCGTTTTCGTCTGCCTTTTTATCGTTGGACCACTATCATAGAAATCTTCGACTCTAGTTTAGATCACTAAGGATAGATATCCATCTACATTAAATTCACTATTTACATCGCGTTGGGTCGCGCTGGGTCATGCCGGTTCTGTCGCGAAACTTCGACAGGTCATAACTTCTTCGTTATAACTCGGAGTTTGGCGTTCTTTATATGCAAGGAAACCTTGTGACATATACTACAACTTGGTTAAGATTAATCCTTCTAAATAATCTTCCATCAAAAAGTCATTTTTGATTCTTATCGTCTCTAAATTGACTAGCCCGAATCTACGTGCGTTACAGTATGATAGTTTCCTTATGTATTAGGTCGCTCTATTGATCGGACAACATCTATTTTTGTGTTGGTGATAAATGGTATTGGGGGTTTGGCTATGGGAATGGCTCCGAGGGTCAAGTCGATTCTAGACTCATTTTCACAAATGGGTGGTCTTCCTGAAAGGACTTCTGGAACACCTAGGTGAGGTTATAAACTCCTGAGTTTCCTTTGAGGTCTCTTTTGCTTCTTATTTTCGAATTCTATTTTGGGCTAGGAAAAAGCATGGTACCTTTCACATAGGTACTTATGAGTCTAGATGCAAAAGATGATTCAGAGGTTCATCGTTATAGATTGAAAAAGTTTCGTTAATTGGTCAGGTAAGGCAAAAGATCTCTTTGCAACGCATGAAACTGGTATGGTGAGGATCAATCCATCCTATGTCAAATGACGATGTTGGACTTCTTATTGTAGCAGATGTTAATTTGATTTGGAAGGGACAGTTGTTTAGAATGATAGGGTGTTCTACATACATGATCTTAACACTACCAGTTTCATCCTTGTTATTACTACAACGATTATTTTGTATCGGATTTAGAGAGTTCTAGTGGTACGAGTACTTGGATAAATAATGATGAAATCTTGTAGTATGTTTCCTACTAGGTCTCTCTATAATAGTTTGGTGTAACCTAGTCGTATATAATTAAGATTGAAAAGATGGTCGATTGAGTGGCCCTACCCTAAGTCGACAACCAGACAAGGAACATGAATTAAGGCGAAATCACGCACTCTAAGTCTGTAGAATATTTATTACATATGACCCTGCATTTATAGCTCACCTGCTAAGATATTTAGTTTTTCTATGAATGATATGACTTATTCGGATGAGGGAATAATTTATGATTATGATTTTAATTGGCAAAAACTTTTTGTGAAAATTCGATGCTTAATTTTTTTTTTTTTTTGGGAAACTTACCGAAACTCCTAGTAGGGTTCCTTGTTGCTTCATCATGTCTTGTTGTTAAGCTCCTTCCGGTCATCCGTCATTCCTTTTTATTGGACAGTTTCTCTTGAAATGTCCCGTTTCACTACATGTGTGGCATACTAGGCTTACTCCTGCATTAGGGGTTTGAGTGATACATTTGGCGGGGTCCTATTGCAATGCATTTTCGGGCAGACTCCATTATGATGGAAGCTACACTTGTTGCATTTTGGGAGGTTTCCATCATATGGTTTTCTCGGTGTTGAGGTAGTAGGGTTAGTGGCGGTATGGGCTGTTACAACTTGTTGTCTTTTAGTATTCCCTTGAGTTAAACTGCCCTCTTTCACGTTCTAGGACTTTCTTTTCTTGTTCTTTGGTTTGTGGTTTAGGGTATCCTTGTAGGCAGCCATTCGTTGATGCCATTGGTCATCATTATGATTGGAATTGTCGACACCGATCCTATTTTTGTTTATGCTGGTAATGCTGAGTTGTGCTATAACGACCGTTACGACAGCTTCCACTACCGCTTGACAAGTTGCGGTGGCTATCTGCAGGATTGGTGTTTTGCTAGTTCACTGCTTTGTCTAGGTGAAGGCATGATTTTGTTGCATGAGGGGAAGCGAGTTCGTAAGTGACTAAGGTCATTTCCAGTTGTATCTGTTCTATAATAATAGATACATATTTATGTATGCACGCATATATGTCACATATTTTGTTGTACGATTCTTAATGGTTTCGATCTACACTCCTTTTATGTATTTATGGTTATAAGTAGTAGTAGGTATTGGATGATCGTTAAGTTTAACAACAGGATATAGGTATCAGTACAATGAGTTGATTTGGATTACATGGGTTCTTGGAGGGCATACCTCTCTTGATTTACTAATACTAGTTGTAAGAAAATACATAATAAATCTAGGACGTAGTGTGAGTAGTGTAGTGACTCTCATATGCTGAAATGGCACACAAGGTACTCAACCATTTCACGAGTGGCCTCTTCCGCCCTCTACTCTGCAAAGACTGCCCTCGCCTCGGCTGCAATAAGTTGTTGTCTTATGGTGGCCACTTCTTCCTCTAAGGAGCATAGACGATTAGTAAGGTCCTCATACTCAGCTTGCTGGTTCGGTATTGATCCCGAAGGGTAAGGCTCGCTAAGGGTCTCTCTGGCGCCTTCATCCTTGTCTGATTCCTCATCCGAATCCCCCCTCGAAGTCCATCTCTTGGTATTCTTCATGACCCACTTCTGGGTTCTCCCCTTGAACCTCTTCTGGCTCCTCCTTGATCTATTCATTGGCTACTACAACAGGGTAGTAGGGGTCTTCGTACTGAAATTCAGCCATGTTGTCTGCACGAGAATAGATGTGTGAGAAACATGTAGAAGATTGAAGTGTTGGGGTTATATGGTATCCTAAAATACTCATATAGTATTTTAAACTTTATGTTTGTTTCTAATGTTTTTTTGCATGTATAGTTGGTAGGTTCTAGACTTGTTGCATCACCACTATCACTCCCAAACACATGTTGGTCATGTCTCAAATAAATATGGCAGATCAGGCTATATTTATCCCAAATATGATTACATAATTGTCTAGGTTTGAGTATAGTGTCCAAACATTAAAGACTCTGGTTTTGTTCTTATCATGACAGTGTCCTAGTATGTATGTATACCTTTATAAAATACTTATACTTTTAAGGTATACTTTTAGTCAGAGTGTTTTAGTCCCATTGTATGTATAGTTGTGTATCTTGTATGGTCTAATATACCAGTTCCATATAAACCAGTCTCTGATACCATTTGTAACATCCCCCTCTGGCACGTATCACAATATTGTCCCCTTCGGGTCACTCAGCACAAGGAATTCCCAGGGAGTCACCTATCTTGATACTAGTCCCGCACGAGCATGTTTAACTGTAGAGTTCTTATGGGATTTGATGCCCTCATGGATTTAAAACGTGTCGTGATAAGGAAGGTATCCACACCCCTTTTAAGGAATGTTTTGTTCTCCTTCCTAACCGATGTGGGATTTGGTGCAACCCAACTTCAACCCCCCTCCCCCCCCCCCCAATTATAGGGTTTGATGTCCCCGTAGAACACATCGAATCGTGCCCCAGCTTTGATACCAATTTTTCATACCCTCGAACTTGAACGGAGGAAACGTTCGGGGGGCGGATGACGTCATAGTACAGTATCACAACAATTGAATATGAATGAAACATAGCTTTCTAGGAGACATACATTGAAGATACACACTTACATAGTTTACATTTTGTACTTGTTCATCCGTTACACAAAAGTGACAAGAAGTAAAATTTCATAAACTCGCACCACTTGATCTCATAGCAGAGTTGATTACATGTTACAGGTTCGCTGAAAATACAAGTCGTTTTGAAAAGCGTCAACTAAAAAGATGCTGAATTCATAAGCATTTTTGTGTAAAAAAATGGTTTTGTATTTGTTTAGAATAGTTCTCGTAGTACTTTCAGAAAATCTAATATTTTCTATGAAAATGGTTTGTAAGTCTCATTCCAAAATCGTGAATATATGCATACATGTCCTTTGTTTTCTTTTGTTTTTAATTGTAAAGAGTGTTTTTCCAAAAAAAAAAAAAATACAGTCGATTCGGATGTATGAAAAGTTGTAGTCTTAAACCCTAAGACTAAAAATTTATGAGAATTGTTGTATTGAACAATAGTATGTAGTTATATATTTCAGAAAAAAATGAAGTGTAAGCTTCCCGTAAACCGAAATAGTATGTTAATGCCTATGTGAGTTCTTATAACCATGCTAATCTTACTGATATGCCTGAACATGATGTTCTTCAGGCGTCGGAGTTGGGGAGGACCTTTGTTACCCTAGACACGCCGATCTAACTGTAGTGAACAGCTGAGGTGTGAGGTTGTCAATCTCGTATAGATCTATACACAACAGTCTCGCTCTCCCTCTAGGAGACTCTAGTTATGACACAGGAATTACGGTGTACGCTAGGTAGGTATGGTGAAGAAAATGTCTCACAAGAGCATTAACTAATTTACACGAACTTTGACTCACATTATTGACTAATGAAAACAACATTAGTAGTAAAAATTTATGACGGAAATTTTATGACACTCGTTATACAGCTTTATCACATACAACTTAATATTCATGCTTTAACAGCTTTATGATAGACAACTCATGACACGCAATTATTTCTGTCACGAATTCTGTTTTGTATACCATTTTGGTTAAATTATTTATAATACTTTTTTTTTTATAAATAATCATTAATGAATATATCTAATTGTAACATAAGTTGTGAAAATAACGTAATATATCCGGTTTTAAGCCATCTAAATAGTGACAACATAGTTACGACTATTTTACTAATAAAAAATATTTTTAGCAAAATATCAAGTTTTGATAATTTGCTTAACACAACACATCTAGTTTGAAAGTTTTATAACACATAATATTTTATTGTGTTTTGCCTCAAATAAGTCAAGATTTTTACAAGAATACATATAATAACCTTGAAATTTATTATATACCAAAAATTTGTGTAAGTATAGGTATTGAAAATGTAAATGTCCAAGAGTTTAAACATGTTTGAGCACAACCCACATATTTTCGCTATTATGAGTGTACAAGATAACCAAAAAACTTTTATAACACTAAGATACTATCAACTTTCACTTTATGAATTTACACTTGATAAGAACAATTTTATTCAAGTTTTTGTTCCATTTTTAACCTATAATTAAGATGTATGCAATTACCCAAAGCTTAAACACATAAACACGATGGTACATGCAATTATCGAAAGGTTAAACACATAAACATGATGGTACGTGAAATTATCCAATGGTTAAATGAAACTTGACTTGTATTCTCATTTCTGAAAACATCAAAAATACCAAAACATGGGGGTATGAAGCTCACATTGGGATTTTTCTTGTGATAGGAAGAAGGAAGAAGTTTTCAAGCCTTGCTTAATCTTGGGGAGATTCTCGAAAAGTTGATGTTCTAAAGGTCATACACACGAAAAATGACTGGGTAAATGTAATAGTCTTAGCACAAACATGAAATAAAACACTTTGAGTTTCACAAGGAACGTACCAAGATGCCTAGAACCAATTTTTGTGGTGATGAAACTCGAGATTTTGAGAGAAGAGGTGGGAGGAAGTTCTTGGGAGCAAAGTGGGAAAAATGAAAATGTGAGATGCGTGTGTGTGTGTTTGGCCATGAGTTTAAAAGGAGGAGGAAAATGGTGGGTTATTGATACATGGTGGTTATTTGTACACTTGCTTGGATATTTGATGGTTAATTGCATGGATATATAATGGTTATTAATACACTTGCATAGATATATGATGGTTCATTTAATGGATATATGATTATTATTAATATATTTGCATGGATATTTGTGGTGTAAAAGTAAGGTGTCAAATGGCTAAGTCTAACCTTGGTCTTCCCATCCTTGAGTTTTCGGCCATAAGGAAGATGGTTTCGGCTTAGGCATGGCCGAAATCTCTTGGTACCCTCTCTTATTATTGATTTCGGTCCTAAGATGTCACAAACAAGTGGTTTTTTTACTTTGAAGTGTTGTCGGTCCGTAAAGCCCAAAGAGAGAAGTTTTCGACCCAATAAGGCTCAAGGAGAAGTTTTTTGTGCATGAAACACCATCTCAACCCTAAATTCACTAATTGTGACATCGTCTCAAAATTACTAATGATAAAATCCCTGAAGTAATTCTTTGGGTATGGGTTAATCCAATACTTAAACCCCATTTCAAAAGCACTCATGAATACTACAACAAGCCATTGCTATATCTAAGCCCTTTAACAATCTACAGTATGATTCATGACCGTCTTAATTCACTACTTACTTCTAAAAGTATGATCGACTATGGATTTTTGAATAATCCAACTATTTGAGAAGTAAAACAGCAAAGTGAAACACAATAATAACCTAATTAACTATGGTCTCAAATCTATTGAATATAAATAAAACACTTATTATTTAATCACCATATTAATTAGACTTTATTACTTGTATAATATTTCGATTAATCAACTAAACACTTGAATTAAAATCAGTCATGCCATGTTATAAACATGCATACTATGTCTCTCTATGGTCATTCTTTTGTGAATAGATCAACTGGACATAAATCCAGTGATGCTCATATCGCAATTCCAAATCCTTATTACAAGTGAAAGAATTCCAAAATTTTGTCATCACTAAATGTGTTAGAGTGTAACCCTGCATGCAATATCCCTTTTAAGAGGACATGGTGTCAAAATCACCAAAACTTAGCCAATGATGTCACAAAATTCTCCATTGAAACTTTGTTACTAAAACAATTTCATGGTGATGAAGTATCAAATTCAAGGTAACTCCTTGAACACCTTGCTTGCGTTAACATTTATAACTCACATGTAGATTCAAATTACCAACACCCATTATGGAAACATTTCCATATTCCCATATGACAATCAATTCCGAACAAGAATCACCTTCCCTCAGAATTATGTCAGTATGGTTTGTCCAAATACTATACTTCCAACTGTCCATAAGCAACCAATCCTTTTGGTAAACCTAATATTGTTCTTGACAATTGTTTAACAACATTAGTCATATTTTTTTCAAGTCCTTATTCCTTCTCAATGCCCTACGCATTTGATAAAATCGGAACAAGTGAATATTATAGCATATGCAATCGATCCTCATCTGAAGCATATGTGACTCAATCCATAACGTCTTACATAAAGATCTGATATCTGATCAGTCTCTTGCTATAATATTTCCATATATGTGTGTATATATATATATATTGAATTTCCTATATTGAATCATTTCAACATGATATTCATATATGCACATGACCAATTTCTTTCAAATCCTTTCAATCTAAACTTTTAGATTTGAAACGATGTACAAGTTCCCTCTTCTTAATAAAAACAATTTCACTAATATGTTCTTCGTGGATCAATTTGTGACATGGTTCCATAATCATTAAGATGATCAAAAAGCATGAAACTAAAGTACTTTCCTTTCCTTTCAGATTGGAGAAACCTTTATCATTTTACCTAACAAATTCTTCTTATTCGTTCTATTACACTTTGAAAAGTTTTCAAGGTGTTCGAATTATGCTTAATCTTATAAAAACGACCATATTTAGTGAACCATCAGTAAACCATGAAAAATAGACTTATCGTTCTTTGTGGTGGATGTAAATTATCCACATCAATGTGCACTAGATCCTTTAGTCCTCCACTTGACTCACATAAGCATGTGATCAACAAATTAGTCATAATCTTCCAACGATCAAGATTCTCATATGTCACACAATTCAAATTGCATGACTCCAAGTTTCTATCTAATTGAAATTTGGGTGATGAGAATTCCTTTTCACTTGGTTGATTATGGCATTTCCACAAACGACAAAATTAAGAATCAAATCCATATTTAACATTTCTAATAATAGAAATATAAGCACCAATTCTCATAAATGTCATTGCAAGGAAATACAAAATAAATAAATAAATAATTCACTTTTATGGATAATATGCGAAAACATTTGTCCTTACAATGAAAATATATGAAAAGTATGTTTCTAGATATTTCCTAAGAAATCACTTAACCTATCATAACTCCGAAGCAGTAGCTTCCGAAATCTGATCATTGAACCATGCGACCGAAATCCATCTCTCACAAACAGATTCATCTTACTCTTCTTAAGCTTCCTTGTTTCTATTAGATCATGCAAAAGCATCAAAATGCAACTATCACATCATGTATTAAGAATCTAGAAAAGGAACTTAATAAAATAGAGTTAGATAGTGGATGTACCTAAAGTAGGGTCATACGACTTGACTTTAACATCAATGAGATCTTTCAGGTATTCTGGGTAGCTTTGTACCTAATGCCCCTTCAATTGGAAATAAAAACATATGGATCTTTTCGTATTAGCACATGGGTGTATCTTTAGATTATCCTTTCTCTTTACCATATGGTCAAACAGTTTCACCTTGGCCGATCCCTTTCCAATGGGAAGAGAACCCTTTTCTAGACTACAAATGTTGCCATTTTTAATGTCCATGGAAACATAGGAGACAAATCCTTCAAACATATTCACTTGATTTGTGCTCTTAAGCATTTCTAATTTAGCAGCAATCAACATAAATGTCAGATCGATTAGGGTCTCGTCGTGGTCCCTCTCATATAAGTCTTTAATGAACAGAGTATATGAGTCGGGAAGTGAAAGTAGAACCAAATCAATGGCCAACTCCCTTAGGAAAACGACACCCAAGATTCACAATTTGTCAATGTGTGATTTCATTTTCAGAACATGTGCACACATAGACTCTCAATCTTGATGTTTAGTAGCCAATAGGGCTTGAGTGACTTCATATTTTTCAGCTTGAAGAAAATGTGGCTTAGGGAGAATTATTGGAGGAGGATTTGGAGAAGCATGATTTCTAGTTCCACCATTGATTGAAGAAGGTAACATTCTTTCACCTCGATCAACATGCGGAAGATCATCTTTAGATAATGGAAAAACATTTCCGGAAGGACGAAGAAAACCATTGTTTTCTGAAGTCGACATCTATAAAGGGAGAAAAGAGAACTTGTCAGAACTAGCAAATTTGGGTTAGGAAGTTGGCCCTTGTACAAGAAAAACTCTTTGTGTAATCTTGTAACATTTCATTTAGTGAAATTCAAACGTCAATGATGTTAAGTTCATACTTGCGTACATTGTCATTCAAAGTCGAAGCAACCACGTGAAGATTCAAAAACTCGATCCAATAAGCCTAATCCAATCATCTTTGGGCCTTAGCCTAACAATCCTCAACCCAAAACCTTTATTGGACCAAAACTTCCTTATTGGGCCGATAACTTCTCATTTTGGCCTTGTTGTGCTGAAAACCTCTCTATGGGCCCTTTTAAACCAAAAACCTAAAAATTAAGCATCAATGGGTCAAAAATATTTATTAGGCAAAGCTAAAATCGAACACCCCTATTTTGGGCCACCTATTGGGCCGAAGACCTCTTGCGACGGTTGGTTTATTAAAAAAAGAAATGAAAAAGAAATTGGAAAATAACCTTGCCACATCATTTTTGTTCAACATACAACTATGCTATTAACCAACATAACTCCAAGCACATGTCACATCAATCATCACCAAATTCAAACATTTCCCTCCCCTTTATCTTATTACTCACATCCCAACACACACACTCACAGACTTCACAAATCTCATTCTTCTTCACCAAACACTCAAGAAACAACCTCCATATTCTCTTCAACTTTTCGAGCATCATCATCTTCAAAGACCAATACTAGGCTTCTTGGTAAGATCTATACTAAATTCAAGTGTTTTGTTTCATATTTATGCTTAGAACATTCAATTTACACACTTTATTGTGTGTCAAACTCCTTAGAACGCCCATATTTTCGAGATCTCTTCAAGGCACAAGCTAGGTTCAAATTTTCATCTTCTTCTTCATCTACATCTCAAAAATCCTCAAGGTGACTTCATACCCCCATATCGTTCGTATTTTTCATGTTTTCGGGGGAGGATACAAGTCAACTCTCGTTTAACAATTGGATATTTGCATGTACCATTATGTTATGTGTTTAACTTGTAGATTTGTACTTGAACATGAAGTTTATCACTTAGATCTTCCTAATAACCATGAGAAAAGTATGTGTTGTCATATATATTACACGTGGTGGGATTATACACTCAAAATAGCAAAATTAAGTTGTGTGTTCAAACATGTATAACCTAAACTCAAAAATTAGCTTTTAACAGAGACGTTTTGGTCTAATTACGAACTGTATTGACCACCTTGATGGTTTTATTTTTCAAAAATGTTTTACATGCAAAACTTTCTGGTTTATACCTTTAAAATGATTACTCTCATGCATTCATACGATTTTTCTACAATTTTTGACGATTTTTACAAAACTGCCTATCATTTCAGGAATGATTTCGGACCAGTCGGTGAAGATGAACATTTTCACACTAGTTTGAGGCCATTAAAAATATTATTATAAATTATTAATAAAGTAGAATCATTTTTCAAACTTTTAGAGTTTTTGGATCCGATTTTTGACTTATGATGATTTTGCTATAATTTTTCTAAAAAAAGGGACAGAAAGGTCAAAAACATGAAATTACTTTTATCATGCTAAAAGCTCTTATACTTGTGTTAGATGCAAGTTCGTATAACTTATATATACTTTTAAAACATCTAGACACGTTAACTTATATATATATATATATATATATATATATATATATATATATATATATATATATATTCATATCCCTTTCGAGCCTGGAAATAATATACATCTTTATTGGGACCTAGTTGTCCACATACATGTTTATTGGGCGTGGAATATATCTTATATGTTTATTCATGTAAATTCGATTAAGTATCTAGTGAGACGTTTCGTTTGGCACCAAATGAGTGTACAAACGTAGCCTGTAGTTGTAACCAGAGTCTTCCGGAGAGAGAGCGTGAGTTTGTGTATAGATCTATACGGGGGTAACGCCCCACCCCTGAGTTGTTTGCTACAGTTATACTAGGCCAGTCTATGGTGACAAACCTTACCTTAAAACTAGTCGGCGTCTAATAGACGTCATGACAGTCGAAATTGTCATTATCAAGTATGATTATAACGGCTCACTTAGAGGAGTTAACGTTATAAAATTTACAGGCACCTTCTTTTTGGATAAAACAATAACTTATACACGCTGGTTCCTAACCATTTCTTTTTAGAAAATATCGGATTTTCTGGGAATAGTTACTTCACTTTTGCAAACAAAAGATAACCTAGGACAGGCATGCATGTATTCACAGTTTTAGAACGAGGCTCACAAATTATTTTTATAGAAAATATTGGATATTTGTAAAACACTATGAGAATTAATCTAAACAAGGACAAAACAATTTTATACAAAAATTCTTATGAACTCACCAACTTTTTAGTTGACCCTTTTCAAAATGACTTGTATTCTTAGCGATCCAATAACATGTAATAAGCTCGACTATGAGATCAAGTGGTGCGACTTCAAGAATTTTTACTTTCTTACTCTTATGTAACTGATGAACAAGTTCAATATGTAAACTATGTAAGTGTATATTTCCAATGTATGATGTTTGGATTCTATGTTTCATTCATATTCAATAGTTATGATACTGTACATGAAGTCATCCGTCCCCGGACGTTTCCGCTGTCCTGGTTGGGGGGTGTGACAGAACTCAAGTTAGTTGATTTTAATCATTAATTATTTACCCAAAAAAAATTAAATCTTGGATCCATAATTTTTATTTGAATTCTGAAGAAGGATGATGTAATCAATTTCCAATCACTTTTAGTTAGGTAAATCATTTTCCAATTTCAATCGTATAAAATTCCTAGATCTTTTGAGATTTATTGAACTATTCAATGGCATGTTTGTCTCGATTATGCTCTCACTTTGTGACTAGGATGTCAATGATCACAAACAAGATGTGAATATCCATGCAAATTAGCTTGGTACTCTTGATGTCATTTATCATCTGAAATTAACGTGTCGGTTAACCAAATGCGCTCCATTAATTCAATGATAATTTACGAGACACCCATTGCCAATAATATTAGTCCCATATTAGTGTGTCAGTTAACCACACATGCTCCACTAACAACCAGTAAGGTGCAATGTTTAGTTTCATGGTTAGCATCAAATTCACATTTTTTTCTAAAGTAACTAAGAGTGGGATTTTAGAAAATGGGTCAGTTACTTTATATCGCATTATACTTATAATGAGATTTCATTTTCCTATCAAACTCATTCGGCTAACGACCCTTCAACATACAAGAGATCGGTGGGTAAGAATGGATAGTCGATGGCGGTCATGTTACATGTCGCTTCCTTAAACTCCCCTTATGACTTCGTGAATGAGGAGTACTAGCGATTCGACTGACTATTCTTATACGTATAATATATATATATATATATATATATATATATATATATATACACACACACACACACACACACACACACACACATATATATATATATATATATGTCAAACTATTAATTATATATACTATAAGGTGAATTTTAAAAACTGTAAAATTTCAAGGGTTTATTCTTTTAATAAATTAAACTTTTAATTTAATTTAATTTAAACCATATATGGAATTATTAATTATCATTTAATTAAATTATTAACAAATTCCATAATAATGTAATTTAAGGTGTACATTTTAAATTTTAAAAATTAAACCTTTTAACTTAAATTTCAAACAACCATAAAATTTAACTTTAATTAATAGTCAAATTAATTATTTAGTAACCAATTATGGATATATTAATTATCCTTTAATTAAAACAATTAATTAAATTATTAGTCATATCCATAAGGATAAATATAATCAAATAAAATCAAGATTATCCAATTCATAATTATTTCCTAACATTTAGTTCATATTTAACTATCTAATATTACTAATAATCAGATTATGGTAAATTTTAATAAAAGACAACTACCAAATAAATCAAGTTAGGCAAGAAAATCCGAAATCAGGATCTGATGCATAAACTCGCCGAGTTGCAATCCAACACGTCGAGTCTGAAGAAACGAATCAACGAGTTCGAAGAATAGAATGACAATACTATTTTCTCCTCCTTGTTATAGTTCATATTCATATCAATTCAATATAAAACTAAACCTAGGCTCTGATACCACTTATTGGTTTTGGGCAAAACATACCATCCTTTGTGTGCATGCAACCCAAATTGAAGTTCTAGGTTTTCTCTAATTAAACATACAACAATGAACAACAAAGTATAAACCCTAGATTGTTATTGTAAACACTCTTGAATCCTTTCTTGAAAGACCTTTGGTAGCAAGCGCCAGAATTGTTGCGCCTCTAATGGTTCACAAACAAACTCAAGCAACCAAGGAATTTTTGGATAAGGTGTCTAAGTCCA
Organism: Lactuca saligna; assembly: GCF_052625555.1. Classification (NCBI taxonomy): domain Eukaryota; kingdom Viridiplantae; phylum Streptophyta; class Magnoliopsida; order Asterales; family Asteraceae; genus Lactuca; species Lactuca saligna. The sequence goes on along the minus strand of NC_136418.1, from coordinate 103,763,680 downwards.
TAACTATTTCTGGTATGTACTTGACGCGACCTGGCATGGTCTATTTGGGTTGCATGGCACAATGCAATTGGATAGACTAAATGAGAGAAATAACACTTGTGGTTTATTAATATATTAATAATATTATTTAATTAGTTTCATCAAGAATTAATTATGTGAACAAAAGATAACTAATTAAATATATGGGTTGATTATGTAAATCATCCATATCTTGTATAGTGGGCTAAGAGGCTCCATGGATAATCAAGTTGGGTTAAACCCATTGGATACTCCATGGGAGTTACAAACCCATGGGTCATGGAAATGAAGAGTCGTGACACATTAGGGTTTACATGGTGTAACCCTAGATGTGTCAACACTATATAAAGCTCATGTTTCTCCCAAAATCGGCTATACACATGCACACTTGAGGGCTAGAGCCGATTTTTAGAGTGTTATACTTTTTTCTCGAAGTTTACTCCATAGCATTTGGTGTTGTGTGAAGCATTTGAGGCATCACACTTGGGGTGCTAGGCTCACAAGGTTTCAAGGATCAAAAACAACAACAAGACAAACATATATCCAAGGTTATCAGGGTTGCATGTACACTTAGGAAGTGTTAGAATGCTCAAAACCCATCAGTGGTATCAGAGCCTAGGCTTGTTTGTTGATTATTTGTGCAAACTGTTGAAAAAAATCGATTTTTTAATTTTCTGCTCGTATAAACTCACCGAGTACATGGGGGGACTCGACGAGTCCATGACCAAATGCAAGCTACTCGTCGAGTTTGTTATTGCACTCAACGAGTAGAGGCCGCGGTTTTTAGAATTTCGACTTTTGTTGCAGGAAATGGACTAGAAACATTACCCTAAATTGTTTTGGTACATGTAAACATGTTTTAGATGGTGTGATGTTTATGCTAATCCATTTACAATGACAATTATAAAAAATTACAAGTTTTTAAAGTGTAATTTTTTATTCTTGAAAGTGTTCATATTCATGTTCTTGTTCTTATGATGCTTAGATGATCATAGGAATTGTTTGTAACCTATGTGGTAGATTAATTCATGATCATTATGTGTTGTAATGGAGTCCATAACTTGTCCTCAAGTTATGGAAAACCAAAAGTCACTTTGTTAAAAACCATTAAAATAACACATAAGTTATAAAAATGAAGAGTCTTCATTTTTAATACTCTATTAACTCATAAGGTACAAGAAATGAAAAGTTTTGAAAGTTTACAAAACTTGCCCTCAAGTTTTGTAACAAGTAAAGTCTTGATTAAAACTTTAGTTCCAACCCATAGAATTTTAAAAAGTTAAAACTCAACCCTTATACTTATAATATTATAAGTTAATAATATATATATATATATATATATATATATGTGTGTGTGTGTGTGTGTGTGTGTATAAGATCAAAGTCGTCTTACCGCTAGTATACCTCATTCACGAAGCCACTCTATAAGGTGGGTATAAGGTTTTTGCCTATAAAATGGCAACTTAATGGGTGTCCACTCTCACCCACCGTTTGCTTGACTGCTAGAGGGTCGTTAGTCGAACGGGTAGGACAATGACTTAAAAATTCTCATTAAAAGTATAATGATTATTATAAAGTAACTAAATGTTGAATAAATTCCCAATCTTAGTTACTTTAGGAAAAATGTGAATAAGGTGCTAATCCATGAAATTACACTTTGTACCTTGTTTAAGTCGTTGGTGGAGCGTGTGTGGTTTACCGGCACACTAACTTGGACTTAACAAGGAAGGCAAAGGGTGACTTAAGGTTTTTCATGAGGTCGGAAGGAGCGCGTGTGGTTTACCGGCACAACGATTAAGTGAAAAACATTAAGGGTACCAAGTAATTTGCATGGTTACTTCACACCTTGTTTTGTGATCCTCGGTATCCCAGTCACAAAACATGAAGGGCACACTCGAGATTGAAACATGCCATTGAAAAGTTCAATGAATCTCAAAGAATCTAGGAATTTCTAAAATATAACTAAAACCTAATAATTTATGTTTCGTTTTCATGGTGGAAATTGGTGAATCGTTATTCACCCACCTTTCAAATATGTTATAACTTGGATTACGACATCCCTCTTTTAGGTTATAATATATTGGGACTGGATCCTAGCCTTAATATTACATTTGGGTGTTTTGTTAAGGACTATCCCTATATCTAAACTAAACTTACTTTCTTCCTTTCAGATGTCTTCCAACAATGCTACTCCTGGCTCAAACCCTACTGGCCCTTTCTCTCTCATGAACCTTTGTGGGAGAGTAATCTTTGATGGATCCAACTTTACTGACTGGATGAGAAACATCAGGATGGTCACTTATTAAGAGAACATGGAATATGTTCTTGACAAGGAGCTCAAGGTACCTGAGCCAACTGCTACTCTTGAGGAGTTTGTTGAATATGAGGCACATGAAAGAGATGCTACCAAAGTGGCACGCATCATGATGACTACCATGACAGTCGAGCTCCAAAAGTCCTATGAGGACTACTATCCTTTTGAGATGCACCAGGATTTGATGGACCGCTACCATCAGAGTGCTCGTCAAGAGCGATATGAAATCATCTCCTCTATGATCACAACCCGAATGAAAGATGGCGAACCCATCACAAGCCACATGCAAAAAAATGCAAAGGTATGTGGATCGATTGATGAAGTTGAATGTGAACTTCCCTGAGGAGTTAGCAATAGATATTATTTTGCACTCCTTACCTTCGTGTTATGATCAATTTTGCATGACATACCACATGAATAAGGAGGAAGTTACACTTCGAAAACTTCAGGGACTCCTAAAGACCACATAATTAGGTCTTAAAGATAAGTCGGCTGTGACCACTCCTACTACTACTCCAAACTCAGCACCTGTCCGGGAAATCGGGAAAGGTAGAGGGAAGAAGAGAAAGAACCCTTCGAAGGGTACCAAGGGTAAGACCCTTGATGGCTCCTCTTCTAGCGGAACCAAGAAAGGTTTCGTTACACCTTCTTATGATCCCAAAGAGGCTAAATGCTTCTACTGCCACGAAAAGGCGCAATGGAAGCGTAACTGTCCAAAGTACCAGTTGTTGGATAAGGTGTCTAAGTCCATAACTTATTTGGTATATACTTGACCCGACCCGGCATGGTCCATTTGGGTTGCATTTCATCCAAACTATTTATGGATGATTTTATGATAGTTATACACATATGATTATTAATATATTATAAGTTATAATATATTAATATGAAGTCATGTTATTTTATTAGTCTTAGTCTTAAATTAATTATGAATTAATTTAAAGATTAAAAGGAAGACTAATTAGATTGTGGGCTGTTGGTTTTATATGGTGTGGGCTAACACTCATTTGTTAATGGGCTAGGCTTGTATGGAAGTCCATGGATGATCCATGGAGCTTTTAACCGATGGATCCTTGGAAAAGGAAAGGTCATGGGTTACTAGGGTTTCACCCTAACCATGCACACTATATAAGCATGCTTATGTTGCATGAAATAGCTACTAGTGTGTGTGTTTGTGTGTGGCCGAAAATTGTAGTGTGTATACACTCTCTCAAAGTTTTCCAAGAGTTTGTGGTGATTTGTGATTCCATTTGAGGCATTCACACTATTGGTGCTTGGCCCTCAAACTCCTTAAGAATCAAACTCATCAAAAAGGTATGTAATCTCATCTAATTCTTTTATGTTTAAAAGTACCCCATGCCATGTTTGATAGGTTATGAACCTTGGAAAATTATTATTTTGCATGTATTTAGACAAACATAGATCCAAGGTTTATTAGGGTTCCATGCACACTTAGGAAGTGTTAAATTGCTCAAAACCCAACAGTGGTATTAGAGCCTAGGCTTGCTTGTTTGATACTTGATGCAAAATAGTGAAAAAAGTCGAATTTTTTGTTGTCTGCATGATGGACTCGCCGAGTCCATGGGGGGACTCGCCGAGTCCAAGGCAAAATTCATCCTACTTGCCGAGTAGGTTCGTGCACTCGTCGAGTAGAAGGTTCAGAATGCAGATTTTCGACTTTTACTGCTGGAAATGGACTAGAAACTTTACCCCAAATTGTTTTGATGTTTTAAAACTTATTTTAGTTGGTGTAATGGTTGTTCTAATCCATTTACAATAGCATATATCAAAATTTCATGCTTTGTATGTGTTCATATAATTTTTGAAACTTTGATAATCATGTTCATGTTCTTATGAATTTAGAAGATGATAGGAATTATTTGCTGAATTGTTTAGGATTAATTCTTGATCATTTATGTGTTTTAATGGAGTCCATAATTTTTCCTCAAGTTATGGATATCCAAAGGTCACTTTTCTTTAACACACATTAAAAACACATAAGTTACATAAAATGAAGAGTCTTCATCTTATGAACCTTTAATTCATAAGTTATGAAATGAAAAGTTTTGAAGAGTTACAAAACTTGTCCTCGAGTTTTGGAATTTGGAAAAGTTTCACACACTTTAATAAACTTTAATTCCAACACTTAGAATTTTAAAAGTTAAAATTCAACACTTATACTATTTATAGCATTAATGGTTAATTTTATATATATATATATATATATATATATATATGTGTGTGTGTGTGTGTGTGTGTATGTATAAGAAGAAGTCGTTTTACCGTTAGTAGGCCTCATTCACGATGCCGGTCTATAAGGTGGGTATAAGGTTGTTGCCTATAAAATGGCGACTTAATGGGTGTATATTCTCACCCACCGCTTGCTTGACTGGTGGAGCGTCGTTAGCCAAACGGGTAAGACAAAGACTTATAAATTCTCATTAAGTATGATGAATATTATAAAGTAACTAAATCTTTGACTTAATTCCCAATCTTAGTTACTTTAGGAAAAATGTGAATATGGTGCTAATCCATGGAATTCACACTTTGTACCTTACCAAGTCGTTGGTGGAGCATGTGTGGTTAACCGGCACACTAACTTGGACTAGTAAGGATCACGAAGGGTGACTTAATATTTATCATAGATCAATGGAGCGTGTGTGGTTAACCAGCACATTGATTAAGTGATAATATTAAGGGTACCAAGTGAATTGGCATGGTTATTCACACCTTGTTTTGTGATCCTCAGCATCCCAGTCACAAAACATGAAGGGCACAATCGATATTGAAACATGCCATTGAAAATTTCAATGAATCTCAAAAGAATCTAGGAATTTCAAATCCAATTAAAACCTAATAAATCATTTCGTTTTTGTGGTGGAAATTGGTGAATCGTCATTCACCTACCTTTCAAATATATTATTACTTAGATTACGGCATCCCTCTTCTAAGTATAATATATTGTCATTGGATCCTAGCCATAATATTACATTTGGGTGTCTTATTAAGGACTCTATATATCTAATCTAAACTTGCTTTCTTCTTGCAGATGTCTTCCAACACTAATGCTTCGGGCTCTAACCCAACTGGTTCTTTCTCTCTCATGAATCTTTGTGGGAGAGTCATCTTTGATGGTTCCAACTTGATGGACTGGATAAGGAACATCAGGATGGTAACTCGTTATGAGGATAAGGAATATGTCCTCGATAAGGAGTTAAAAGAGCTTGATGAGTCTACTGCTACTCCTGAGGAGATCGTTGAATTCAGGACACATGAGAGAGATGCTACTAAGGTGGCATGCATCATGATGGCCACGATGACAGCCGAGCTCCAAAAGTCCTATGAGGACTTCTACCCTTTTGAGATGCACCAAGACCTGATGGAAAGGTACCATCAGAGTGCTCGTCAAGAGCGGTATGAAATAATCTCCTCCATAATAACAACCCGCATGAAGGACGGTGAATCCGTCACAGCCCACATGCAAAAGATGCAAAGGTATGTGGACCGTTTGCTGAAGCTGAATGTGAACTTCCCTGAGGAGTTGGCAATTGACATCATGTTGCACTCCTTACCTTCTTGTTATGACCATTTTCGTATGACATATCATATGAACAAGGAGGAAGTTACCCTTAGCAAGCTTCGAGGACTCTTGAAGACCGTTGAAACCGGTCTTAAGGGCAAGTCGGTTGTTACCTCTACTACTCCTACTCCAACATCTACCCCTGTTTTGGCTATCGGGCAAGGCAAAGGGAAAATGAGGAAGCACCCTTCGAAGGGTACCAAGGGAAAGTCTCTTGAAGGCTCCTCATCAAGGACCAAGAGCGGTTCTGTCACTCCTTCTGCCATTCCCAAGGATGCTGATCGCTACTATTGCCAGGATAAAGGGCACTGGAAGCGAAACTGCCCTAAATACTTGCAGGATCTGAAGGATGGGAAAGTGAAACCCACCCATGCAGGTATTTACACAATATTGTCTAATAACTCACCATATTCTAACTCTTGGGTGCTTGATACAGGATGTGGTATTCACATATGTTCTGATTTGCTGGGCCTAAGAAGAAGTGAAAATGTGGAGCACAGGAAGATAAACTTGATCATGGGGAATAGGAAGGCTTCACCTGTTTCCAAGATTGGAGTTTATACTTTGCTGCTAAATAATGGGTTAAAATTAGACTTGAATAAATGTGTGTACTCTTCTGAAATGGAGAGGAATATTATTTCCTTTCATGCTTTGTACAAATAAGGTTTTACCTTTTCGTTTGATAATGAATGTGGTGGTATTAATGCTTTCTTTAATAATGTGTTTTATTTTAAAGCATTACCTTGTGATGGTGTGTATGAAGCTGTGTCTGTTATAGATAATTTCAGAAATAATGTATTGTGTATTGATTCTACTAATGATAATAACTTGGATAAAGCATCATTATGGCATTGTCGTCTTGGACATATAAGCAAGAAACACATAGGACAACTCCAAAAGGATGGAGTTTTGGAATCATTTGACCTAAAGTCAGATGATAGTTATGAATCATGCTTACTTGGAAAAATGACAAAGTCACCCTTCACTGGTTCTTGTGAGAGGGGTGAAGGTTTGTTGGATCTTGTACACACAGATGTATGTGGACCCTTCAAAACTGCCACAAGGGATGCTAATCGTTATTATGTGACTTTTACAGACGATTATAGTAGATATGGATATGTCTACTTAATCAAGCATAAGCCAGAGACTTTTGAAAGGTTTAAAGAGTTTAAACAGGAAGTCGAGAATCAATTGGGTAGGAACATTAAGATGCTTTGATCCGATCATGGTGGTGAGTATCTTAGTACTGAGTTCCTCGACTATCTAAGAGAATGTGGGATTGTCTCACAATTGACTCCTCCCAGGACACCACAACTAAATGGTGTAGCTAAGAGGTGTAATCGAACCTTGTTAGACATGGTTCGCTCTATGATGAGTCGAGCTTCACTACCAATCCCTTTTTTGGGGTATGCCTTAGAGACTGCCGCCCATATCCTTAATCTAGTCCCTCCAAAGAAGGTTCCCAAAACACCTCATGAGATGTGGACTGGGAAGGTTCCCAATTTGGACCACATCAAAATTTGGGGTTGCGAAGCTTTCGTGAGGCGTGAAACTCATGATAAGCTCAAACCCCAAAGTGAAAGGTGTATTTTCATCTGCTACCCACAGAAATCCTTCGGTTACGTCTTCTACAGACCCAGTGAGAATGTGGTTTTTGTAGCAAGAAGAGGGGTCTTTCGTGAGAGAGAATTTATAAGCCAAAGAGACAGTGGGAGGCAAATTGATCTTGAAAAATCCAAGAATCAATTGGTGAAGGAACCTCAGACACTAGCAATCAACCTGAGGAGGAAACTCCTGTTGAGCCAGCTGACGAGTCTGTACTTCCGAGGCGTTCCACACAGGTTAGCAACACACCTGCGCTTTATTATGGCTTTCATATTACTACGGACGGTGATACATTTATCAGTGATAGTACACTGGTAAATTTGGATGAACCTAGCAGTGTTAAGGAAGCCATGGCAGGCCCGGAGCCTACTAAATGGAAGGAGGCTATGGACAGCGAGATACAGTACATGTATGACAATCAAGTTTGGAACTTGGTTGACAATGTACCAGGCCGTAAAACAGTCGGGTGCAAATGGATCTTCAAGAAGAAGACTGACATGGAAGGAAAAGTGCATACTTATAAGGCTCGACTGGTTGCGAAGAGTTTTACTCAGACTCAGGGTATTGATTATGATGAAACCTTCTTGCCGGTAGCAAAGATTAAGTCTATTAGGGTTATGCTAGCCATTGCTGCATTTCATGATTATGAAATATGGTAAATGGATGTCAAAACCACTTTTCTTAATGGAAAGTTGGCTGAGGATGTGTACATGAATCACCCAGAGGGTTTTGTCAGTGCAGAGTACCCTAATAGAGTATGCAAGCTTGAGAAATCCATTTATGGATTAAAACAAGCATCTCATAGCTAGAATCTTTGTTTCGATGAGAAGGTCAAAGAGTTTGGCTTCTCGAGAAGTGAAGATGAGTCTTGCGTGTATGTCAGAGCTAGTGGGAGTATAGTTAGCTTCCTGGTACTGTATGTGGATAACATACTACTTATAGGAAATGACATCCCAACCTTGCAGGAGGTTAAGTCCTGGCTTGGGAAGTGCTTTGCTATGAAGGACCTAGGGGAAGCTGTCTATATCCTAGGGATAAGGATATTAAGAGAAAAGAGTAAAAGACTAATTAGACTTAGTCAGATTACCTACTTGGATAAGGTGTTGAAAAGGTTCAACATGCAGAATTCCAAGAAAGGGGATTTACTGATCCAAAGTAATACCAAGCTGAGTAAGACTCAGAGTCCGAGTACAGAGGCAGAGATAGATGATATGAGCCAATTACCGTATGCTTACGTTGTTTCCTCGATCATGTATGCTATGACTTGTACCCGCCCTGATGTGGCCTTTGCTTTGAGCATGGTCAGCAGGTATCAGGGGAACCCTGTCAAGGCTCATTGGACTACGGTAAAGAACATTGTCAAGTACCTGCGGAGGACTAAGGATTGGATCCTTACCCTTGGTGGGAGTGATGACTTGAGAGTATTAGGGTATAGTGATGCTAGTTTTCAGACTGATAGTGATAACTTTTGCTCTCAGTCGGGCTGGGTCTTTACCTTAAATGGAGGGGCAATCTCATATAAGAGTTCCAAGCAGGAGACGGTGGCTGATTCGACTTGTGAATCAGAGTATATAGCAGCGAGTGAAGCAGCGAAGGAGGCGATATGGCTGAAGAACTTCATCGGAGACCTTGGAGTTGTGCCAGCTATTAAGGAGCCTATGGAAATTTTCTGTGACAACAATAGTGCGGTTGCTTTAGCTAAAGAACCGAGAGATCATGGGAGATCCCGACACATTGACAGAAAATATCACTTCATAAGACACAAGATAGAAGAAGGACTCCTTGTGGCAAAGAGGATATCGTCATATGAGAACTCTGCGGATCCCCTTACAAAGGGACTGACGAGGGCTAAGCATTTTCAGCATGCGAGGCCCATCGGGCTGAGGGACGATATTAGTTTTACAGATTAGATAGATTCTCTAAAACTTGTAAAATGTAATCGACATTGAATGATGAATAAAATTGTGATTTATTTATGAGTAAGGTGTTGCTATCATTGTCAATTATTTACAATTGTTTCAGCTTTGCATGTTTTGACTTCCAGAATAATTAATTTATTCAAACCTCCACAATCAGTCATACGTCGGAAGTAGGTATGAATCAAGATTGTCATGAATTGGGTTTGTAGATGGCTAAAAGTTCTTAGACATGGAAATGGTTGCTACAACATTCATGAGTACTCATAAGTTATGAGTATTGGAATCAATCCACACTCACTTGTATCACTTCATGGAATTTATCTCGAGTGATCGTGAGACGGTAATATCATATAAGTCTTCAAACCTAGAGATATGAGTTGGTTGTACATTGATTGCACGTAAACGCATCAGTAACTTGATGTTATAAAACGTGCCTTTGTGTACAATTCAACAAGTAGTAGAACAAGTGTATGAGTCGAAGTGTATCTGTTCCTTCTTGAAAAAGAAGCGATATCTGGGCCCCTCGATGATTTTGTGTTGACCCATGTACCTGGGCCGGTCAGAACTAAATTGCTGTGTTCAGTTGAGTTCTTTGTCAAACAAATCGGAAATCGAGAAACAACTGCCAGACAATAAGCAAGACATAGTTCCATGTGTTTGTCCGGCTGATATCATGAGAACAGAGGATTATATGATCACTTATCTCAAAATGGCGCTTCATAGTTCAATAGAGTTTTTGAGATCTACGATTCCTGGTTGGTTCCTGAAGTAATAGGCAAATACAGTTATTAGACTTATCCAAGTGGGAGTCTATTGGATAAAGTGTCTAAGTCCATAACTTATTTGGTATATACTTGACCCGACCCGGCATGGTCCATTTGGGTTGCATTTCATCCAAACTATTTATGGATAATTTTATGAGAGTTATACACATATGATTATTAATATATTATAAGTTATAATATATTAATATGAAGTCATGTTATTTTATTAGTCTTAGTCTTAAATTAATTATGAATTAATTTAGAGATTAAAAGGAAGACTAATTAGATTGTGGGCTGTTGGTTTTATATGGTGTGGGCTAACACTCATTTGATAATGGGCTAGGCTTGTATGGAAGTCCATGGATGATCCATGAAGCTTTTAACCCATGGATCCTTGGAAAAGGAAAGGTCATGAGTTATTAGGGTTTCACCCTAACCATGCACACTATATAAGCATGCTTATGTTGCATGAAATAGCCACTAGTGTGTGTGTTTGTGTGTGGATGAAAATTGTAGTGTGTATACACTCTCTCAAAGTTTTCCAAGAGTTTGTGGTGATTTGTGATTCCATTTGAGGCATTCACACTATTAGTGCTTGGCCCTTAAACTCCTTAAGAATCAAACTCATCAAAAAGGTATGTAATCTCATCTAATTCTTTTATGTTTAAAAGTACCCCATGCCATGTTTGATAGGTTATGAACCTTGGAAAATTATTCTTTTGCATGTATTTAGACAAACATAGATCCAAGGTTTATAGGGTTGCATGCACACTTAGGAAGTGTTAGATTGCTCGAAACCCAACACCAGCAAGATTTGAAGGATGGGAAAGTTAAACCCAATCATGCAGGTATTTACACTATCTCATCTAATAATTCACCCTATTCTAACTCTTGGGTCCTTGATACCGGTTGTGGTATTCATATTTGTTCTGAATTGTAGGGACTAAGAAGAAGTGGGAATGTGGAGCATGGAAAGATAATCTTGATCATGGGGAATAGGAAAGTTTCACCTGTCACCAAGATTGGAGTTTATACTTTGTTTCTTAGTAGTGGATTTACTTTATATTTGAATAAATGTTTTTATTCTCCAGAAATGGCAAGAAATGTTATTTCCTTTCATGCTTGGTATAAACAAGGTTTTACCTTTTCCTTTGATAATGAAATTGGTGTAATAAATGCTTTCTTTAATAATGTGTTTTATTTTAAAGCATTACCTTGTGATGGTGTGTATGAAGCTGTGTCTGTTATAGATAATTTCAGAAATAATGTATTGTGTATTGATTCTACTAATGATAATAACTTGGATAAAGCATCATTATGGCATTGTCGTCTTGGACATATAAGCAAGAAACACATAGGACAACTCCAAAAGGATGGAGTTTTGGAATCATTTGACCTAAAGTCAGATGATAGTTATGAATCATGCTTACTTGGAAAAATGACAAAGTCACCCTTCAGTGATTCTTGTGAGAGGGGTGAAGGTTTGTTGGATCTTGTACACACAGATGTATGTGGACCCTTCAAAACTGCCGCAAGGGATGCTAATCGTTATTATGTGACTTTTACAGACGATTATAGTAGATATGGATATGTCTACTTAATCAAGCATAAGCCAGAGACTTTTGAAAGGTTTAAAGAGTTTAAACACGAAGTCGAGAATCAATTGGGCAGGAACATTAAGATGCTTTGATCCGATCATGGTGGTGAGTATCTTAGTACTGAGTTCCTCGACTATCTAAGAGAATGTGGGGTTGTCTCACAATTGACACCTCCCAGGACACCACAGTTGAATGGTGTAGCTGAGAGGCGTAATCGAACCTTGTTGGACATGGTTCGTTCCATGATGAGTCGAGCTACGCTCCCAATCTCATTTTAGGGGTATGCCTTAGAGACTGCCACCCATATCCTTAATCTGTTCCCTACAAAGAAGGTTGCCAAAATACCCCACGATATATGGACTGGAAAAGTTCCTAGTCTAGCCCACATCAAGGTTTGGGATTGCGAGGCTTTCGTGAGATGTGAGACTCATGAAAAGCTCGAAGTGAGAGGTGTATTGTCATTAGCTACCCACAAAAATCCTTTGGTTACCTCTTCTACAGACCTAGTGAGAATGTGGTCTTTGTAGCAAGGAGGGCTGTCTTGCGAGAGAGTGTGTGAGAGAGAGTTCATAAGCCAAGGAGATAGTGGGAGGCTAATTGAACTTGAAGAACTTCAAGAGTCAAGTGATGAAGGAACCTCAAACCATAGCAGTCAACTTGAGGAGGTACCTCCTATTGATCCAATTATACCTCCAATTGTACCTCTGAGGCGTTCCAAAAGGGTTAGGAATGAACCTGAGCATTACTATGGTTTCCATATTACTGCGGAAGGTGAGACACTTATCAGTGATGGGACACTGGTAAGTCTGGATGAACCTAACAGTTATGCAGAAGCCATGGTAGGCCCCGAGTCTGCCAAATGGAAAGAGGCAATGGATAGCGAGATACAATCCATGTAACACAATCAGGTCTGGGACTTGGTTGACAATGTGCCAGGTCGTAAGATAGTTGGGTGCAAATGGATCTTCAAGAAGAAGACCGACATGGATGGTAATGTATACACTTGTAAGGCATGACTGGTTGCAAAGGGATTTTCTCAAACTCCAGAAGTTGATTATGATGATACCTTTTCACCAGTAGCCAAGATTAAGTCTATTAGGGTATTGTTAGCCATAGTTGCATTTCATGACTATGAAATATGGCAAATGGATGTCAAAACCGCTTTCCTTAATTGAAAGTTGGCTGAGGATGTTTACATGAATCAACCAGAGGGTTTTGTCAGCACAGAGTACCCTAATAGAGTGTGTAAGCTTGAGAAATCCATCTATAGATTAAAGAAAGCACCTCGCAGATGTAATCTTTGCTTTGATGAGAAGGTCAAAGAGTTTGGCTTTTCTAGGAGTGAAGATGAATCTTATGTATATGTCAAGGCTAGTGGGAGTATAGTTAGCTTTTTGGTGTTGTATGTGGATGACATATTACTCATAGGAAATGACATCCGAACTCTGCAGGAAGTCAAGTCCTGGCTTCGGAAGTGCTTCGCTATGAAGGGCCTAGGAGAAGCTGCCTATATTCTAGGAATAAGGATCTTGAGAATCCGGAGTAAAAAACTAATTGGACTTAGTCAGAGTACATACTTGGATAAGGTGCTGAAGAGATTCAGCATGTAAGATTCCAAGAAAAGAGAGTTACCCATCTAGAGTAACACTAGACTGAGTAAGACTCAGAGCCTGAGTACTGAGGATGAGATAGCAGAAATGAGTCGGGTACCTTATTCTTCGGCGATAGGCTCGATCATGTATGCTATGACCTGTACTCGTCCTGATGTAGCCTTTGCGTTAAGCATGGTTAGCAGGTATTAGGGGAACCCTGGTAAGGCTCACTGGACAGCGGTAAAGAACATTCTCAAGTACCTGCGGAGGACTAAGGACTGGGTCCTTACCCTTGGTGGGAGTGATGACTTGAGAGTTGTAGGGTATAGTGATGCTAACTTCCAAACTGATAGGGATAATTTCCGCTCTCAGTCGGGCAGGGTCTTTACCTTAAACAGAGGAGCAATCTCTTGGAAAAGTTCCAAGCAGGGGATAGTGGCTGATTCAACTATTGAATCAGAGTATATAGCGGCAAGCGAGGCGGCAAAAGAGGCTATGTGGCTAAAGAGCTTCATTGGAGACCTTGGAGTTGTACCTGCTATATCGAAGCCCATAGAGATTTTTTGTGATAGTGAAAGTGTGGTTGCCTTAGCAAAGGAACCAAGGGATCATGGGAGATCCAGACACATTGACAGAAAATATCATTTCATCAATCATCATATAGAAGAAGGACTCCTCGTGGCAAAGAGGGTATCATCGGATGAGAACCCGACAGATCCCCTCACGAAGGGACTGGGTAGGGTTAAGCATCTCCAACATGTTAGGAGCATAGGGCTGAAGGATGATATTAGTCTTAGTAGTTAGATAATTTTGAAATATGTAAAATTTAATTGACATTTAATGATGAATAAAAGTTGTGTTTATTTATGAGTAAAGTGTTGCTATCCCTTGACAATCATTTACTATTATTTCTTTTGCATGTTTTAACTTCAAGAATATTTATGTTGTTTTCCATATTATTCAAATTATCCACAGTCAGTCATATGTTGGAAGTAAATATGAAGTAAGACTGTCATGAGTTGGTTGTAGAGGTCTAAGATGTTGGACATGGCCTCAACACTCATGAGTGCTCATAAGTTCTGAGTATTGGATTCAACCCACGCTCGCTGGTATCACTTCATGGAATTTATCTCGAGTGATTGTGAGATGGTAATATCATATAAGTCTTCAAACCTAGAGATATGACTTGTTAACTATGAGTTAGCTATGCATTGAATGTTCGAAACCGCATTGGTAACTCGATGTTATAAAATGTGAGTTTGTGTGTAATTTAGCAAGTAGTAGAGCAAGCATATGAGTTGAAGTTTATCTGTTCCTTCTTGGATTAGAAGCTGATATTTGGGCCCCTCGATGATTTTTTTTTGACCTATGTACCAGGCTCGGTCAGAACTTAGTTGATGTGTTCAATTAAGTTCTATGTCAAACAATTCGAAAATCAGGAAACAAACTGTTGGACAATAAGTAAGAGCATGTTCCATGTGTTTGCCCGGCTGATATATAAGAGCAGAGGATTATATGATCCATTATCTAAAATGGCGTACGATCATCTTCTCAGTTCCGAGAAACCTTGAAAAGAGCTAAGATTGCTGATCGGTTCCTGAAGTATTACAGCTATAGTTATTAGACTTATCCAAGTGGGAGACTGTTGGATAAGATGTCTAAGTCCATAACTATTTCTGGTATGTACTTGGCCTGACCCGGCCTGGTCCATTTGGGTTGCATGGCACCATGCAATTGGATAGACTAAATGAGAGAAATAACACTTGTGGTTTATTAATATATTATAAGTTCTAATATATTAATAACATTATTTAATTAGTTTGATCAAGAATTAATTTAGAATTAATTAAGTGATCAAAAGATAACTAATTAAATATATGGGTTGATTATGTAAATCATCCATATCTTGTATAGTGGGCTAAGAGGCTCCATGGATAATCAAGTTGGGTTAAACCCATTGGATGCTCGATGGAGGCTCCATGGGAGTTACAAACCCATGGGTCATGGAAATAAAGAGTCATGACACATTAGGGTTTGCATAGTGTAACCCTAGATGTGTCAACACTATCTAAAGCTCATGTTTCTCCCAAAATTGGCTATACACATGCACACTTGAGGGCTAGAGCCGATTTTTAGAGTGTTATACTTTCTCTCCAAGTTTACTCCATAGAATTTGGTGTTGTGTGAAGCATTTGAGGCATCAAACTTAGGGTGCTAAGCTCACAAGGTTTCAAGGATCAAAAACAACAACAAGACAAACATAGATCCAAGGTTATTAGGGTTGTATGTACACTTAGGAAGTGTTAGAATGCTCAAAACCCATCAGGAATACTATATACAGAGAGGAGTTGATCAAAAGTTTGGCCAAGACACTCAAAAAGAAGGGTTAGGCCAAAATTTAACCCTAAGGAGGGTTTATATAGGTGTTAGGAAGGTATTGGATAAGATAGGTGTATCCAAGCTAGCCCCAATCCCTTTACTTCCTCCCTAAGGCATACAAGGCACGCTTACTACCTAAGGAAACCCTAGGAGCATCTAGATTTCATTCCCCATACCTTAGGGAGGTTCTAGAATTACCCAATGCTTAACTATTGAATATTGTCACCTTTAGTCCCTGCAGTTTTAATTAATTCCTTTAATCCCAAAATCAATTCCAAATTAATTTGCGATTAAATATTAATTTAACAATTTGATATCTGATTAATATATTATTTCCGTAATATATTAATAAATAATTTATTTTGATTTATAATTAATTTTTTAACCAATTAATAAATTAATAAATCATTCTTCTATCTCTAACAGTCATCCTATTCAATTGTTAGGTTTGAAGGCAACCCAAAAGGATTGTGCTACTATCAATACAAGTTTATACCAATTATAGTTATGGGCTTAGACACCTAATCTAACAATGCTATGGTGATAACCTTCCTTTCTTTATTAACAATTTTGGATTCCCTTGAAGGAAAGATAGATGACATATGATCTAGATTGTTTTGTTTAAATAAATTAACTTAGTTTTGATCATCATCATCATCATCTAACTTATTTTTCTTGTCACTAAGCCTGCAAATATCTTTATTAACTTGAGTGTTTATTTTCTTTTCTTTATCCTTTTTATCTTCACTATCATCATTAAGTACCGTTATCTCATATACGTTGTATTAATGAGCTAAGTTCATATGTATTAATTATTTTATTTTTATTTTCTTAATTCCCTTTGCCCCTCAACATGAAGATTTAGATTTTCCTATTTGGTAACTAAAATATTATCCCTATTAGTTAGATCGCCACTAGATGGTCTCATTGTCTATTGATGTTTTAGGGTTGTAATCCAAAATTTTGCTTCTCATATACTTCATTATTACTTGCTTATATCTCCATGTTTTGTCACATTAATTCGTAGACTAAGGGAGTTAAAGTAGGGGTAGTATCAAGATTGGCTAGAATGTATTCCAACTTGATGTCAATATTGACATTTATCTTCTTGACCTCATAGAAAAAGGATTCCTAAAAACCAACAAAATATATTTTCAAAAATTAAACAAGTAGTCGTAGTTACAACAACCAAATTTTGATTGATAATATGGGGGATATTATATCGTAGATCCTTTAACAATATATTTGTCATGGTATGATGATATGATAATTATTAGTGGTGGATTGAATTCGTTGAAGGATGTAATTAAATTTGTTGATCATATAAGATAGTTAGAACAATCTAAAATTATAACAATCTTTCTTAGTTGATCATAGATGTAGTAGTTATGAAGCATCATATGAAAAAGTAGGTTTTGTAAGATTAAAATATTATCCAAACAAACTTATTTAATTGTTATTTGAAGGGTAGTTGGGAAATATTTTGTACAGTAGATGAAATTTAGTTCAAGTGTGTTGGTTTGTGAGAGTGAGGAAGATTATTTAGAAGTGGATCGATCTTCCAAAAACTAAGTTGAAAGAATAAAACATCAATAACATAGGATAAGGATGAAGTTAATAAAAAGGAAAGTAGTCCTAATGTGTTATACAACAAGATAAGTGTAACGTCTGATTTCAAGTATTAGTTTCAGTTGTTATTTTTAAGAAAACTTGGTTGGCCACGACATGCTGAAGGGATCACCACAAGGTGACATTTCTAAATGAAACACATGTTTCATTTATAATCCACAATGTGGTAATACAATGGCCACACCGTTGCGACGTCGGATGTGTAAAACCTTAATTTATGGGCTCAAAGTATATTTAAAGGAAGTGATGGCATGGGTTTCTTCCACCCTCACCCTCCATCACCCCCCTAAAGTGCTCTTAATCAAACCCTAACATCCTTGTAAGCTAAGTGATGGCATGGAAGCTAAGTGATGACATGGGATTTTTCCACCCTCACCCTCACCCTCCCTATCCCCTTAAAGTGTTCTTGAGAAAACCCTAGCATCCTTGCAAACTTTGAGATCATTTTGGTTTGTTTGGTGCACTTTGAAAGATGAAGAAGAAGGTTTTTGTGCAAGGATCAAGCAAGTAACTCCTTCCCATCGTTGGAATCACTCTCTGGACCATTGGTAAGCCCTCAAGTTTCCATCTTGGTGATTCCTTTCTTGTAGATCTAGCCTTTTAGCATGTTTTGGTCCATAAATATGAGATAAAGTTTACAAATTTATGACTCATTAAGGTCCCTTAAGCGTAATACCTTATGGATCTAGAAGTTGGTTGAGTTTTTAGAGTCATGCATGTGGTTTTGTTTATTTTCACATATTTTGAACTAGTTGGGTGAAGGACATGTATAGGTCATGCATATCCATAAAGTTTGTATTTTCTGGAGCATTAAGGTCTCAAGAAGCATCATGCAAAGTTATAGTTGAAGGCTTAATGAATTAAGATGTTAATGCATTAAGCCGTCTTTATACAGCTTCCACGATGTGGAGGTCAGCTGGCGTTGACTTTGACCATTGACTTTTTGACCTAGTTGACTTTTAGTGATATTACTAGTTTTAGAAGGTAGACTAAGGGTTTACCTTATATGATTCAGTAAAAGGTATATAATACCCACCATTTGACTGTGTGAGCCTATTAGCTAATGACCTACATTTATGAGGTGAGTCTTCTCATTATAGTATACAGGACAGTATGTGATAGAGGTGCTTATTGTATTTGTGACTCTTGCTATTATTTTTGCATGAAAATCCATGAGGAATGGATTGGAAATTTTAGGAGTGTTATAATACTAAGAAATTTTCCTGTAGCATTCACTTGGGATGAAGTAGGCCCACTGGCTAAAATAGGCCTTTACAGGAGTGATTATAAGTCTATGATTTGGCCCATAACATTTCACTTACGAAGAAATAGGCATGATGTCACACATTTTTTGTTAGGTATGGTTTGTGGTATTTAAGGGAACTCACTAATCTTTATGCTTACAGTTTTATGTTTAAATATTTTAGGTACTTTTGGTTTCAAAGAGAAGGGTTCAGCGTAATCAAACTGCATCCCCTGGAGTTTTTCCACATTATAGGTTGTGACGTATATTTGATGTTTTCATAACACATTATACTTTGGGAATGAATTAATGCTTTGGTTGTTTTAAAAACAAAAACAATTCACTCGTATTTTTGGGACCTTACAATAATAGGTTAGTTATTTGTCTCTTGCTTCCATCTGTGTGAAAATGTCAACTTTACCATATCTTACTTTTTTTAGCAGATACGATGATAAACAATAAAGTGAAAGGAGAATTTTAGGGTTGGTCTTTGGGTGAAAAATGTATTAAGGTGTATCATTCTTGATGTATAAATTTGGAAAGGACCTATTTTACTTAATATGGATTCCCTTATTTTCAATAATTTGTATTAAAGAAATTTAGGGTAGTGAACACTATCATATGTTAGCGTGAGTAGGGTCTAATTCAAAGTAATGAACATCTTAACCAAAATAAGAAAACCCTATTAACTATGGAAGTATATGTGGTTTATATTTCATCTTAAAATGGTGGTATTTAAGTGCCAAAATTGGCCACACCAATATGACGGGTTGCTTCACTTGATCTCGCTCGCCCTTTCAAGAGTAGGACTTGTTGCTTGGTTTATGTAGCATCAATCATGTTCAAAACAAAGATTCATCTCCATAACATAACATTATGGCCTCCCACACATAAATCTAGTTATTAGAAAAACTAGTGTATCTATAAAGAAGATAAAGTAATAGAAGCATAGAAAAAAAAAATCATTCTCAAGCTTCAAACCTATTTCCTTTCACCTTGTAATCAAATCATCATATTTCCATAAAATGGTTATTCATAATAGATATACCGCTTAACTTTCAAGAGGTATTATACTTCAAAAGAACTAACATGTTAACATGTTAGTTAGCGATGTCTTCAAATAAAATTCCACAAGCTTATAATAAATATTTTATGATGGTCTGCAAACAAACCTGGCTAATCACATCCTCTCCCATAGATAACTGTCCAAATAAATGCGCATTATCTCATATAATTAAAATCCTTATGGTGATGTACGTGGTTTAAATTCATCATGAACAAACATGACTAACTTGTTGGATTAAGTGTCTAAGGTCCTAACTAAATTGGTATATTGTTGATGAATAAAAGTAAAGTCTTTTTTGGGGTGTCCTTATAACCAGGCAAATGTTTGGATTGATCAAGGGGGGGGGGGAGAGAGAGAGATAGAGAGAGAGAGAGAGAGAGAGAGATAAAATGTTTTGTTAATATATTTTGTGATTAATATATTAATTAATGATATGTTAATTTATTATAGGAATAATAAATTAATTTGGAATAGGTGATTATTGATAAATTATTAATCAGAATTAATCTGGAAGTAATTCAGGATTAACTGGAATTAATTAAACATGCAAGGGATGAATTGTAATTGTTTAGTAGGTGAACAAAAGAGGCAATTCTAGAATAGTCCATGGCATGGATGGTTTTGGAGCATTTCTTAGGATTTCTGGAAGCCTCCTGATGCTATATAAGGAAAGAATCTAGATTGGGAATAAATCTATTATTTAATCATTCAAATCTTGCTTTGTCCCAAAGGTAACTAGACTATAAATAGGACCCTCTAGCACCTAATTTTCAAGGCTTTTTCTTAACTAAAGATGGAGAACGATATTCTCATCATCTTTCCCCTGTCTCCTTCAATTCCAGGGTTTCTTGAGTTTTGGTTTCACTTAGTGGCTCACACACTATTGGAGCTAGGTTTTCCAAGGAGATAATAAAATTTAGATTGGTTTGACTGGAGTTAACAAAAGGTAGTAACCCTTATCTGAATTTCAATTTCTATTTGGGTTTATAAGTTTTTGTTGTTCAATAGTATTATGACATAAATATATTTGGTTGCATGTGCCCTTAAGAGTATACAAATTATTTTTCTTTATTACATGTCAAATCATCATAAATGATATAGTTAACGATAAACATAACATTTATCTTCCATTTATATATACTAAAGTCACAATCCGTCTTCTTTTTTCAATAAGAAGAATGGAGCTGAAAATAGCATATGATGATGGTGATTTGAGACAAACATTTCATCAAACACTTGAAATCCTTCTTAAATAAGCAAACCATAGAATCAAGGAAATCCTGAATGATATGATACTACTTGTTATGTATCCTTTAGAGGGATTCAAATAACATATAAGGAATTATGAATCTATCCAAATGTATGAGATGATTTATCAATAAACAAGCGTAAAACCCAACAATCGAAACACATAAAAAACGAGGATAAACCAATTGCTATCAGGCATCAAGGAGGCTTCATATCAAGATTAGCGCCATCTGTATTATCATACTAAGAATTGTAAGAGAGAAAATAGAAAGTAAGCATAATGGGCAACACAAAAATATAATAGAATGAATAACAACACTAGAGCCATCAAAAAACCTGCATACCAAAAGCCTTAATTCAACATTGTTTGTGACAAGAACGGAATTACGATTGACACAAGAAAAAAAGATCCTCATGCTAGTGCCAAGAAACAGAACAATACGGGCCATCGAAACCATCAACAGGTAAAATAGAAAGAAACATACAACAATGAGAAGGACAAAGAACCTTGGATGAACATTCACTAAGCAACACATAGCTATGAATAATACGGGGAGACAAACCAATCCTAATATCTAGCCATATCCAGACTATATGTGTTCACCGCGCATATTGAGATAAAGGTACTTCCCCAGAAATCATGTGCGAACATTGATTTTCAAAATTACTAAAGGTAATGCGAAAGGAAATGAATGAACCCAAGTCGCACCTAACGAGCTTTGCAGGACACTCAGTATGGCCACTAGGAGTAATATTGCTACCAATAACCTTTTAGGACCATCAAACATGTGAGAAAAACATATAAACAATAGATTTTACAATCATGTAACCCCCTCACCGTAAAACATAATATTTGGAAGTAGTGCCATGAAAATATTCGAAGTAATAGACTGTATAATCCTTGGCCTAATCTAGTTTATGAACCAATGGGATATTGGAAATTTTATAGCGAACCACAAGAAATACCAACATTACCACTAATAGCAGTAGAACATGGCCCGACAACAGAAGAACAAGTAGGCAATCTAGACAAATCATAAACCATCATGATAAATGGCATGTACCTGGACCAAGGAATCTGCATAGGACGTACATTACCAATCGAACTTCAAGAAAGTTTGGTTAACCTGTTAACAGAATATGTTGATGTATTCACTTAGCAACCATCAGACATGGTGGAGGTACTAAAATAAGTGATTAAGCATAAACTCAATGGCAGGCCAATAACAAAATCTATTTGGCAAAAGATGAGAGGTCAATCTAGAGAACACATCAAAGTCATAAATGATGAAGTGGATAAACTAGTAAATGCATATATAGTTCGGGAATATTTTTTCCCATCCAAGGTAGCTAACCTAGTCTTAGTGAAAAAAAGGTGACGAACAATGGAGAATGTGTGTCGACTTCACAGACCTGAATAAAGCATGCCCAAATATTGTTACCCACTTCCAAAAATCGATGAAAAGATAGAATCATTAGATATACAAAAATGGAAAAGATTCTTAGACGCATAAAAAGGATATCATTAGATCCATATGAACAAAGGAAATAAAGAGAAAACATCCTTTCACATAGATAATGGAACGTTCTACTATACAAAAATTCCATTTGGACTAAAAATATTTAGGATCATAGTATCAAAGATTTTTAGATAAAATCTTTGTGATGCAAATAGGTAGGAATATTGAGATGTACGTAGATGATATGGTCATAAAAACAAAGAATAATGATGCTTTTCTAAATGACTTAGCTTGAGAGGAGTCCACATGAAATTAAGCGTATGGAAATGCCTTTTCGAAGCAGAAGAAGGCAAATTCCTAGAACATATGATTACAAATGAAGGAATAAAATAAAACCTTTAAAAAATCGACCTGCTAATACATATGTGATCACCAAAATTAGTAAAGGAAGTGCATGAAATCAATGAAAATTTAGTTCCGTTAGGATGCTTCCTAGCAAATATTGGCTGAAAAAAACATTGGCTTTCTATAAGACGCTTAAAAGAAAATTTGACAAGAAAGATTTTTAGTGGACAAATGAAGGATAGACAGTCGTAAAGAAGCTCAAGATAGCATTGGTAGAATTAATGGCTATATCATCAAAATTCCAAGGTGAAACCCTAACAATCTACTTATAAATATCTAAATTGGCGGTAAGTGCAGTGCTAGTTGCAAATATAGAGGATAAACAAGTACCCATATATTTTGTGAGTTGAGTTTTACAAGCAGCTGATATAGGATACTTAGACATGGAAAAGCTAGCCTTATCCATTGTCAATACAATAAGATGATTAAGAAGGCACTTATTGGCACATCCGATCGAAGTGTTAACCAATGTGCTGTTAGGTTTTATTGAAAAATAGAATAATTATAGTGTCAAAAATGACTTGATTAGAAACAGAAAAAAAATTAGATTTGAATAAAATAAAACCATTTACCTACCAATTATCATTTTGCAAAGAATATGAAGACTAAAAAAACCATAGAAAGGAAGTTGATGAGGATGACATCACGCTCCAAAGAAGAAGCTCTCTATATGTATCCACAAAGCAAAAATCAACCACCAAAGATGCTACTCTTCAATTTTATATATGTTGGTCTTAAGATATAAGAGTTCACACCAAATGAACCTTAAAGAAAATAAACATATAAAGTTATTAATCTAAGCACCAAATGCCAGATGAAGAGAGGGGGAGAAGGCTCTCAAATCTTGAAAATGGAAGCCCTAATATGAGAGAATACGAGGTAAAAACTAGCTCTTTTATTTATATAATACATCCTTTTATTGCCCTCTATCATCAAGGAAGCACTATGTATCATTAAAGAAAGAGTAAAGATAAGTAAACAAGCATGGAAGGTTAGAACAAGTCAAATGCTCCAACTCTTACTCATCCATACATGCTTACAGTTTTGTGAAGAAAAAAAAAAGAGGACTCAAGATGTGTCTTTCACTCAAGGTATAAACTAGCTAGTTGAAATGCAACTTAACGGTTACGCAAAGTGGCCAAAATGTTGTCATAACATTAATTATAATCCATAAATATAGTTAATCTTAAATATTTCAATATTAATAATTTGAAAGTTAAGTAAATGAATTAGATTCAAACCTTGTAATTTTAAAATGTTTAAAATACAACCTTATATATTATAAGAGTTTATAATACTATTCATATGAGATTATGAATTTTCAGTCAAACTAAGAGTAGGCCTCATTCGTGAAGCTATGATATAAAAGAGGTATAAGGAGACGGCCTATAAAATAACTGTTGAATAAGTGTCCCTTTTACCCACCGCTTGTTTGTGTAGAAAATTTCCATTAGCTGAAAGGGTTCTAATAGGACACTAATCACGTTAAACTTATAACATATAAGTACTATAACATAAATTAAAATACCACTTTATTTACTTAGGGAAAATGTGAAATTGTATGCTAATCTATGAAAACGCACATCTTTTCTTTGAGAGTCGTTACTGGAGCGTGTGTGGTTCGACACACTAATTTAGGACTACAAAGTTGAAATTATGGTACAAACTTGAGTTTCTGAATGTTGATGGAGCGTGTATGGTTACCAGCTACGTCAATGTGAGATCATAAGCAAAATTAAGGGTGTCACATGACTTTTCATGGTTATTTACATCATGTTTTATATCCTCGACATCCCAATTACAAATGTAGGAGCATAATCCGAGCTTAACACACCATTCATAGTTCAATGAATCTCAAATTATCTAGGAGTTGCATATAAGATTGAAATTGGTAAAAATCCTTACCTAATTAAAATAGATTCATAATTTGATTATAGTATCCGTCTTCAAAATTCAAATAAAAAATATGGATCCTAGCCTTAATTTAAAATTGGGTTAATAATTATGGATTCAATTAACTTATTTAAACCTTCTCCTATAGGTTAGATGGAAATCCTCTCCTACCTCCTCTCATACTTTCAAATTCTAGCTTCTTATGTTCTCTATCGGGAATACCTCATTTTTTATCGAATCTTCCGTGATTAAAAATTAGGAAATATGTCATTTATGGGCGTATCCCTCAAATCACTAATGTGCCAAAATTGAAGAAGTTGTTATTCCTATAAACATGTAGATTTTTCAAATAAGTTTTGTTGCATCATTATCTATATGTCCTCGATGTTCCAAAATGATCTTTTGTGAACATGTGAACACACGAAATAAGTTTGCAATTAAGTGAAATGTTTCACCAAAAAGGCAAGGAAATATTTACTTGAAAATCATCAAAAATTTCCAAATTGCATGCAAACTAAATAAGAAAATTTTGTATGTGCTTAATGAGTGCTACATAGACAACACACAAGAATCTCAATGTTGCCCTCGACAAGAGTCTTGCTATAGATCTTGTGCTTCGATTTCTTACTAGTTCTTATGGTAATTTCATCTTGACTTATCATATAAATAGTATAGACATTGATGGCCTTCATAAAATCTTCTCCAAACTGTGGAAACCAGATTGATTGCATTTCTTATCAAGTTCCTATTATCGCCTCTCTGAATGTCAGTGAAAAGAAGAAGAAATGTTCGAATCCAAAATGGACAGTAATGGTTTAGGACAAAACCTCCCATTATGAAGAATTGAAATCGGTGTGTCCTTTTGTTCCTCACAACCATGATTTAAAGGACGCAACTTGTAATTAATGCAATGACAAGGATCATAGGAAACGAAGTTGCTCTAAGTACTTGAAAAATCTTAGAGATGGTAATGTCAAAAATTTTTGACTCTATATTAAGTACTTAAGTAATCAAACTCCAAATACTTCCAATTCATGGGTCTTTGATGTGAGATATGGTAATAACATTTGTACAACATTGAAGGATCTGTAGGAAAGAAAGAAGTTTTAAGCATTGAGAGCTAAACCTAATCATTTGATTGCACGAGTATTGCATGTCTTGATAATTATGGATTTCGATCGTGTGCTTAGTGGTAGGGTTAATAAAAATATAGTTAATTGCTATTACTCTTCGGAGATGTCTAGAAACCAAATTTTATTTTATGCATTTTATAAACATGAATATAAATTTCATTGGATAATGGAAAGGTAATATTCTAGTTTATAAAGATGGTTATTTTGTGTTTAAATATCTTCTTGTAATTGACATTCATGACATTGTAGTTTGTAATAAAATAATAATAATGATGGATATGATTCTTATTCCTCTGATAATTTAGATAAGAGAGAGCTAGTGGTATAATTGCCTTAGCCACATAAGTAAGAACTGCATCACTAAGCTCAAATTAGAATGGACTTAGAAACATTCAACTTCGGGTTGGATGATGTTTTGTGAAATCTTGTTTGTTGACAAGATGACATATTTCACATGGATATATGAAGGATACATATGATAGGTTGATCATTTAAATACTAAAAGTGAGATCTTTGGGCCCCTGAGTGATTTGATGTTCACATTAATGTACAAGGCCAAGTCTGAACTAAATTGATGTGTTTAATTTGTAGTTTGTATTTAGTAACCATAAATCCTAAATCAGGAAACAAAATATTGGACTATGAAATTGATTTAGATCAATGCTACATCTACATATGATATCTTTTAGAACAAAGGAATAGTTGATCCCTTAACTAAGGGTTAACGTTTTATTACATTATAGTTCTCTAGTGGCTTTGGAAAGCACACTTTACTTGTTATTGAATGTCTATATTAGCAATTGAAGTTGATGAATTATCTAAGCGGAAGACTATTAGAATAGGTGTCCAAGGTCAAAACTAAATTGGTCAAAGTCAAAACTAAATTGGTATAACTTTATGGAATAAAAGTAAAGTCCTTTTGGGGTTCCCTCAAAAGATAGACATAGCTAGAAATGACTTAAGGAGAGAGATAAAATGATTTGTTAATTTATTATATGGTTAATAAATTAATTAGAAATAGTTGGAATTAGTTAATTATTAATCAGAATTAAACCGAAACTAATTTGATATTAATTGGAATTAATTAAATGTGTAATAGTTGAATTGTAATTGTTCATAATTGAGCAAGGAAAGACAATTCTAGAATCATCCATCGTATGGATGACTTTAGGGAGGGTTTTAAGGTTTCTGGAAGCTTCCTAGAACTAAAAAGGATAACTGCGTTGCATAATCAAATCTAAATATTTTATTATTCAAATAATGGATTATCCTGGTGACACCCTATCTATAAATAGGACCCCTTGTGAATCAAATTTTGGGGTTCTCACTTCTTATAAGGAATATAATGGAATTATCTTCATCTCCCCTCTCCCCTATTAATTTCTAGTATTTTAGAGTTTTGGGTGTGAGCCATTAGAGGCAGCCATACTTTTGGTGCTAGCTTTCTGAAGCAGATAAGAGGATTCAAGTGTGCTACATATAATTTTAACACTAAAGGTGTGTAACCATATCTATGGTTTTTGATCTAGGTTAGGGTTTATGGTAATTTCAATAAGATGTAGCTATAATGAGAAAAGACATAAATCTCTAGGTTATATGTGCCCATAATTAGTTGTTATGATAATTTCGCTATGCAAACATGTTAGATGTAACCTAGAAATCCCATCATATGGGACCCATTATATGAGAAAATATTAGGTGAAAAAACTAGATCTTTTCTTCATCTAATACATTCTTTACATATACCTCTTTCATCAAGGAAGTATCATGCATTATTAATGAAAGAGTAAATCCAAGTAAGGAAGCATGGGAGGAAAGAACAAGTTAAACACTCCAACTCTTACACATATATGCATGCTTACAGTTTTGTGAAGAGAAGGAGGATACAATATGTGTCTTTCACTCAAGGTATAAACTAGGTAGTTGAAATGCAACTTAATGGTTACTCAAAGTGGCCAAAATATTATACACAACTTTAATAATGATACCATATGATGTTAGCTAGTTTTTATTATATTTTGTTATTATTTCCTAGAAACAATAATTCTTAATACGCTGGCAAAATATTATTTTCATAAAGTAATGCTTTTCTAATTAAATACAAGATTGCTCTAATAAATAATTAGTTAGTACTAACTTGCTATAAGCACCACTAGAAAACAACCCTTTAATGACACCCGGACAATGACACATATTATTTTATGATATGCAAGAGTCAGTACCCTAAAAATAATATCAGCTCTCCCAAATTTGAAGGATTTAGGGCACACATATTTGTGAGCCCTAATATTGGCGTCGTTTTATAATTTTTTTCTAAAGAACATGTGTTTAATATCAATGGGGAAATGAAATCTTGAAATTTTTTGAAGACCCCACCTTCCTCAACTTCTGCCCATTATCCACCTACGTACGACCTTCACTATCTGTCTCCCTGCACTCTGCAAAATCTAAGTCGCCTCCACTACGATAGAATCCCCTGTATTTCAGATCGACATAGGAGACAAAATTAGAAGCACTTTTTCCCATATAAGGAGAGAATAGAACAGCTATGTGGTTTTATGTTCATCTTCTTCATACTACCACTCCATCAACTGCAATTAAGCTCGGTGCTCAATTCAATCATGCAACCAAAAGACCTGCGTCATTTTGAATAAATAAACTTTACATTGAACTGCCTAGTCACCTACATATACATGCTTTTATAAATTGAAATTTTGAATTCTCAAACTCCAAACATCTGCACTAATTATCTCGCAAAACCCTAATCATGAACTTCGAGCATAGGTAAATTATTGCCCATGTATTTTCATTTAGAAATTAAGTTGTATTAATTACTTATTTCTTGAGGAAAAATCGTTAAAATAAGCCATGGAAGATGCAAGTCTACATATCGTTTTGTTTTTAAAGTAAGGCATAACAATATGTTAACCTAAAATCAAGGAAGTATCATGCACAAGTTGCTCTGAATAAATTGAATTCTATCTTTTAATGGTTGAATGAGTAAAAAATATAGTTATAGGTTTAGCTATTGAAGAAAAAAAGATAAACTATGATCCAAATGTCATCAACACAAATCAAAGACTAGAAGCGGATCTTATACGATTTGAAATTGATGCAAATAAAGTTCATATAACACTTAAATGCATCAATTTCTTTAATGTTATTTTTTTGTTAAATAATCAAATCTTTTAAGGGTTTTTGTTACAATTTATGTAGAATACAATATGCTACACTTGATGTTCAATGGCATGCATATGAGGTGTTCGACAAAAAGCCTAACTGAAATTTTTATTCTAAATCTTGGAAATTTGAATATAAACTAGTCCCTCTTTGGTTTGTACAATCCCATTGCAAAAAAGGCTACATTCTTAGATAAGTTTTGTCATGTAGAATTTTATGCTGATAAAACAATATGTGTTTTCTAGATGTAATTTAATTATTGTTACACTGGTAGGAATTTGTATGGAGAGAGTAAGGTTAGCAACTGATTTTTAAGAAAGGATGTGAGTAAGCTCATCATCCAAGGGGACGTCAACACCAACCAGAAGTTAGTCCATAGAAAAAACATTCGAAGGGAACATTGGCACCAACCAGAAGTTGGTCCATAGAAAAAACATTCGCCCCGAACCCGACGAGATGCAAGTACAACCCGGTTGGATTACCAAATGATGTAGGAAGAGTCTTAGTGGAAATAACCCATTTTACAACCATATCGTGGGGAGCAATCTCACCAGATACGTAAGAAGACAAGTTGAACATGAATTTATTCTTCCTTACAACATTACATGCAATCAAAAGTAAATATAAGGAACATTAAAGGTGAGAATTCATTAAATATAAAAGTAATGCCCAGTTAAGTTACAAATTTAAGGAAAAACAAGAATAACGTTCATCTACCTAGAGGCTAGAGGATTCACTCATAAGATGGGCCCCTGATCATCAGCTTTCCATATAGCAATCATGCCGAATAAGGAAAGTACAACTTTGGGAAAGAAACACGTTTTGATATAGTATCTAGAAAATAAAGAAAGAAATCTATATAATCTTGGAGCTAGAAGAGTTTCTTTATTTGCATTTAGCACGACCCAAGGATATTAGGAAGACAAACGCTACTTCAATCCACCTAAAAGATTTCCTTTCCATCCCATGTTTGTTCCTGGAAGACTGTGAACCAAAAGGAAATGATGGCTACTAAAAGCATATCAATTATCATATTTCTTCAAATGATAGAAATATCGAAACAATGATACACATAAAGGTATACGAGATGATACACAAAACACCTCAAATGCAATAACCTTGGAGACAACATTGGGACACAAATGAATCAGATGGACACCATATGAACATAGTACTTCTATGAAAAAAGGATCTAGGAGGAAGTCTTAACCTAGAAACAAGGTGTCTCAAGTAAAACCCTAGTTTTCCCGTCAAAGGTTCAAGAATGGAAGCCGAAGAAAAAGGCAATGTAACACCATGCACAACAGATAATTGGTACTTGTGAACATACCGATTTAATGTAAAGTTGTCACCATTGGAAGAAATGGATGACATGTCAAAAGCGATGGAAGAAGAAGACGTGGAAAAGGAAAGAAGTACAAAATAAGGAAGATTCCAAAATCATATTATACATTATATAAAGATAAGAACCATTTAAACATTAATTAGTCAATCTAATCAACCAAGTCAATGTGACTAACCAGCGGTTGGATGCATTTAATTAAGCATGTTACTGAGTCATGTGCAATGGTTTGTTTACTGGGAGCGATCATAGTCTAAACGGAAAAAATTTGACTCCATTTTTACCCTTCAGATTGGGGAACTTAATTGTGTACTCAAGTCAGCTAGATATATAAATACCGACCTTGCATCCTCCTAACTCAACAATAAGAAGTAACCTCTATTATACAAGAATGAACCAGAAGTCAATAGCAACACACATCGGAAAAAGATCATATGGAAAACAAATCCCTAGAAAAACACAACGTACAGATATTCATAATAAACATATATAAAGCAGTACAAGGGAAATAGTTGTCCTTACTTGGACTACTCAGGAAACCAAGTAAGAGCCTAAACTGATAGACTTTCGAATGCCTATAAAAGTCAAGCATCACCAAATGAAAAAGGTAGAACTTTCTCACCATAAACAATTTAGCAATACTTTAAATCGACATCTAACTTAGGTATCGGAGAAAAATACCGGGGTCCATCCTTCGGTATTGTTTTATAACCTAGCATTTGTTTATTTTATAGCATGCCTTCTTATTTCTACATTAGAAGATAGATAACCCAATTGCTATCAGGTATCCAGGAGGATACGTAACAACATATATTAACATGGAAAAACACATGATCTTATTGTTGACTAACGAATAAACATGGCTTACTAGTCACTTATATATAAAGTAAACAAAATCAAAAAACAAAGACCTAATTTTCAAAACTAATCACCTGGCAGAAGAACCGGAATCAGGAACTAAATCAAATGTAAGTTAAAGGGAAAATGTGATCCCATTGTTGTGGAATACAAGATCCGTATGAAATGTGGTGGTCGCAGACATATTGCTCGACATCTTATGCAAGCTACTGAGGCAGTCTTGAACCTGCTAGCAAGTCGTGCACATCGACAAATCAACACTAGAATTCCTCCTGACAAGGCCATGGGAGATCAATGAGAGATTCGAATTGTGGTGAGGTCATGTGTCTTTATATCATCAAATCTATCCACCTTCCGTGATCTCTATGATCTATATTGATAGTTTACAGCCAACCCATCAAACGGACCTCATGTCTCTTCTTAATCTTTGTGGTTCTCAATTGGCATGCATTATAATTAAATTGCTAATTTATATTTATATTATATGATGATAAAATCTTTTTTAAGAATATATATATATATATATATATATATATATATATATATATATATATATATATATATATATATATATATATATATATATATATGTGTGTGTGTGTATATGTACACAACAAACGATAACCACGTCTTTACGGTCTTCTCGTCTTACTTGTGACCTCTTCCTTAAGCTTTCTTGGTTACCCTTTTTGTCCTCATTTTATTAATTTCTAAGTCTATTCGATCTTGATTTTCTCATTTAAGATCTTTCTAGAAATCAAGAAATACTACATGCTAGTGGTCAATAGAATTAATCATGTATATCTTTATTATAGAACGGAAATCAAGAACTTACTTCTAAATATTAAAGTCAAATATATTTTATAGAAATATCATATGTACTCGCACTTTCTACCCTTTTTGACACATATTTAGGTAGGAAACATGATGGAAATCAAATAATTTTATAGTGTCAGTGTAACGCAATTATGTATCTATACATACATAATACCATTTTAGTAATATCTTAAGCTTGAAAGAAACTTATAAGTATTTTATCATAATATATATGTTGAAAGTTGAAACAATGCAAAATATTATTTTTTACATTTGTCTCACAAAATAGTAATAGTTATTGATTATCATATACTTCATAATCATTCGGCGTGGTTTATTTTATGTCTATATATTTAGTGAATAATATAAACATAAATGTAGATACAGATAGACAGATATGATATAGTTTTATTTCTTTCTTAAAGGCTTTCCACCTGTAAGCGAGTGAAAAGCATGTCGTAATTTATAAAGCAAGTGGCCACCGGAACACAACACTTACCAGGACCCACCTCCTCCATCTCCCCCACTCCTTTATATCCTTCCCTCCAACACTCTTCACTTCCAGGGCTCCAATTATCATCCCCATTCTTTGATAATAAGCTCTGTTCATCATCAATGGCGTCGCCGCCGGACACCAGTAAAACAACAAAGCTTGAACGCTACAACAGCTACATAAGAAGAGTCAATAGCACCAAGCTCTTAGCTGCATCCTCCAAGCTTCTTTTTCGTGTTACCCTTTTGGTTGCTTTAGTCTTGATCTTTTTCTTTACCTTTAACTACCCTCCGCTTTCCGATAACCCTACCCCCGCCGGCCACCATGTTCACACCACGTCCCACCTTCTTTCCTCCGCGTTTTACGGGAGTGGTGCGTCATGGGAGAAGGAGGTGAGGCGTTCTTCCACCCCTCGTCGCCCAAATGGGTTTTCTGTGCTTGTCACCGGCGCCGGAGGTTTTGTTGGCACACACTGCTCTCTTGCTTTGAAGAAACGCGGTGATGGTGTTCTGGGTTTGGATAATTTCAATACTTACTATGATCCGTCGTTGAAACGCGCTAGACAGAAGGTCTTAAAGCAACACGAGATCTTCATCGTTGAAGGAGATCTGAACGACGGCGAGTTGTTGGCGAAGCTTTTTGACATTGTTCCTTTCACCCATGTCCTTCACTTGGCTGCTCAAGCGGGTGTTCGTTACGCCATGGAGAATCCACAGTCTTACGTTAGCTCCAACATTGCTGGATACGTGAATCTCTTGGAAGTCGCGAAAAACGCAGATCCACAGCCGGCGATTGTCTGGGCTTCCTCTAGCTCCGTTTATGGATTGAACACCGAGAACCCGTTCTCGGAATCTGATCGGACCGATCAACCGGCAAGCCTTTACGCCGCCACAAAAAAAGCAGGAGAGGAAATCGCTCACACCTACAACCACATCTATGGTCTCTCCATTACCGGACTTCGATTCTTCACCGTTTATGGGCCTTGGGGTAGACCAGACATGGCTTACTTCTTCTTCACTAAAGACATACTTCAAGGGAAACCTATCAATGTTTACCAAACTCACGACAACAAAGAGGTGGCGCGTGACTTCACGTACATCGACGATATCGTGAAGGGATGCTTAGGGGCTCTTGATACGGCGGAGAAAAGCACCGGAAAGGGTGGGAAGAAGAAAGGTCCGGCGCAATTGAGGATATACAATCTAGGGAATACGTCGCCGGTGACGGTGGGGAAACTGGTGTCAATATTGGAGAGTTTATTGAACGTGAAGGCCAAGAAGCATGTGATCAAGATGCCAAGAAACGGCGACGTTCCTTTCACTCACGCTAACGTGAGCCTAGCGTATAAAGACTTCGGGTACAAACCCACCACCGATTTGTCGAGCGGGTTAAGAAAATTCGTTAAGTGGTACGTTAGTTATTACGGCATTCAACCAAGGGTAAAAGGGTCAAATGACTCAGCTTGATCTCAAACCATTATAAAAACTTTCTGCTTCTTTTCTGTTTTTTTTTTCTTTTTTCCATTTTGCCACTTTTTAAGTTATAATTTTCCTTTTAAATCGATCAGAAAGATTGATGCCATTGTATGGAAATCCAATATTGTTGTATCATAGTTTACCGTATATGTATACATACCACATATGATAAGAAGAAAGATAAATGGAAATGGAGGTGGGGAAGTGTAGATTTGAGAAGTGGAAGGGTTCAAGTTGTAATATTATATTGTTAGATGTAAATTTGAACATAATTGATTTGTACCCACAAAGCAAAGGGAAGAGATCAAGCTATTGGATTCTGAAAGTTTAAAGAAAAATTGGCATCAAAAGTTCTATTTATATTTCTTTGTTTAATTTTGGTAATTATTTTTGCTATAGGTTAATAGAGTTTTTTGCTTTATGATGATTGGATGTAGCTTTAAAAGATGCCTTACATTACAATGATTGAAGAGGGCTGAGTTGTCTACAAATAATAATAGTTCGGTGCCAATCTAGCAAAAATATGTGTCACTTTAGTTTACTTTAATTTGCAGTTGGGACTGTTTAGTGTCGGTGGACAAAAAGAGGAAAGCCAAATTGCATCCTTTTGCACTTTCATATGTACTATGTTTTTACTTTTGATTGCTCTAAATTTCATGTTGATACTCTCGTTATACCATCATTGTTGCACAACGTACTACAAACTATACCATAAAAGGTTAGAAAACATTTATTTTTAATATTTTGGTTTGTTAAGTTTTTTATAAATAGCAAAAAGACAATAAACGCATACTCATCTTTATCTAAAACTTATTCAATAGCTTTTGACGTGATAATATCTTTTCATGGTTAGTCAAGAAAAAAAAAAAACAAAAAAAAATATTCTCATTTTCTTCAACCACTTCTGATAAACACAACCACAATCACAACCGCTAACAAAGACCTCACCACCATCATCAATGCCGACGACGTGATATCAGATCTTGAACTGCCATTATCTCTTCTCTAATGCATCTCTAGTGTAATGCCGCCATCTCCTACCATCGGTGAACTATCGTCATCAATGTATCTTCGGTGTACTGTCGCGATCTCCTATCACCAGTGAACTATCCTCGCCAATCGTACAAGCTCCAACTGGTTCCAGATCTGAGATTTCCACCTCTGATCTACAATATTCGCCTCTAGATCTACGTTTTTTCTACTGCATATCTATGATGTTATGGTGAGGATCCACCACAACCACCTCCTTCGTGATCTTCTTTATCTCCACCTTCTTTTGGATTTGTGGTTCATGTTTCGTCAAACTTTTCTGGTAGCCGACTTCATCAGAGCAAATCTAAGATATGAAGCCAAAGAAATTGTTTGGTGGTCAGATCTTAATAGAAAAGATGAAAACTCACATTCTCCTAGTGGCGGGTGGTTGTTTCATTATCGTCTCCTCTATCGACATCATCACCACTATCGACTCCTCCGATGACTTCTGTTACCGCCTTTTTTAGGTTTCACAACTTATTTAATCGTGTCAAGTCTTGTATGCGAATGGTATCACAATTTATTCATGAAATAGTCTTTATTGTTTAGTTTCGTATACGATCTGACTATTGCATTTTCTATATTTTATTTATAACTTAGGTTCGCATTTTAG
Organism: Lactuca saligna; assembly: GCF_052625555.1. Lineage (NCBI taxonomy): Eukaryota > Viridiplantae > Streptophyta > Magnoliopsida > Asterales > Asteraceae > Lactuca > Lactuca saligna. The sequence goes on along the minus strand of NC_136418.1, from coordinate 103,728,025 downwards.
CATGTTGACATGCATTTCCTAACCTCATTGGTGAGAGCCTAACTAATTTTTCTCTCACGTAGTATATATAGGATAGTTTGTTAGATAGAGAGAGTATCTTTTGGAGATAGGTTCTTGCATCATTTTGTACTGAACTCGTTTAGCCTTAAATGAAATCCTCCATCTTATTTACCTTATGTGTTCACTAAATTTGATCATTTTCTTCCATTGTGTATTCAGATTAGAATCTATTCATTCATATTATTTCAACAAGTGGTATCAAAGTAGGATTTACCTGAGTTGTTTTCAAATCCCCAATTTTCTCGAAGTTCTTCGTGTTCTTGGATTTTTACTCTAAACCTTCGATTAATTTCGCATTTTGCAAATCTTGTTTGCATTATGATTTTTGATTCTTGTTCAAATCTTTGCTTCTTTTTGAAATTTGTTATGTTGCTCATAGATTTGATTTTAATTTCATTTCTATGAAAAAATCTCTGGAAAACATATCTAAAGATGTTTCTCACTCGATTTCTGTAAATCTCTCTAGTAGCATTGGTTCTACTACTAGGATTCCGATTTTTTTCTTGAAGATTATGAAGTTTGAGTTCTTCACTTTGAAGATTATATTCATAGCATTGAAACTCATGGATGTAGCATCTGGCACACAATCAAAAAGAGCCTTACAAATACATGAAAACAAAAGAGATTTTCAACACTCCAGCACAATTGGACAACATCATTGCTGATGACAAAGACAGTCAAAAAGATGAAAATGATCAATTGGAAAACAATCTAAGAGCAAAAAGAGAATTACGATTCATCTTCCACTAGGCCTATTCAGATTGGTAAGTTCTCCTAAAACTGCTAAGGAAATTTAGGATAGACTACAAGAGTTATATTCTAGAGATGATGATCTCAAACATTTTGTTCATACTACTCTTCTTTATGAATTTGGTGCTCTTAAGAAAAAATTTGATGAAACTCTTGATCAAGTTGTTAATCGTTTCAATCACTTGCTTAGTCGAATGTTGAAGTATGGTCTAAAGTTATATATATATATATATATATATATATATATATATATATATATATATATATATATATAGAGAGAGAGAGAGAGAGAGAGAGAGAGAATGAGAGAAAGAGAATTGAGCAAAAAGTAACATTCATGAACGATCTAGAATGTGAATGGAAATCTATAATTTGTACTATCAAATCTCATGAATAGTTCAAGAACTACAGTCTAGCTAAAATGGTTAGGATTTTGAGATCTTTTGGGTTTCAAAATATTAGGTTGTGTCATGTCTTGTGTGACAACCCAAAACTTTTATCCTGTACAATCTATCTTTATATCAAAACTTTCCCAATTCCGTTACCTTTTAACGCCATTTAAAGGTTCGTTTAAGTGTTCTAATCATGAGTACAACCAGGGTCGAGATTAGGAATGAGTCCGCACGTCATTTAGAAGCAAAATCAGGCCATACACACTAATGAGAGGTGTGTACGGCCGCACACCTATCCCCCAGCAGCACACTCCCCTCTATATATAGAGGAGGACCCCTTCATTTTTTTCTTTCTTTGGCTACACTCTACATCTCTCTCTACTTTCTCTCTCTAAAAATCTCGTCCAAAGAACACTCTAAGGGCCTCAAGAACATGAACCAACTCATCAATCAACTTATTATACTGGTAAAACACCTGAATCTAAGCTTAAAACTCGTAGTGTTCTAAGTATTCTTCATCTTTTGAAGGAGTGCGGCCGCACACCTTCATAAGGTGGCCGCACACACCTTAAAAACTCTCCAAAGTGAAGAGTTTGGCCTTCATTTACTAGTAAGACTTGGTATTAGTACAAGAATACCTCAAAAATCGACATTTTGGGCACAAATTAGGAGTGTACGGCCGTACACTCCTCTGTACGGCCACACACACCCTCTGTACGGCCGCACACTCATGTGTGCAACCGCACACATAGCCTGGCCGCACACGCTGGCCGCATACACACCCTTTTGGCCATACACCTCCCTTGTTTGATCATATAGGGTCCCGAGAAGCATTTCCAAGTCCTTAGGGTTGTTTCCCGTCATGATTAATCATGAAACACCCTAATTCTAACACACATATGTGTTATCGCATGTTAATAAGATCCGATTGCGTACAAAACATCAGTTGATACGCAGCATTCGTAACCGATCATACACCCAAATCCTACATCAAACTGTGAGTTCATACCCCTACACTTTTCCGAGTTTTTCATGTTTTCAAGGGGGAATACAAGCTAAACATAAAGGTTTTCACAACTTAAAAACTGATGCAATTACAATAATTTTCTATCAAACGTTTAGATACAATTATCCCTTTTGTATTATGCGAAGCACAGGGGATGTTTTCAATTCATAATTGCATAGTTTTCAAAACCATACACGAATCTAACAACCATTCAAACTATAATAGGTATAGATTGGGATTTCATTACCAGTCTTACAGGTTCAAACTTCATGCAAGGTCAAACATATAAACTATGTCAGATTTAGTTTATCCATTACTACGAATACAAAACTAGAGTATCATGCTAAATAATAATTTTTAATTATTTATACTCTACACCATTACAAATGATTTCGAACTCGAGAACAACCGAACAATAAATCCCCTCAGGGTACCAATAAATCCTCGCCTTTTAGTATAACCAGAGTCTCCTGGAGTGTGACAACCCGAAATTTCTAGCTTACATTCTTCTTTTATATCAAAGTTAGCTTCATTTTGCTAATTTATAATGAAGTTTTGGTTCTAAAAGAGTTCTTAAAGCTTAGTATAATTGAGTTACGTGTCGGAGGATGGGTTAGTTTGGTTGTAGCATTGGAAAAACGAGCCAAACACACCAAAATTGGTGTGTGCGGCCAGCCAGCCGCACATCGGCTAACCACACACACCTCCAACTGCACACACACTCATATATATATATACTATCCTTGGTCATTTTGATCATTTCTTACACTTCTACAAAGCTAGGACTCAAAAATCCTCTCAAGTATCATCCGGAAAGGTAACATCTTTCACCAAGAACACCAAGAACACCAAGAACACCATGTTTTCTGGCAGCACAAACTTCTGGCAGCACACCAGGCCGCACACCTGGCCTCACACATGTGCTGGCAGCACACCTGGCCGAACACATGGCCGCACACACACATATAGTGTGTATTTTGGCCATACATTCTCTTATATAGCCTTTTAACCCTTCGTACAATCATTTATCGTTGTAACACTTCAAAAGAAGTGTTTACTAGTCCTTAAGGTGGTCCCAATTCGTTAATTAGTTGTTCATAACGCTAATTATATTCATATATGTGCCAATATATGCCAAATAGGATTCGCGTGTGTACTTAAGTCACCACTTGATACTTAGCAACAGATCCAACATTGTCATCAGAACCACTCACTACAGGTGAGTTCATACCCCTAAAATAACCTTTGAAATGTTTTTAAATGCTTTTATAGGGGGGAATACAAGTTGAACAATTTTAGTTATTATATCAATCACATGTGATTAATGACTACCAAACAAATGGTTTACTTTCCAAACTATTTATCAAACTGGTTTACCTCAAATTGTCTTACAAATTCTTTCAATGGTCAAATACTTTTACTTAAACTCTTTTAAACTTATATTATGTGTATCTGTATAAATATAGTTATATAAGTAGGATTGAAAGGACTTAGGACTACTAGTCTACCCTGCTTCCTGTTCTTGTTTGATGTGGTCTTAGGGTATCAAGGTTAGTTGTCCGAAGGTCGTTTGAATCCTAGTTATATATTATGTATATGTATATAGATATAAAAGGTTATTTCTTTCATTCAATTCCATGCTCTTGGGTAGCAAGGGCATACATACATGTTCATACTTTACTAGTAAGCTACCATAGGGGTAGTTTAGTAAGATACTATTACTAGAACAATGAAACATACAATGAAGCAGTTCATACATGAGTGAATACATACTATGATGAGAATCAAACATGAAACAGAGTGAGGAGAAACAAACAATAGACACTATGACGAGAAACAAACATACAGGCTAGATAGAGAAAGAACGCACAATACGGCTAGCACACATATACATTACATATACATTATATATACATAAACACAGTTATGTGAGCCATTAAGCAGGGCATGGCACTACCTTCCATGACTGTTTTTGTATCAGAATCTCCTTAATTGGGGAGCGTATGAGTTTGTGTATAGATCTATACTGGATTGACTATCCTACACCTTGCTGCTCGCTACACTGGGACTTGCAAGTCTATGGGTGCCAAACGTCATTTTTGTGGTATATTACATTATCACTTCACTATTGAGTCGGTAGCAAGATACAGGCCGATCATATTTTACCTTAAAATATACAATTGGCGTAAGGTAATTAGTATTGCAGTAGTTACTTAAAACTACGTTACAGTACTAAAACATTTTCCATTTACATTTTACTTTGTGATATCCACACGATGCACGATAATGTAGAAACTATATTTTTGCTTAATGATAGTCAGAATTGGGAAAATACACAATTTTACAAGAGATATACACACAGACACTAGATGCGTTGGTAGAAGGCTACTTTTAGTAGGAAACATAGGGTTTTCTAGGGTAGATCAAACAAACACACAATCTTTACAAACCTATACAAAACATCTTACAAATGCTTTCATACAAACTCAGACACTAATATACTTATGAACTCACCAGCTCTAAAGCTGATAAACTCTTTCAAAATAACTTATATTCTCAGGTCACTAGTAGACAGGTACTGGTGCCCGATTTGAGAAGAAGGAGCGTGTTCAAGACTCCTCTTTTATTTTTGATGTATTTTTTGGTGTCTATATAACTTGACAGAACACACTTGTATGAAATTATATTATTAATGCAATGGATGATGTTGTTGCTTGTTTACTACTTTACATTGTTGTGATACTGTACATGACGTCCTCCACCCCAGTACGTTTCCGCCGTTCATCGGTTTTGGGGGTGTGACAGATTGGTATCAGAGCATTGTTTATACTGAATCGAGTGTATCAACCCATAAAAGATATACAAACTATAAACACAAGCAAGATTAAAATACTCTGATAAAGAGTTTATACTTTTAAATAATAAAATATTTAATTAAGTATACGTGCTTACATTCATACTAAAATCAGTATCACTAGGACAACACAAAAGTATTACTACTGTTGGACTGCACAAGTAGACTTAAACACATATGGTCAACCCTGGGAAGATGTAGCATGATCAACTACATTATCCGAGGAGTGATTAGCATGTGCCTAAGTATGGTTGTGAAGTTGCAACAAGTCTAAAAGCTTACCAACACTACTACAACGAGAACAGTAGAACAGAACACTAAACTTAAAATACTATAGGAGTATTTTCTGTTACAATAATCGCTTATGTGAGAATTAAAGATCTTTATTTGTATATCAATAGTTGCTTAGTGGATACGTTACGGGTATATTTGCCTAGGATATCATAGCCTAAGAATCTGTAAATCTTTGCTTTACTTCCTGTTCTTGTTTGATTGTGGGCTTAAAGTTAGGATTCATTTATTCGAAGGGCTATCCCGTCATGAGCATATATAGCTAGTATGCACTAAACAAGTATTGGAGTAACTGATAAAGATCATCTAATAACTATCTAGTTAGTTTGTCTCTTACTTATTTCCTTATACCTATTCTCACATAGATTAAATGGCTAGATTCCATATCCCCGGAGACCCATACTTCCCCAACCACGGCAATGCAGGATGGCTAGAAGAGGAACCGGAAGATGATCACCCGATTCCTTTGGATGATCATGAAGCTGAAGGCTTTTCTAATGGTTCTGACTCGGAACCCGAAGTCAACAATCTACCTCAAGTAGGCCAAGCCCCAAATAACAATCCCAGACCTGCATTTCAAGGACCCACACCTCTGTGGGCAACAAACTTGAATACCTGGAGCCATGAACAAGGTCAACCCATTCCCTACAATGGAGATAGAAGTTTCTACAACCTTACTGATGGAGGTTCTGCTGACAGAGTTCTACCCATCATGGTTAGAAGGATGTCTCGGAACACGATAATGGGGCAATCATCTATGAATCAAATCTTCAAGATTGATGCCAATACTGGTGGTAACACTGTACACATTCGCCAACTAGAGTCTGCACAGGAAAGGGCTCTGGTCAACAATGCAATGCTTTAGAGGGAGCTTGCTGAAACCTGAGCTGAAGTTAGGGAACTTCGAACTCAGCAAGCAAGATCAGATAGGCGTATAAGGGACATCGAGCGTCTTCTGTCGGATTCTTAACTTTTCTTTTGGATACAACCTAGTTATGTAAAAACTTTAGGCTAATTTCCTATCCTTGTAAATCGTAGACCCGATAGGTCTTGATTAGGTTGAAGCCTGTTAAAATTTTCCATTATGGTTGATGTAAGGCCTCTTTATGTAGGCCGTTTTACCCAAACTTGTTACATCTACAATTCCAATAATTTTGACAGATACCTAATCTTATGGGAATTATTATCCAAATGTCATCATCTATTAGTTCTAGACCTACATTAAATCGTATTGTTGGGCTATGTAGAGTTAGTCCACGAGTCATATTCGCAAACTCTTCCATTAAATTCTTATCAATGTTTGCATCTTCATAAATTTATAGATCAAAGATGCCGCCTCGTAGAAATCCAAGGAGAAACCCTAATAACAAAACACCACCTCCTCAACCACCTACTCCCCAGTTCGACACGACAACCTTAAATGCTCCCGTAGCTGCAGTTGTGGCTATAGCCATGGCTCAATACCATTCATCAGGTTCCACTGGAGGAGGAACCCCTGTTCAGTCTGTTCAAGTTGAAGCCCCTGTGCGCTCGAGAGAGTGCTCCTATAAGGACTTGACGAACTGCAAACCATTGTCCTTCAATGGGACGGGCGGAGTCATTGCCCTCTCATAATGGTTCAAGAAAACCGAATCGGTTTTTCGAAATATGATCTTGTTCCGAGGATAGCAAGGTGAAGTATGCTGCTTGCACCTTCAAAACTAAAGCCCTAACATGGTGGAATAGCCATGTTAAGTCACTATCTCTAATAGTGGCAAATGATATGGGATGGGGATCTTTAAAAGACCTCATGATAGAGGAGTACTGTCCGAGAGGCGAGATCCAAAAGCTGGAGGAAGAACTATGGAGCCTAACCATGAAGGGCTCCAACGTAGTCGCCTACACCGCCAGGTTCTGTAAACTGGTGGCCCTCTGTCCCAACATGATTTATTCAGAGGGAAAGAAGATCGAGAGATACATATGGGGACTGGTGCCCCCATACCAAGGAAATGTATTGGCTTCACATCCAGCTACATTTGATAGTGCCAAGCGATTGGAACAGCGGCTAGTTGATTATGGGGCTTGTACCCCGGCTGCAACAATAACAACTACCCTGGCCATCTCGAAGCCTCCAAGAACTGCTGAGTCCAAGCGGAAATTCTGGGATGACAAGAAAAAGAACAAGGCTGCCAAGAAAAGGCAGGTCGTGGCGGTACATGCGGCGACAACACCTGCCACTGCTGCTACTCCGTTAAAGCAGTATTCTGGAAGGCTACCGCTCTGCAACAAATGTAACTACCACCATGTGGGAGCTTGTCTGGAAATGCAGTGTGTGAACTGCAACAGAAAGGGGAACACTGCCCATTTCTGCAAAGCTCCAGCGAGGCCAATCACCCAAGTCCCCGACGCTGGAGTGGGCCAAACTTGCTACGTATGTGGCGAGGTAGGCCACTTCAAAAGAAACTGCCCGAAGGCAGGGTTTGCCAGGGTTTGTCGGTGGATCGGAAAGAGTTCTGGCCATAGGTCTTGAGGAAGTGGTTGCCGACCCCACAGTGGTCACTAGTACGTTCCTCCTCGATAACTCTTATGCATGCATCCTATTTGATAGTGGAGCGGAGAGGAGTTTTTTGAACAAAAAGTTTGCTCATTTTCTTAGGCAAAAATCACGAGCACTTATTGAACCATTCACTATAGAAATGGCCAATGGAAAGACAAAAAGCACTAGCAACATATTCATAGGGTGTACCCTAACTTTAGATAGCCATTCATTTTCGATCGATCTGATGCCGGTCTCAATTAAAAGTTTCGACGTCATTATCGGCATGGATTAGTTGAGTCGTCATCGTGCCGATATCATGTGTTACAAAAAGGCGGTTCGCCTAAATCTTCTGTCTGGCGAAACCTTAGTAATTTATGGAGACAAACCCGGCACAAACCTTCGTATCATCTCGAGCATCCAAGCTCAGAAATTCTTGCGAAAGGAATGTCATGCATTCCTCGCTCATGTGGTCGATGTGAACCAAGAAACGAAGGACATTCAGAACATCCCAGTGGTACACGAATTTCCCGACATCTTTCCAGAAGAACACCCAGGATTACCTCCGCAACGTCAAGTCAAATTCTGAATCGACTTAGTTCCAGGGGCTACCCCAGTAGCCAAATTAGCCTATCGTCTAGCGCCTGTAGAGATGCAAGAATTGTTCGGTCAACTTAACGAACTGCTCAGTAAAGGCTTTATAAGACCAAGCTTCTCACCATGGGGAGCTCCAGTCTTGTTTGTCAAGAAGAAAGATGGATCATTTCGTATGTGCATCGACTACAGGGAGCTCAACAAACTGACAGTCAAAAATCGTTATCCGTTGCCTCGGATCGATGACTTATTTGATCAACTTCAAGGGGCGAACTTCTTTACAAAGATTGACTTAAGATCTGGATATCACCAATTACGAGTGCTGGGGGAGGATGTTCCGAAGACAGCCTTCGAACTCGTTATGGGCACTATGAATTCGAAGTGATGCCGTTCGGATTAACAAACGCGTCTGCAGTATTCATGGACTTAATGAATAGGGTGTGTCGTCCGTACTTAGATTAGTTCATCATCGTCTTCATCGATGACATACTTGTCTACTCTCATAGTAAGGATGAGCATGGTCAACATTTGCGACAAGTCCTCAAAACATTACGTTCGGAGAAGCTCTACGCAAAGTTCTCGAAATGCGAATTTTGGATTCGACGAGTCGAATTCTTAGGCCACGTGGTTAGCGAAGATGGAATACACGTGGAACCTTCCAAAATTAAAGCCATTGAGAGCTGGTCAGCACCGAAGACGCCTACAGAAATTCATCAATTTCTAGGCCTCGCTGGCTACTATTGTAGGTTTATTCAGAACTTCTCCCGCATAGCTAAACCTCTTACAACACTGACCCAGAAGGGCGTGGCCTTTGACTGGGAAGAGAAGCAGGAAAGAGCGTTTCAAACACTCAAACAAGCCTTGTGCACCGCGCCAATACTATCCCTTCCCGAAGGAATAGAATACTTCGTGGTCTATTGTGATGCATCGAATCAAGGACTCGGATGTGTTTTGATGCAGCGAGGTAAGGTCATCGCCTATGCCTCGAGATAGCTGAAGACATATGAGGTTAACTATACGACCCATGATCTTGAACTAGGAGCAGTTGTGTTTGCTCTGAAGATCTGGAGACACTACTTGTACGGTACGAAGAGCACTATCTTTACAGACCACAAGAACTTACAACACATCTTCGACCAGAAGGAGCTCAACATGAGACAACGAAGGTGGGTCGAGCTACTCAGTGACTACGAATGTGAAATTCGTTATCATCCCGACAAGGCCAATGTAGTAGCGGACGCCCTAAGTCGGAAGGAATATTCTGGTCGTAGGGTCAAATCATTGACTATGACTATCCATTCACACTTATCCACACAAATACAGGCGTCCCAACTCGACGCTTTGAAGCCTGAAAACGTAGCGAGTGAATCCATGAGAGGAATGGATAAGAACTTGGAGGTTAAAGGTGGCAGAGCTTATTATTTCATGGACCGGCTCTGGACCCCGAAACTAGGTGGTTTCAGAGACTTGGTCGTGAACGAGGCGCACAAAACTCGTTATTCCGTTCACCCAGGTTCAGATAAGATGTATCTGGATCTTAAAAAGTTATACTGGTGGCCTAACATGAAAGCAGAGATTGCTACCTTCGTAAGTAAATGCCTTACTTGCGCCAAGGTCAAGGTCGAATACCAGAAACGCCTCCTACAACAACCAGAGATTCCGGAATGGAAGTGGGAGCGGATCACTATAGATTTCATTACCAAGTTGCCCTAGACAATGGGTGGACTTGACACCATATCGGTCATCGTCGACAGATTGACCAAGTCTGCACACTTCCTGCCGATCAAAGAAACAGACAAGATGGAGAAACTTACAAGAACTTACATTAAGGAGATAGTACGACTGCACGGTGTTCCCATATCCATTATCTCGGACAGAGATAGTAGGTTCACTTCTAGGTTCTGGCAGTCGCTACAGAATTCCCTAGGAACTAGGCCGGACATGAGTACAGCCTACCATCTGCAAACAGACAGACAAAGTGAGAGGACTATTCAAACCTTGGAAGATATGTTATGAGCCTGCGTGATCGACTTTGGGAAGGCATGGGATACTCATTTACCCCTTGTCGAATTTTCCTACAACAACAGTTATCACACAAGCATAAAGGCTGCTCCCTTCGAGGCCCTCTATGGCCGCAAGTGCAGATTGCCTCTATGCTGGGCTGAGGTGGGTGATACCCAGTTAGCTAAAGGATGAGTTCCTGAAAGCACTTTCACAGGTCTGGAGATCATATGGGAAACGACGGAGAAGATCGTTCAGCTCCGTGAACGATCGAAAGCCTCCAAAGACCGATAGAAAAGCTACGCTGATAAACGTAGAAACCCGTTGGAATTCCAGGTGGGTGACCGTGTTCTATTGAAGGTCTCACCTTGGAAGGGCTTGATACACTTTGGAAAGTGTGGAAAGCTAAATCCAAGGTACATTGGGCCTTTCGAGATTCTTGCCAGAATCGGCCCCGTAGTTTACAAACTTAATCTACCGAGCGAACTTAGTAACGTACATTCTACCTTCCACGTACCGAACTTGAAAAAGTGTCTGTCCGATGAGACTCTTGTAATCCCACTCGACGAGATCGAGATCAACGAGAGCCTCAATTTCGTGGAAGAACCAGTAGAGATTATGGACTGAGAGGTCAAGCAAACGAAACAACGCCGTATCCCAATAGTGAAGGTTCGTTAGAACGCCAAGCGAGGACCTGAATTCACTTAGGAACGAGAGGATCAGATGAAACTGAAATACCCTCATCTTTTTACTTAATTGCTTGTAATTGTTTAAATTCTAATTTCGGGACGAAATTCCTTCTAAGGAGGGGATGATGTGACAACCCGAAATTTCTAGCTTACATTCTTCTTTTATATCAAAGTTAGCTTCGTTTTGCTAAATTATAATGAAGTTTTGGTTCTAAAAGAGTGTTTAAATCTTAGTATAATTGACTTACGTGCCGGAGAATGGGTTAGTTAGGTTATAGCATTGGAAAAACGAGCCAAACACACCAAAACTAGTGTGTGTGGCCGCACACTAGTGTGTGCGGCCAGCCAGCCGCACACAGGCCAACCACACACACCTCCAACCGCACACACACAATCATATATATATATATATATATATATATATATATATATATATATATATATATATATATATATACTATCCTTGGTCATTTTGATAATTTCTTACACTTCTACAAAGCTAGGACTCAAAAATCCTCTCAAGTATCATCCGGAAAGGTAACATCTTTCACCAAGAACACCAAGAACACCAAGAACACCATGTTTTCTGACAGCACACACTTCTGGCAGCACACCAGGCTGCACACCTGGCCGCACACATGACCGCACACACACATATAGTGTGTATTTTGGCCATACATTCTCTTGTATAGCCTTTTAACCCTTCGTACAATCATTTATGGTTGTAACACTTCAAAAGAAGTGTTTACTAGTCCCTAAGGTGGTCCCAATTCGTTAATTAGTTGTTCATAACACTAATTATATTCATATATGTGCCAATATATGCTAAATAGGATTCGGGTGTGTACTCAAGTCACCACTTGATACTTAGCAACAAATCCAACATCATCATCAGAACCACTCACTACAGGTGAGTTCATACCCCTAAAATAACCTTTGAAATATTTTTAAATGCTTTTATAGGGCGGAATACAAGTTGAACAATTATAGTTATTATATCAATCACATGTGATTAATGACTACCAAACAAATGGTTTACTTACTTTCCAAACTATTTATCAAACTGGTTTACCTCAAATTGTCTTACAAATTCTTTCAGTGGTCAAATACTTTTACTTAAACTCTTTTAAACTTATATTATGTGTATCTGTATAAATATAGTTATATAAGTAGGATTAAAAGGACTTAGGACTACTAGTCTACCCCGCTTCCTGTTCTTGTTTGATGTGGTCTTAGGGTATCAAGGTTAGTTGTCCGAAGGTCGTTTGAATCCAAGTTATATATCATGTATATGTATATAGATATAAAAGGTTATTTCTTTCATTCAATTCCATGCTCTTGGGTAGCAATGGCATACATACATGTTCATACTTTACTGGTAAGCTACCATAGAGGTAGTTTAGTAAGATACTATTACTAGAACAATGTAACATACAATGAGTCAGTTCATACATGAGTCAATACATACTATGATGAGAATCAAACATGAAACAGAGTGAGGAGAAAGAAACAATAGACACTATGACGAGAAACAAACATACATGCTAGATAGAGAAAGAACGCACAATACGACTAGCACACATATACATTACATATACATTATATATACATAAACACAGTTATGTGAGCCATTAAGTAGGGCATGGCACTACCTGCCATGACTGTTTTTGTATCAAAATCTCCTTAATTGGGGAGCATATGAGTTTGTGTATAGATCTATACTGGATTGACTATCCTACACCTTGCTGCTCGCTATAGTGGGACTTGCAAGTCTACGGGTGCCAAACGTCATTTTTGTGGCATCTTACATTGTCACTTCACTATTGAGTCGGTAGCAAGGTACAGGCCGATCACATATTAACTTAAAATATACAATTGGCTTAAGGTAATTAGTATAGCAGTAGTTACTTAAAACTACGTTACAGTACTAAAACATTTTCCCTTTACATATTACTTTGTGATATTCACACGATGCACGGTAATGTAGAAACTATATTTTTGGTTCATGATAGTCGGAATTGGGAAAATACACACTTTTACAAGAGATACACACACAGACACTAGATGCCTTGGTAGAAGGCTACTTTTAGTAGGAAATATAGGGTTTTCTAGAGTAGATGAAACAAACACGTAATCTTTACAAACATATACAAAACATCTTACAAATGCTTTCATACAAACTCAAACACTAATATACTTATGAACTCACCAGCTCTAAAGCCGATAAACACTTTCAAAATAACTTGTATTCTCAGGTCACCAGTAGACAGGTACAGGTGCCGGATTTAAGAAGAAGGAGCGTTTTCAAGACTCCTCTTTTATTTTTGATGTATATTTTTGGTGTCTATATAACTTGACAGAACACACTCGTAGGAAATTATATTATTAGTGCAATGGATGATGTTGTTGCTTGTTTACTACTTTACATTGTTGTGATACTGTACATGACGTCTTCCACCCCAGAACGTTTCCGCCGTTCATCCGTTTTGGGGGTGTGACATGGAGGGAGAGTGTGAAATTTGTGAATAGATCTATTCGGGACTGACAATCCCACGCCATAAATGTTAGCTAAAGTTAGGCGGGCATGCCTGGGGTGACAAATTTTGGTAAACGTGCGACGCCTGAAGAAACGTAAAGGAGGTCATCAGTCATATTAGTATGGTTATACGAACTCACAGTAGTATCAACTAACCTTTGTTTATGGGATCTCTTTCTTCTAAAGTTATATTTTAAGTAATAAAATTTCTATACATAATGAGGGTAGCCAGGGATTTCGAATAGAAAATACTTTTCATAACGGAAAACAACAAACATGTTAGGAAATATTGGATTTTCTTGGCAAGCATATATACACACATATATATATATATATATATATATATATATATATATATATATATATATATATATATATATATATATATATATATATATATATATATATTCCAGAACTTGTTAATAAGGGTTTTCGATACAAACAACATTTACTTATAATGAAAAGAAACCATTTATACAAATTCAGTGACTATTTTTTAATACACAAAAACACGCCTATGAACTCACCAGCTTTATGCTGATATTTTAAAACTGCTTGTATTCTTAGGGAATCAATAGATAGGTACTTCCAGGAGTTCGAAGAAGACGTTAGGGTCATGTTTTTACTTTTGATATGAACAAAACTATGTATTAAACAATGTAAACCTTTTTCATGTATGCATTCAATGTTTGGTTGAGTTAACTTTGCTTGCTATGATACAATTGTATGATACTACGCATGACTTCACTCCGCCTCAGAATGTTTCCGCCACCGGTTTCGGGGTGTGACAGATTGGTATCAGAGCTATTGTTTATAGTGAACTAAGTATAGCAAACCTTACATGGTATACAATTATAAACATTAAGGGGCCTAAGTGCTCTAAACTAAAAGTATACTTTCAAAAATAAAAAGTACTTGGATGTTGGACACTACGGTTAAACCTGGGCAGTTATGTAATCATGTCTAGGATCAATATAGCCTGATCAAATATATTTATTCGAGACATGACCAACATGTGCTTGGGAGTGACTATGATGTTACAACAAGTCTAAAACTTACCTAGATACTAGAGGGGTTCTAGAGCCAAACATAAGGATTAAAATAGTATAGGAGTATTTTTGGATGCTATAGCAACTAAGCCGAAAACTTACCCAAGGACCCATCCTTTAAGAATCAAGCACGTAGCCATGATACATTGGAAGTATTATTAGATTCGATGCCTATTGACTATTCCGTTACCATCACCGCGCATAGATAATATAATTGGATTCCATCTCCTTGGCGACCCGTACTCTCCCAACCAAGGAGATGGAGAGTGGATCGATCCAGAGCCAGAAGGAAACCATGAAATCCCTTTAGAAGATGGCTTTGCCGAATCATTTCCTAAAGTCGAGAACTTACCCCAGTGGCTCCAATAATAAATCCTAATTCTCGAGTTGAACTCCAAGGTCCAACGCCCATGTGGGCCGAGAGTTGGATAGGTGGAGCCACGAGCAAGACCAACCTCACCTATACGACGGAAACCGCTACTTCTACAATCTAAATGAAGGAGGACCCACAGACAGAGATCCTCCAATCCTGATACGCCAAGTGGCTTGCAATGTGGAGCTAGGTGTGGCAACCCTACAGTGAACTATGGAACTTGAGGCAAACTCAGAGGCCAGCACAAACCACATTTATAATCTTGAAGTTGCTAACGGGAGAACTACGAGGAATAATGAAACTCTATAAAGAGAGTTAGCTATAATCCGAGCCGAGGTTATAGAGCTCCGAGCCCATCAGTCAGAGTATGAAGGACGCCTGCTTTACGCAGAGCGATAGCTGGCCGAATCAGAGTTTCGCTTGAGGAGTGCCCGTTGCCAATAGGGAAACACTCTACTCGTTCTTCCTTTCTCGTCTAAGGAATAACTTTCATGTTTATGTTTTGAGTAGCTCTTTCCTATAAACATCTCTGTCTTCCATATTGCCAAAATTTTCTCTTGATTATTAAGACTTAGACCTATTATTAGGTCCTGAGTTCCGGAATATGTATTCTCAATTTCAGTTATGATGACAACAATCGTATTTCAGCTAAATCATGCATCATAGGATGTGATCTTACCTCAGACGGTCATTCCATTCCCCCATCAATTTCATATCATTATCCATGAAAAATTCAATGTCCTAATCGGCATGGGACGAATGAGCCTCACATCATGCCAATGTCCTTACTTCGAGGAAGCGATTCGTTTCGATTGTCCCTATGACGAAGTTCTCATTAGTTTCAGTGATAAGATCGTTCGAACCTTCATATCATTTCCTGCGTCAATGCCTAGGAACATCTATGAAAGGAATGTTATGCATTCCTGGCTCGTGTTGTCGATGAGATGCAAAAAGTTAAAGACCTCGAGAGCATTTTCAAAGTCCGCGACTTTCCGGATGTCTTCCCCAAAGAAATTCCAGTGATCTCTCCCAAGCGTCAAGTTGAATCCCGTGTTGACTTGATACTCGTAACTACTCATATAGCTAACCCTTCATTTCATCTGGAGCCGAAGAGATGGGAGAGTTACTCAGCCAACTCGATGGGTTGAGCAAACAAAAAAAAATCTTAAACTTAGTTTACGTGATCTATTGTGTACGCAAATCTTTTCTTTCCTTGCTAAGACCACATCATGGGGATGTGGGTCGTATGAAAGAGATTCAGTTGGCAAAACTGGAAATATCAATGCATAGAAAAACATTTAGGATACATCTAGAGGCAACCATTGTTGCTCAAAAACTCTTTTCTTGACATATAGCAGATCATGCCTCCGAAAAAGCGGAACCAATCCACCAGCAAGGCACCAATCCTCAAGATGGACTCAGCTACATTCCAATCTACTATCACCACAGCCGTAACAGCCGCCCTAGCTGTTCTTAACCCTCACAACCTGAATGGGAATGGGAAGGACTCCTACACCTCAAGCTGTAACAACACACCAGGAAATCAGCAAGGGCTTGTCCAAGAGAACATTCCAACTCCCAAACCTAGGAGCGCTAAACGGAAATTTTGGTCCGAGAGGAAAGACAAGTCGTCTCAGAAACTTGCCAGGAAACGAAAACTCGAAATAACTTCTATGATCGTCACATCCGCCCAACCAGTGCCAACACGAGTGCGACAATATGCTGGAAAACTTCCAAATTGCGAGAAATGCAACTTCCACCATGTAGGAAAGTGTCGTGAACTTCGATGTGAGAACTGCAATAGACAAGGACACACCACGCGATGCTGTAGGGCACCTGCACAACCAAACACCTCGATTCCTGGCATACAAATGGGTCAGGTTTGCTATAATTGTGGTGAACCTGGACATTACAAAAGAAACTATCCAAGACTTAAGGATGGAAAGGAAGCCCACTTCGCAAAGACCCCGACCCAACACATCACTTCCACTAACAATGCTAGCATAGTCCAAGTGTGCTGCGTATGTGGTGAAACGGGACATCTTAAAAGAGACTGCCCAACAGAGAAGAACAATGAAGAAACAGGAGGAATCTAACCTCAGGGAATGAGGAAGCATCAAAGAAACCTATTGTTTATTAGTACGTTTCCGAAAAAAAAAACCTCAATAATATTCATAATCTTGATTTCTTTCCCATCCAAAATTAATCACGAAGTACTTTTAAAAGTTGATGCCCTAATGGGTAAATTATGGTAGCCTAGTGTATACATTAGGGTCAGTTGTAATTATACATGACTTGTATACACCAAGCAATCATAGGAAAATCTGGTGAGAACTATTCTATCGAGAGCCCATAGTTTCAAAACATTTGAACCCCCACATTAGTAGTAGTACCTACCATGTCCAAATCAAATGCAGAAAATACCAGAGACGTTCATTTAGGGATGCCAATGTGCTAGCAAAACGATCCTCCTAGACTAATTTGACACGCGATTCTACGACACTATTTTGTCTAGCTCGACTAAGTCTATGTTATACCAAGCCCTTTTGTCTTAAGTCGTTCAATCGCAAAACTCCCATCGCTCGTGACGACAACGAGATGCGAACTTCAAAGAATCCATCTCTCTTCAAAATTCGAAAGTATTCATATGAAGAGTATCATCCGCAAAGAGAAGGACAAATTAAGAGAACCATCCGCATAATTTAAGATGTGTCATGGGACCCACATCTATCCTTAATTGAACTTTCTTGCAACAACGATAACCATTCCAGTAGCAAGGCTGCGCCGTTTGAGGCCCTCTGCAGCCATAAGTACAAACACCATCTGTGCTGGGCTAAGGCGGACGACTCACAAATAGACAAGATTCGGGTCTAAGAAAACACTCTCACGAGTCCTGGAATCATCCGAGAGATGGCAAAAAAGGTCATACCAAAGGGGCTAGGTTGTTAGTGGACAAAAACCATTGGAGTCGCCGATTTGCGAATGTGTCTTTCTTACAGGTTTCACCCTGGAAAAGGCTGATATGCTTCAGAAAAGCGTAGAAAACTAAATCCAAGATACGTTAGACAGTCCATGCTTGCTAGGATCGGTCCCATAGCGCAGAAACTCCAGTTTCCTCGAGCGCTTAGCAACGCTCATCTCATCTTCCTCGTTCCAAGCCAAAAGGAGTGTTCGGCCGATAACACACTTACGATTTCCACTCGACAGCCTCGAGTCAAACGAGATTCTACACTTTGTGAGAATCATCCAAGTCCACGGATCGAGGAGTCAAGTGAATGAAATAACGTCACATCCCGATAGTGAAGGTCCGCTAGAATGTTAAACAGGAACTTGGATTCACATGGGAGCATGAGAGTCCCGTGAACCTTAAATTCCTATATCTTTTTCCAAGACCATGAATTATATTCTTATTCTTGAATTTCAGGATGAAATTCCCCCTAACGAGGGGATAATGTGACAACCCGAAACTTTTATCCTGTACAATCGATCTTTATATCAAAATTTTCCCGATTCTGTTACCTTTTAACGCCATTTAAGGGTTCTTTTAAGTGTTCTAAGCATGAGTACAGCCGGGGTCGACATGAGGAATGAGTCTACATGTCGTTTAGAAGCAAAATCGGGCCATACACACTCATGAGAGGTGTGTACGGCCGCACACACAGGTGTACGGCCACACACCTGTCCCCCAGCCGCACACTCCCCTCTATATATAGAGGATGACCCATTCATTCATTTTTTTCTTTCTTTGGCTGCACTCTACTTCTCTCTCTACTTTCTCTCTCTAAAAATCTCATCCAAAGAACACTCTAAGGGCCTCAAGAACGTGAACCAACCCATCAATCAGCTTGTTATTCTGGTAAAACACCTGAATCTAAGCTTAAAACTCATAGTGTTGTTAGTATTTTTCATCCTTTGAAGGAGTGCGGCTGCACACCTGTAACACCGTAAATTTCAAAACAATTTGTCGTATTTTATAAAAACATAATTCATTTAATATTCGTAAAAATACCCATGTTTGAAATACAATTCATGTCATACAAAAATCCCAAGATCTCATAACATAAAATCCCGTGTGTGTACTGATCAAGCCGACGCCTTCCCACGGTCGTCACTAGTACCTAAAACAAATAACACCCAACATTGTAAGCACAAAGCTTAGTGAGTTCCCTAAAACCACATATAACACATATTAGCCACTCGAGGCTATAACTCTGTGGGTCTGTGCACCCAAACTCTGTGAACCCTCAGGTTTTAACTTTGTAAACATGCACAACATAAATCACATAGAATAATGCAGCGCAACACATAACATGTGTATATATATATATATATATATATATATATATATATATATATATATATATATATATATATATATAGCATACAAGCACTGTATCACATAACTCTAGTTACCTACTCAAGGTAAAGTATAGTGAGAAGACTCACCTCGTGTATCTCGATAACTCGCAAATCCATGGAATCACTCGTGCTCGATCCCCCGAACTATAATCTTCCTATAATACAATATATCTCTAATTAACACTTTTACAACTAAGGTTGACTAACCCTATCAAGTCAACACTGGTCATCTTTGGTCAACGGACAACTTTGACCGGACTCGGCGAATGCACCAAAGCAACTCGGCGAGTCTAACGCGTTCACTGACTCCCTCGGATCTTTTCTTGGCACGTCGAGTACTCCTCTAACTCGACGAGTTCCACCTGGCCTGAATCGTAGGGCAACCATGACTCAACTCGCCGAGTCTCAAGAACAACTCGACGAGTTCCGGCTTGACTCAACCCCATATTGACTCTTCCTGACTCACTGGGTTATCCCCCATCCCGGCGAGTCCACTAGCTGAACACATTACATGAAAACCCAACCCTACTCACCGACTCCCAAGAACAACTCGACGAGTTCATGCCATGCACACACTTTTATTGACCTTCTGAGGTCAGATGTGCTTTCCTAAACCTAAGATTTGGCCTTCCCAAGCATGAATGTCACGTAAAGTTCGAAACTTGATGCTTGTATAACCCCCACAAGGCATCAAATGGTGATTTGGTCCCAAAAATAACCACCTAGGTCCAATGACTCCATAATAACCCAAAAGGCTCCAATGGTTAAGGTCTCTGGACCTCTTTGAGTCCAGATCCAAGGCACCAACTCGAAGAGGGACCATTTGCTTCACATAATCACTCTCCAAAGGGGTTATAAAACCCTAACTCTAAAGATCAACCCTATAATTGAAAGAGATTCGAACCCTTACCTTAAAATGAAGCCTCTGGACTCTGGATCTGATGTAATCTCACCTCCTTCTTGCTCTTGCCATCTTCCTCTTGCTAAACAAAGAATACAAAGGCCCAAAAGTGACTTCCTATCTCCCAAAATGAATTAGCTCTCTTAGGGTTCTCTCAAGGGACTGGTAGCCGAAATGGGAGGCTATAAGTGCCCTTAAATAGGCTCCAAACCCGGGGAATTAGGGTTTCATTAAACAGCATGGACTTGCCGAGTCCAGACGCAAACCTTGTCCAAAATCGGGATCCTACTCGGCGAGTTTGAGCTCCAACTCGCCGAGTCTCCTCACAAAATACCAAAAATGAAAGAATAAATAATACCTGGGAATCCGGGCTGTTACAACACCTTCATAAGGTGGCCACACACACCTTAAAAACTCTCCAAAGTGAAGAGTTTATCCTTCATTTACTAGTAAGACTTGGTATTAGTACAAGAACACCTCAATAATCGACATTTTGGGCACAAATTAGGAGTGTACGGCCGCACACTCCTATGTACGACAACACACACCCTCTGTACGGCCGCACACTCATGTGTGCAACCGCACACACAGCCTGTAGCATCCCAGAATATCAAGAGTAGAGTTGAAGGGATAAAAGTGTAAATTTGAAAGGGAAACTTAGCGAGTCCATGGGTGGACTTGGCGAGTAGGGTCGCGACCTAGGTCGCGTATTAAGTGGCCAACATGGTGAGTCCAAGGCTGGACTCGGCGAGTAGGCGTTGTGTGAAGAAAACCCTAAATTCGGGCGATGAGCCTTATATAAAGGACATTATACCCTCTTCCCAGCCTCTTTGATCTCCCTTGAAGTACAGAAACCCTAGATACGTGATTGTGGAGGATTGGAGTGCATTTGGAGCTTGGGGAAGTGATTGTTGAAGAAATCTTGAAGGAGAAGAGACTTGGATCAAAGGGCTTTGCAAGGATTCGGATTAACCTTCTCCTGGGGCATCCTTTTGAGGTATTACTTCATTGTTTGAGCTGCTATTATCTAGATTCATCATTTTGGAGGTGTTAGAGATCATATCTTTTGATGTATTGGAGTTTAGAGGTTAGATATGAGGTTGCTACCTCAGATCTGGAATGGAGGAGGGTTAGAATGCATAAAAGTCCCTGTTTTTGAGTGATTGATGGAGCTATCTTGTCCCAAAACCCAAACCATATATTGAAAATGCCTAGATCTCCTTGGATTCACGTAAAGATTGCCACTTTACGTGATGGATGGCCTTAGGAGGGGTAGATCTATGGTTTGGATCATCTGCATGGCTTGGAAAGCCTCTGTATGGATTCAGACCCGGTGGTACTCGGTGAGTCACATGGTAGACTCGGCGAGTTGCTTGAAGAAAGGCTGGAACTCGGCGAGTTGGAAGAACAACTTGGCGAGTTTGATGAAGATGGCCTGGAACTTGGCAAGTTGTAAGAACAACTCGGCGAGTAGGTTGAAGATAGTTGTAGACTCGACGAGTTTGGTCGTAGGGTCCAAGTTTCTTTTGGAAGGGCTGTGACTCGGTGAGTCAAGGGATGACTCGGCGAGTTGAGTCGCAAATTGAAGGAGGTTCTGTGTATGGGGACTCGGCGAGTCATCGGGTTGACTCGGCGAGTAGAGTCAGTCAGGGGTAGACTTTGACTTTGACTTTGACTTTGACCAAGGGTTGACTAGTTGATTTCTAGGGGCATTTTGGTAATTGTTGAATATTGTTTTAAGTTCTGTGTATTGGTGGTTAGCGAGTGATGGAGATCCTACCAGTAGTCGGAGCAGCTTGAGTTATCTGTTCAGCCGGCAGTTTCGAGGTGAGTTATCCTCACTATATTGACAGGGTCTAAGGCACCAAGGCCAGCCCTTTATCAGATTGAGATCCGGGTATTTGTTGTTATGTTATTGCTTTGATATATATCTGCATCTTGGTAGCTAGGATGGTATATGTTAGAGACCTGGTTAAGGTCTGTTTTCCTGATATGTAGGGTGATGCTATGCTAGTGACCGGTTAGGTCGGTATCTTGGTTAGGGTAATGATATGTTATGTGATCTGCTTGATCGGCTTGTTGACTATGAACTGTTATATGATTGTATGTTATGTGCACATGGTTGTTTGGACTGGAGTTGGGTTGAGGCAGGTCCTGCTTTGTGCTGTAGGCTGAGATACCCAGGGCGGACCGGTTATTCCGAAGGCCCAGCGAGCGGTCCGGATAAGCTGTATGCCCCACGAGGGCGGACCAGACGTGCCAAGGCTCGGAGAGTGGGCCAAGCCGACTGAAGGCCCGATGCGGGCGGACCAGTCATACTGTAGGCTCAGAGAGTGGACCAGGTGGGTTGAAGGCCCGGTGCAGGCGGACCAACCACACTGCACACTCGAAGGACATGACTAGACTCGGAGGATGGACCCGGTGGACTGAAGGCCCGATACGGCGGACCAGTCACACAGTAGATCCGATATGCATGACTGTTCTATGTTCTAATATGTTATATATGTTATGTATGATATGGGCCGGAAGGCACTATGTTATGGGCCAGAAGGCATTATGATTTGGACCGGAAGGTCGTAGCCTGGAAGGGTGTATATGTGGTTGGTATTTTGGGGTATCTCACTAAGCTTTCTGGCTTACAGTTGTGGTTTAATGTTTTTCAGGTTCTTCAGGAGACCGTGGCAAGGCAAAGGCGTAATCGTACCGCTCCTCGTGTTAATGTTTTACGATATGGACCTAAGAATACTCTGATAATAGATGTATTCAAAACCTTTTTGTAATAACTTAATGAATTGGGATGTTTTTGAAAAGTTTAAATTTTGTTGAAATTTTTGATCGTTACAAGTTGGTATCAGAGCCTTGGTTTGAGTGAATTGGAGGAACATTCGTGTGAATCCAGTCTCAAATCAAGGAAAGTTTTTAAAAGAGAATTTAAAATGGTTTTCAAATTAAGTAAAAAGAGGACGCGGAGGTATGATCGGCCGGAGCCAGTAAGTAACCCCGAAATACCATACATGATATTTGTTTTCGAGCTTTGATAGAACATCATGCTAGTACTAGGCTAGGGATCTTCTGGATTTCATGATAATGTTTCCTGTTTTATGATGCCTGCTAGCCTAGGGTTTTCCTCTGTATGAGATTTCCAGTGTTCCTCTAGGAGTGAGGATTGAGAGCTTGCTATGTATATTTGTCACTAGGGTGTTGTGGTAGTACTTCATACAAATATGGGTAGGTGTGGAAGGTAGTATGGGCCCGTACTACTGAAAGCACTGGACCTATACACGTATCAGGGAAACCATGACCTCTAGGGTTGGGTTGAGAGTTGGTTCCCGGGATAGTGCGAAGTGTCTAAGAGTTTGTGGTCTATTTTCAGTACGGAGATTTCGAGGCATGCTAGGAGTGGATCCGGGTCAGGATCGGGAGCAGGAGAGGGAGTTCCGGTCGGGTTAGTACCGCCCGAGGTTATCGGATAGATGAGCACGCACGATTTGGATGCGAGGATTCGTGAGTTACATAGCCTGGCCGCACACGCTAGCCGCACACACACCGTTTTGGCCAGACACCTCCCTTGTTTGATCATATAGGGTCCCAACAAGCATTTCCAAGTCCTTAGGGTTGTTTCCCGTCATGATTAATCATGATGTACCCTAATTCTAACACACATATGTGTTATCGCATGTTAATAGGATCCAATTGCATACGAAACATTGGTTGACACTCAGCATTCGTAACCGATCATACACCCAAATCCTACATCAAACTATGAGTTCATACCCCTACACTTTTCCAAGTTTTTCATATTTTCAGGGGGGAATACAAGCTAAACATAAAGGTTTTCATAACTTAAAAACTGATGCAATTACAATACTTTTCTATCAAACGTTTAGATACAATTATTCCTTTTGTATTATGCGGAGCATAGGGTATGTTTTCAATTCATAATTGCATAGTTGTCAAAACCATACACGAATGTAACAACCATTCAAACTATAATAGGTATAGTTTGGGATTTAATTACCAGTCTTACATGTTCAAACTTCATGCAAAGTCAAACATATAAACTATGTCAGATTTAGTTTATCCATTACTACGAATACAAAACTAGAGTATCATGCTAAATAATTATTTTCAATTATTTTTACTCTACACCGTTACAAATGATTTCGAACTCGAAAACAACCGAAAAACACGTAAACTAGTTAATATAGGATTGCGAGACTTATCTTCGTTATGCCCCTTAGGTACCAATAAATCCTCACCTTTTAGTATAACGAGAGTCTCCTTGAGGGAGAGCGTGAAATTTGTGAATAGATCTATTCGGGACTAACAATCGCACACCTGAACTGTTAGCTACTATTAGGCGGGCACGCCTGGGGTGAGAAATTTTGGTAAACGTGCGATGCTTGAAGAAACGTAAAGGAGGTCATCAGTCATCTAGTATGGTTATACGAACTCACAACAATATCAACTAACCTTTGTTTACGGGATCTCTTTCTTCTAAAGTTTTATTTTAAGTAATAAAATTTCTATACATAATGAGGGTAGCCAGGGCTTTCGAACATAAAATACTTTTCATAACGGAAAACAACAAACATGTTAGGAAATATTAGATTTTCTTGGCATGTATATATATATATATATATATATATATATATATATATATATATATATATATATATATATATATATATTCCAGAACTTGTTAATAATGGTTTTCGATACAAACGACATTTACTTATAATGAAAAGAAACCATTTATACAAATTCAGTGACTAGTTTTTAATACACAAAAACACGCTTATGAACTCACCAGCTTTATGCTGATATTTTAAAACTACTTGTATTCTCAGGGCATCAATAGACAAGTACTTCCAAGAGTTCGGAGAAGACGGAGCGTTCGGGTCACGTTTTTACTTTTGATATTAACAAAACTATGTATTAAACAATGTAAACCTTTTTCATGTATGTATTCAATGTTTGGTTGAGTTAACTTTGCTTGCTATGATACTATTGTATGCTACTGCGCATGATGTCAGTCCACTCCGGAATGTTTCTGCCATCGGTTTCGGGGTGTGACATCTTGTAAGCAACTAAGTTCGTAGTTTGGTTTGCAATGTTATAAAGTCTTTATTTTGTATGTGAGATAGTCTGTTTGTATTTCACATATTTTGTTTATGTTTAGGCTTGCTGTTTTGAACTGTTGACTTAGACTTTCCTTTTGACTTCCCTCCACGCCTATATATAGGGAAGCTAGTTAGAAGAGAGAGCATATTTTGCCTGAATATTTCCCTACTTTTATACCGAATTGTTACAAATACTATCAGAGCATGAGATTTGTGACCTATTTTTCGAATCTAAATTTGTTCAAATTTCATCGTGTTCTTCAGATTTTTACTTTGAATTTTTTTATCATTTCCGAATTTTGCAAGTGCTTTTGCAATTTTGATCTTAAGTTATTTGTTCAAATCTTTCTCTCCGATTTGAATCTTATTTTTATTCACATATCTGATTCTAGTTCTGATTTTTTTCAAAATTTCACTGAAATTGTCAAAAGAGGATTATCATTCAATCTTCATCGTAATATTGGATCTACTACTCAAATTCCAATCCTTTTTCCAAAGACTATAAAGTTGGGCATTACATTTTGAAGATTATTTCCTTGGAATCGAAACCCATGGTTCAAGTATTTGGAATGTGATCACAAAAGGACCTTACATGTACTCGAAGGCCTAAAGAAAACTCTACAATGACTCTGGATGACATCATTGTTGATGATAACGTTATTGAATTGGATAAAAAAGATATTCATGAATAATCTGAAAGCAACCTGAATCTTAAGGTTTTCTCTTCTACCAGACACTTTTCAATAGGTGGTTCACTTCATACTACTAACATAATTTGGGATAGGTTAAAAGAATTATATATTCTAGTGATGCTGATTTGACTCATTCCATTCATACTACAATTCTCTCTGAATTAGGATCTTTCGATAAAAAAAACCTGATGAAACCATTGATCAAATTGTAAATCGTTTTAATTACTTGTGGAGTAGAATACTTAAGCATAGATAAAAAGGGAACCAATTGAACATAAACTAACTTTTCTAAATAGTTTAAGATCTGAATGGAAAATAATTTCATCAAAAATCAAAGCTCACGAACAGTTTAATGATTATTGACTTACTAAATGGTTGGAGTTTTGAAATCCCATGAGAATGAGGTTCTTAAGGATGCATAAATTGTTTCAAATGTTGGTCCTCTCGCATTTGTTGTGAAAGAAAAAGTTTCAAAGGACAAGGTTTCCAAGGTAGTTGTTGATGATTCAGATACTGAAAGTACCGATGAGCAGTTCAGAAGCAAAATCAAAGTTCTCATGGTCAGTAACCTTAAGAATTTTTAAATGACAAATTCTCAAAGTCTGATCATGTTTAACTGAGGTGATAATGGAGGAGGAAGATGTTTGATGGTTGTGGTGTCAGTTCAGAAAGCCAAAGATATTTCACGGACAAATGGGCCAGTTCGGATGTTTGCTTATCCACCAAAACTTTTCGAGAGCATGTTGCTGAGAGTGACAAATTGATTAATAAGGTACATTCTATTCTTAGATCTCTTGATATTCTTATTTCTTATGATTCTGAACTGACTAACTTGCGTAATACACTTTTTGATTTTAGTGCAACCTTGAAAATAAATCGTATTAGAAACTCTAACATTGATGATAGCCTTAGCAGGATTTAATTTAGGAGCAAGGAAAGAAAATGAAAATAAAGGCCCTAAAAACCAAACATAATAGGTCACATGATGATGTGATAGTGTTAAAGATGGATAATAGAATTATGTTAAAATAGCAAAACATATTTTGGTCTATTGTTAGAGGCTTGTATAATAATATTTCGCAACTTTACCTGAACTGTGAAATATAAAAATTTGCATAAAATGATTTTACCTTTACTTGAGTTTATGGAAGACGAAATTGCTGTTGATTGTTATATAATTGAATCTTTGCATCATTCACACAAAGTTGGTTTGGAAAAGATTAACGAATTCATAAATTCAAAAGAAAACAAATTAATGATGAAAGATATTTTAACAGAAAAGGAAAAACAATAAATCAAATTAAATTCAATGGAGAAATATAATTCATTATGTAAGAAATTGAAATTGGAAGAAAATTAATATTGCACGAATGATTCTAATTTGGATAACAGTGAAATGAGTGAAATATTTGTTGAATATGAACTTGATTGTCCTTATTTTGTGGAAGATAATGTTAAACCAAAAAGAAATTTGATTTTTGAAAATTCAATTGAATTTGAGATGGTTGTCGAAAATCAAGGATTAAAGACTTTGAAAGAACAAGTTGTTCTGTTTTTTAAAGTTAAATCAACTCCGAATCAAGTTTTTCTAAAAAATAATTATACAAAAATGATTCAACTTGTGGTAACTCGGAAAAAACGTCACCAACTGTTGTTAGATTCAAACGTTGTTAGCAACTTGTAATAGGACAACCATATAACCATTCGACACATATAAATAAATATATTCGATTTCATCCTTAATTACGTCAACATTTAGGCTCAAAATTTAGTGTGTGAACGATTGTGTCACCTTGAAAGCAGGTATACATTTTTAGAATATACGCATTGCCGCGGTTCCAAAAATATAAACTTCACAAAAATCTCACTTAGTTTGGAGGAGATATCATTTTTATGGTTAATAAAAATTCACCGCATATAAAAAGTTACAATGTCAAAAACTACAAGGAGAAGAGTTGACTTTTGGTAGAATTCACCTAAAGGAGAAACATAGTACTGCTAAAAGTAGGAATTTTGAGACAAACAATGCCTAAAACGGAAACCATATGTGAGATATGATTTTTATAAAATCATAACGATTATATAACATTGGCTAAATACAAAAGTTAAAATTATCCGAAACAACCAAAATGAAAGTTGTAGTATACGATGAGGCCTAGATGCCATGCACAAACTCTATTGACCTTCTGAGGTCAGATCTGCTTTCCCAAACCATAGATCTGGCATTCCCAAGCATGAATGTCACGTAAAGTTCGAAACTTGATGCTTATATAACCCCCACAAGGCATCAAAAGGAGATTTGGTCCCAAAATTAACCACCTAGGTCCAATGACTCCATAATAACCCAAAAAGCTCCAATGGTTAAGGTCTCTGGACCACTTCGAGTGCAGATCCAAGGCACAAACTCGAAGAGGGACCATTTGCTCCACATAATCAGTCTCCAAAGGGGTTATAAAACCCTAACTCTAAAGATCAACCCTAAAACTGAAGGAGATTCGAACCATTACCTCAAAATGAAGCCTCTGGACTCTGAATCTGCTGGAATCTCATCTCCTCCTTGCTCTTGCCACCTTCCTCTTGCTAAACAAAGAATACAAAGGCCCAAAAGTGACTTCCTCTCTCCCAAAACGAATTAGCTCTCTTTAGGGTTCTCTCAAGGGACTAATAGTCGTAATGGGAGGCTATCAGTGCCCTTAAATAGGCTCCAAACCCGGAGAATTAGGGTTTCATTAAACAGCATGGACTCGCCGAGTCCACTCCTTGGACTCTTCGAGTCCACTCCTTGGACTCTTCGAGTCCAAACGCGAACCCTCATCCAAATCGCGATCCTACTCGGCGAGTTTGAGCTCCAACTCGCCGAGTCTCCTCACAAAATACCCAAAATATATGAATGAATAATACCTAGGTATCCGGGATGTTACAATTCTCCCCCACTAGAACTAGACTTCGCCCTCGAAGTCTCACTCTGCAAATAACTGCGGATGCATGCTTGCGCATCTCACGCTCCGGCTCCCAAGTCATATCGGACCCCTTCCGATGTTGCCACTGAACCAAAACCAAGGGTACCTCCTTGTCACACCCCAAAACCAAGAACGGCGGAAACTTTCTGGGGCGGAGGACGTCATGTAAAGTATCACCACACAGTAAATGTAAATAAGCAAACAACATCATCCATTACATTAAATATATAATTTTAATACAAGCGTGTTCTGTACAATATAGACACCAAAAATAATGTATATCAAAATAATAAGATGAGTCGTGGATGCGCTCCATCTTCTCAAAAGCTGGCCTCGGTACCTGTCTACTGATGACCTGAGAATACAAGTTATTTTGAAAGAGTTTATCAACATTAAGCTGGTGAGTTCATAAGTACTTTAGTGTCATTGTTTGTTGTCAAAACGTTTGAACCTGTCTCAAGGTATAAGTTTGTAAAAATGTAAGTAAGTGTTTGAAAGTGTTTGTAAAGGTTTGAATCTCTCAGAAAAACCTATATTTTCTATTAAAGTAGCCTTATACCAAGGCTTAACTCTTTTGTATGTTCGTTTGATGTAAAAGTGTGTAATTTCCCAAGTGTAACTATCATTTAACCAAATATAGTTTGTACATTAACGTTTAAGTGAGGTTATCACTAAATTTGTAATGGGTAAATCATGGTAGTACTGTAGTTTTGTATCATAAGAACTACTGCTGTACTAACTACCTTAAACCGGATTTATATTAAGGTATAATGTGATAAATTGCACCATGCTATCGACTGGTAACAACGACATAATGAATGGTCGTAATAACGGAATGACGTTTGGCACCCGCAGACCTGCAGGTCCGGCTGTAGCTAGCAGCAAGGTGTAGGATAGTCAATCCAGTATAGATATATACGCAAACTCACGCTCTCCCTCCAAGAGAATTCTGGCTACAACTCGGGCCATGACATTTAAGGCATGCTCCGACACAGTGGATCACAATTGTTAACGTGTTCATGTATATGTAATGTTTCTCATTCTAGTATAGTTGTATATGTATTGTTTCTAGCATAGTTGTATATATATTGTTTCTATTATAGTTGTATATGTATCGTTTCTAGTCTAGCTGTATATGTATTGTTTCTAGTATAGTTGTATATGTATTGTTTCTAGTATAGTTGTATATGTATTGTTTCTAGTATAGTTGTATATTATCTGTAGTACCCCGATGGTAACTAGCTATTGATGTACTGATAAATATGAATATGGAAGTAATTTTATGTCTATACATGTATATATGATATATAACTAATATGGAGACGACCCTCGGATGGTCACCCGAAATCCCACCAAACCACATATCAGTGCACGAAAAGGAAATAGGGCGGATGGCCTTCCTAAGCCCTTTAAACATTACTTATATATCTATACATATATGGGCATGCAATTTATAAGAAGTAAAACAAAGTTTAATAAAAGCATTTGATAAGTAAAAAGAGTTTGTAAAACATTTTGAAGTGAAACAGTTTGATAAACAATTTGAACAGTGATAAAATCATTGGTTTTCTAGTTATTAATCACATGTGATTAATGCAATCACATGTGATTGATGCAATAACTATAAGTATTTAACTTGTATCCCCCCCATAAAGTATTTAAAACATTTAAAAGTATTTCAAAGGTTGATTAAAGGGGTATGAACTCACTTGTGATGAGTAGATTTGATTGATGTATCGGGTACCGTGCTAGGTGGCAAACGGAGACTTGTTCACACGTTCGAGCCTAGTTATCATATAATGAGCATATATATAACTAATTAGCCAACTAATAACTTAACAAAGTAAGTTGAGACACTTAGGAACATGTAAACACTTTATATAAGTGTTATAGGTCCTAATGGTTGCATCTAAGTTGATACGGGACAAGGCAAAAGGGGTTTAATGCACCACTAACCTTGTATATGAGTTCACCGCCCACCCTTTGGAGTTTATGGCCAAAGGACCATATCCCCTAGAGTTTACGGCCGTAAACTCCTATGGGGTGTTGGTTTTAATTCATTTAAGTCACTTGCACATGTAGGATGGCTTCTATGTTTTTGTCTAAGGCTAAAGGGGACATTAGGCACACATTTGTGCCTTTACTTGGAGTTTACGGCCCAAGAGATGTTCCTTGGCCGTAAAATCCCTTTAAGGGGTGATTTTGATGTAGTTTACTCCCCATTCAAGTCCTAAATATTAAAGGGTAATGTCTTAAATCTTTAAGGGTGTTTAGGGAAATTTTAACCCTTGAAAAAGGGGTTTACAGCCCAAGATCTTTCCTTGGCCGTAAACTCCTAAAACCCTATGATTTTGAAGTGTTTTGGTACCCAAGCTAACTACAAGCATTAGAGGGTAAAGGTCCTTAAGCTTTAGGGGTGATTTAGGGCACTTATAGCCCTTAAAAAGGGGTTTACGGACCAAGAGATATCCTTGGCCGTAAACTCCTATAACTAGGGTTTCTTGATTGATTTATAGCCTCAAATGTTTATACATTAAGCCCTAAACAAGTTGTCTAACAAGGAATCGGGACTAGGAAGCCTTTAGGCTTCGTTTTGGAGTTTACACCCCAAGAACGTTCTTGGGCCGTAAGCTCCCGGATCTTGTATTTTAGACATGTAAACAATGTTATAAAGCATATAACAAGTATTAAAACACATTTAGGAAAGTAGACTCACAATCCAGGATGAAAACCCGAAGATCCGTCAGAGAGAAAATGGCTTTTCTATAGTTGGAATTGTGAATAATGAATTAATTAAATTCAGAAATCTATTTATAGTCCTGGAATATTTTGACAGAAAATATTTTTATTCCGGAAGTTGGACTATAACATTATGAAACTTGGAATGTTCAAGTTTCACAAATACAGGAGCATCCACTCTCCTGATATATCCAGAAACGTAAACCCTAATGTACACAAACTTGTTCGGACAAGTCTGAGAATCACTGAAACTGGACTGGCTTCTATTGAATAGATATTGTTCGTACAAATGGAAATTTCGGGTTGTCACATCATCCCCCCGTTAGAAGGAATTTCATCCCGAAATTAGAATTTAAGCAAATAAGAAGTTACAAATAACTAAGCGAAAAGATGAGGGTATTTCAGTTTCATCTGATCCTCGCGTTCCCAAGTGAATTCTGGTCCTCGCTTGGCGTTCCAGCGAACCTTCACGATAGGGATACGGTTTTGTTTCGTCTACTTGACCTCACGGTCCATGATCTCTACAGGTTCTTCCACGAAGTTGAGGCTCTCATTGATCTCGATCTCGTCGAGTGGGATTACGAGAGTCTCGTCGGACAGACACATTTTCAAGTTAGATACGTGGAATGTAGAATGTACGTTACGAAGTGTGTCGGGTAGATCGAGTTTGTAAGCTACAGGGCCGACTCTTGCAAGAATCTCGAAAGGCCCTATGTACCTAGGATTAAGCTTCCCACGCTTACCGAAGCGTATCAAGCCCTTCCAGGGTGAGACTTTGAGAAGGACTCGGTCTCCCACCTGAAATTCCAAAGGTTTTCTGCATTTATCAGCGTAGCTCTTTTGTCGGTCTCTAGAGGCCTTCAATCGTTCATGGATCTGAACGATCTTCTCTGTCGTTTCCCGAACGATTTCCGGACCGGTGAGAGTGCTGTCAGAAGCTTGCCCCCTAGCTAATTGGGTATCACCCACCTCAGCCCAGCACAGAGGGGATCTGCACTTTCGGCCGTAGAGGGCTTCAAATGGTGCTGCCTTTATGCTCGTGTGATAATTGTTGTTGTAGGAAAATTCGACGAGGGGTAAATGGGTATCCCACGCTTTTCCAAAGTCAATTACACAAGCACGCAACATATCTTCTAAATTCTGGATCGTCCTCTCACTCTATCCGTCGGTCTGTGGATGGTAGGCTGTGCTCATGTCCAGCCTTGTTCCTAGGGAATGTTGCAGTGATTGCCAGAATCTTGAGGTGAACCTACTACCTCTATCGGAGATAATGGATATAGGCACACCATGTAGTCGTACGATTTCCCTAATGTAGGTTCTCGTAAGTTTCTCCATCTTGTCGGTTTCTTTGATTGGCAGGAAGTGTGTAGACTTGGTCAATATATCAACGATGACCCATATGGTATCAAGTCCACCCATTGTCTTGGGCAACTTGGTTATGAAATCCATAGTGATCCGCTCCCACTTCCATTCTGGAATCTCTGGTTGCTGCAGTAAACCGGAGACCTTAACCTTTGTGCAAGTAAGGCATTTACTTACGAAGGTAGCAATCTTTGCTTTCATATTAGGCCACCAGTATAGCTTTTTAAGATCCAAATACATCTTATCTGAACCTGGGTGGACGGAATACCGAGTGTTGTGCGCCTCGGTCATGACGAAGTCTCGGAAACCACCGTGTTTCGGTGTCCAGATCCGGTCCATGAAGTATAAGGCTCCGTCACCCTTGGCTTCTAAATTCTTGTCCATTCCTCTAAGGGATTCACTCTTCACATTTTCAGGTTTCATGGCTTCAAGTTGGGCCGCCTGAATTTGATTAGACAAGTGTGAATGGATGGTTATTGACAATGACTTGACTCTGCGACCAGAATATTCCTTCCGACTTAGGGCATCTGCTACTACGTTGGCTTTACCCGGATGATAACGAATATCGCATTTGTAATCACTGAGTAGATCGACCCACCATCGTTGTCTCATGTTGAGTTCCTTCTGATCGAATATGTGTTGTAAACTCTTGTGGTCGGTAAAGATAGTGCTCTTCGTTCCATACAAGTAATGTCTCCAGATCTTTAGAGCAAACACCACTGCTCCCAGTTCAAGATCGTGGGTTGTGTAGTTAACTTCGTGTGTCTTCAACTGTCTGGAGGCGTAGGCGATGACCTTACCTCGTTGCATCAGAACACACCCGAGCCCTTGGTTCGATGCATCGCAATAGACTACGAAGTCTTCTATCCCTTTGGGGAGAGATAGTATTGGCGCGGTGCATAAGGCTCGCTTGAGCGTTTGGAACGCTCTCTCTTGTTTCTTTTCCCAGTTAAAGGCCACGCCTTTCTGGGTCAGGGTTGTAAGAGGTTTCGCTATTTGAGAGAAGTTCTGAATGAATCTGCGGTAGTAGCCAGCGAGGCCTAGAAATTGACGAATTTCTGTCGGTGTATTGGGTGCTGACCAGTTCTCAATAGCTTTAATTTTGGATGGGTCCATGTGGATTCCCTCTTCGCTTACCACGTGTCCTAAGAATTCGACTCTTCGGATCCAAAATTCACATTTCGAGAACTTCGCATAAAGTTTCTCCTTTCGTAGAGTTCCTAGAACTTGTCGCAAGTGATCGCCATGCTCTTCCTTACTTCGGGAGTAGATCAGGATGTCGTCAATGAAAACGATGACGAACCGATCCAAGTAAGGTCGGCATACTCTGTTCATCAGGTCCATGAAAACTGCTGGCACATTGGTCAATCCGAATGGCATCACCACGAACTCGTAGTGTCCGTAACGAGTTCGGAAGGCTGTCTTTGGAACATCCTCCTCTAGTACCCGTAACTGGTGATATCCGGATCTTAGATCAATTTTGGAAAAATAGTTCGCCCCTTGCAGTTGGTCAAATAGATCGTCTATGCGAGGCAGGGGGTAACGATTTTTGACCTTCAGTTTGTTGAGTTCTCTTTAGTCGATACACATACGGAATGATCCGTCTTTCTTCTTAACGAACAAGACCGGTGCTCCCCAAGGTGAGAAGCTTGGTCTTAGGAAGCCTGTGACATCCCCAAAATCTCGGCCAGAAAAGACCGATTTTCATTTATGCTTTTAAATATTTTCAGAGTGAATCCTTTTGATTTGAAAGAGTTGCGGAATTTGTTCCCAAAAACAAAACATGATAAAACGATGTTTACCAAAGCATTTCATAAAAGAAATGTATTTTTCATTATAATTAAAACTCGGGGTGTCATGTTCCGATACAGACCAATAAGCATAAACGAATACATTACAAGTCATATAACAAATATAAACATACGCAGACTTGCAAACAAAACAACTTGATGGTTCATCCATCTTACGCCCTTGCGCCACTTCCTGTAATACAAATAAAACTGAGTGGGTCAGGCTTGGGAGCATGGTGAGCATATAGGGTTTTCAACCCACAATAAATAATTAAAATTAATTATTATCAACCAACAATAACCCAGTTACCCATTCCCGTTATTCTCACTTTACGTCCCTAAAATAACTAACACAAGGGACCTAATCTAAGAATATTTTCATCGGGGTGACAACACATGCTGCGGGGTTTCCTCAGAAATATAAGTCAAATAAGGCAACCATGAGGGGGATGGAATACAGCGAATGAACACCCAAGTTCATTAACATCTACAGGTTATGAGCCTGCTAGCGTTCCACTGGACTATCTAGAAAAGTCAGTGGTCGTCATCTAAATTCCGCTAGATGACTGGATCAAAACAACAACGAGGCCTCTCATCTGTTTATTACACACCAACTATCTACCCATGTTCTACCCAACATATTAATAGATAAAAACATACATTTTTATACATATTTTCAAAACCTGTATAACATGCTTGACCAATACATTTTCCATATAACAGATGAGGCACACACACATAACACGTTTTTCATATAGAAATAATCATATCTGTAAGATAGAAGAAAGTGAATATACATTCACACACGTAACAACAAAATATACACATAACACGTATCTTGTATAAAATACTTCATAGTTATACGTTAGGAGAAAGTAACAACGCATTCACACGTATAAACGACAATAAACTTAATACCCTCAAACCATACTTGTATTATTAATACGTTTATGAAAGGTAGTATACACTCACTTGATCAGAAGATGATCGGACAGCACTACGACTTGCAGAAGTAGTAATCCACAACAGATCTGGAAGATCTCCACAAAAATCGAACTTCTCGCGGACAGAGCTTCGGCTCGGAAACCGCACTTCTCGGGATCTTCGGGATCTCGGGACTCGCTTCGGGACTTGGGAATATTACCGGGGCTTCGGGATGGCTTCGGGGGTAAAACCGCAGAGCTTCGGCACAAAAACGAGAGGAAATTAGCAATTTGGCCGGCTGCCCTCGCATGCCTTTTATAGGAGGCTGGAAGCCTCTCGTACGCGGGGCGTACGTGCCTCAGAAACGTAAGCGCATGCGTCATCCGAAGTGTCGACACTCTTTGGAGTACGCGGGGCGTACTCACTTACGCGGCGCGTAATTCGGATCAGACCTGTGACTCGCCTTCGGATAATGCTTCCGAATTTTCAGTTAAAAATAAATACAAATTAATTAATAAACTTCGGAAATTCATATCTTCTTCATACGAACTCCGTTTTCGACGTTCTTTATATCCACGGAAAGGTGAGACTACGCTCTACAACGTTCGTTTAGACTCCGTCGGCTAATTTGAATTTATTTTTCTTATTTATTTTTTAATAGGCCGGGACAGAAAATTTCGTTATAAATTCATAACTTCTTCGTCCGACGTCCGTTCTCGCCTAACTTTTTATCGCTTTGATACGAACAACAAGATCTTCGATTCTCGTTTAGATCACTAAGGCTAAATATCGCTTTAACGTAAATTTCACTTTTTACGTTATTCAGCGTTGCCGGTTCTGTCGCAAAACTTCGACAGGTCATAACTTCCTCGTTATAACTCGGATTTCGGCATTATTTATATATCTTTGGAAACCTTGTTTCAACTGCTACAACATTATCTAAAGATATCAAGTTTATTTTAGACTTAAATTTTGACGCTTATTTTTATTCTTAATTAATCAAACCACATAATTAAGCAATTAAGCACAACTCACATAATACTCAAATAATACAATCTTATTATTTCAAAACGGGTTACAAAGGTTAACCTAGACCATTACATTGCTAAAAATGGCAAGCCCGGAAACACAGGCGTTACAATTCTCTCCACCTTAGAATGATTCCATCCCCGGAATCACACATCAACAAACAAATGCGGATAGCGACTCCTCATGTCACTCTCCGTCTCCCAGGTGAGATTCGGCCCATTCGTGTGTTTCCATCGGACAAGCACTAACTCGACCATCCTGTGTCGCAACTTCTTAGTCTTTCGGTCAACGATTGCCTCTGGTTCTTCAATCAACCTTTTGTTCTCATCAATTCTCAATTCGGAAATTGGAATTATATCGGGAACTTCTCCTTTGAACTTTCTCAAATAACACACATGAAATGTGTTGTGAATTCCATTCAGTTCTTCGGGTAATTCGAGCTTGTAAGCTTGGTTCCCAATCCTCTGAAGAACGTTAAACGGTCCAATAAACCTTGGACTTAATTTTCCCCTTTTACCAAATCTTATAAGTCCCTTCCACGGCAAGACTTTAAGCAAAACCGAATCCCCAACTTCAAAAGTCATCGGTCTTCGCTTTTTGTCGGCATAGCTCTTTTGACGATCCTGAGCTGCTAACATTCTTTCCCTAATTATTTTCAACTTTTCAGCAGTTTGATGAACCATCTCCGGTCCCATAAACTGCTTTTCCCCAGCCTCAAGCCAACAAGACGGCGTACGACACTTTTGTCCATACAAAGCTTGGTAAGGTGCCATCTTAATGCTCGAGTGAAAACTATTGTTATAGGAAAATTCTACCAACGGTAAATGTTCATCCCAATTACCTAGGAATTCCAAGGTACATGCTCTCAGCATATCTTCAAGTGTTTGTATCGTTCTTTCACTCTGACCATCAGTCTGCGGATGGTAAGCTGTACTTAAACATAACTTGGTACCCATTTCCTCTTGTAGACTTTTCCAAAACCTTGAGGTGAAGCGACTATCACGATCCGACACAATTGTTAGCGGAACACCGTGAAGTCTCACAATTTCCTTCACATAAGAATTCGCAAGCTTTTCCATAGACCATTTCTCCCTGGCTGCTATAAAATGCGCACTCTTAGTGAATCGATCAACGACCACCCAAATCATGTCGTGACCATTCTTTGTTCTGGGTAGTTTAGTGACAAAATCCATAGCAATGTCTTCCCACTTACCCATAGGCACAGGTAAAGGTTCTAAACTCCCGTACGGTTTCTGATGTGGTGTCTTGACTCTCGCACAAGTCACACACTCGGCCACATACTTTGCAACATCAAGCTTCATCGTCGGCCACCAGTAGAAGGGTTTCAGGTCCCTATACATTTTAGTGCTACCGGGATGAATCAAATACATGGTCTTGTGAGCTTCTTCCATCAGAAGATCTCTAATTCCTCCTAACTTAGGTACCCAAATACGAACTTGGAATACCTTCAGTCCATGACCGTTAGTACCAAACACCAACGTTTTACCCAAACGTTCCTCCTTTCGGTCATGTTTCTCAGAAGCTTCCTCTTGAGCTTTCTTTATACTTTCCACAATGGTCGAGACAACTTCAATTCTCAACGCTCTTGGCCTTTTCCTTTCAAGATTGACTTTCCGACTGAGAGCATCAGCAACAACATTAGCTTTACCGGGATGGTAAAGTATCTCACAGTCATAGTCCTTAAGTAATTCCAGCCAGCGTCGTTGCCTCATATTCAATTCCTTCTGATTAAAGAGATATTGGAGACTATTATGATCAGTGAAAAGTTTGCACTTAGTGCCATAGAGGTAATGCCTCCATATCTTCAGAGCGAAAACTACCGCTGCCAACTCCAAATCATGAGTCGGGTAGTACTTTTCATGCTCTTTCAGTTGTCGAGACGCATATGCTATCACCTTTTCTCTTTGGGTTAAAACACAACCCAATCCAACCCCAGACGCATCGCTATAAACAGCGAAGTCTTCAACTCCATCGGGTAGAGAAAGTATCGGTGCCTCGCATAGTTTCTTCTTTAGCTTCTCGAATGCTTCTTTACGCTTCTCACTCCAAGCATAAGCAGCTCCTTTGTGGGTCAAAGCTGTCAATGGAGTAGCAATCGAAGAAAAGCCTTGGATAAACCTTCGGTAATATCCGGCTAATCCTAAAAAGCTTCGGATCTCCGTGGGACTTTTCGGTTGTTCCCACTTCATCACAGCTTCAATATTCGTTGGATCAACCATTATCCCTTCTTGGTTAACCACGTGACCCAAGAATTGGACTTCACGAATCCAAAAATCACATTTGGAGAACTTAGCATACAGCTTCTCCTTCTTCAAAACTTCTAACACTTCTCGCAAGTGTCTGCCATGCTCCTCCTGGCTTTTTGAGTAAATCAGAATGTCGTCTATCAACACTATCATGGATTTATCAAGGAACGGATTACAAACCCTATTCATTAAATCCATGAATGCTGCCGGAGCATTGGTTAGTCCAAACGACATAACCAAGAACTCGTAGTGTCCATATCTAGTTCTGAATGCGGTCTTCTCTATATCCTGCTCTCTTACTTTCAGCTGATGATATCCTGACCTAAGATCGATCTTCGAGAAATAGCTCGAACCTTGCAACTGATCAAATAGGTCATCAATCCTTGGCAACGGATATCTATTCTTTATTGTTGCCTTGTTCAACTCTCTGTAATCAATGCACATTCTCATACTTCCATCTTTCTTCTTCACGAATAACACCGGAGCTCCCCAGAGCGATGAACTAGGTCTAATGAAACCTTTGTCCAACAATTCCTGAAGTTGCATCATTAGCTCCTTCATCTCCGTCGGTGCTAATCGATAAGGTGCTTTTGCTATTGGCGTGGTTCCTGGTAACAAGTCTATTCTGAACTCTACTTGTCTATCAGGTGGTAATCCAGGAAGATCTTCGGGAAATACTTCCGGATAATCACACACCACAGGAATACTCTGCATCACCTTCTTTTCCTTCTTAGCATCAATCACGAATGCTAAATATGATGTACATCCCTTGGTCAAACACTTTCTGGCTTTCATTAGGGAAATGATTCCAGAATTCACTCGGCGTTTGTCCCCATACACCATAAACGATTCTTTCCCAGGCGGGTTTACTTTAACTATCTTCTTCTTGCATAAAATTTTGGCATCATTGGCGCTGAGCCAATCCATTCCCAACACGATGTCGAAACCGTTAAGTTCGATAAACAATAATTCCTCGCAGAATTTATTCCCATTCAAGTCGATTAGGATGTTTCTCATACGATGGCTAACAGGTACAAACTTGCCACTAACAACTTCGACTAATAAAGCATTATCTAGTCTATCAACAGGCAAAGCTAGTTTTCTACCAAATTCATGCGATATAAAGGAGTAGTTGGCTCCAGAATCAAATAAAATTTGGGCAGGCAAATTATTAACGAGAAAGGTACCTGAAGCGACATCAGCTTCATCCTTAGCAGCTTCCAGTGTCATCTGGAATGCTCTCGCCTTCGGCTTTGGTGGAATGTTGGGCTTAGCTGCCTCCTTCTTCTTCGGATAGTCTTTCAAAATGTGCCCCTCTTCATTACAGCCAAAACACATCCTTTTGTTGTTCGGACATTCATTGGCAAAATGTCCAACCTTTCCACACTTGTAGCAAGTTACATCCTCGCTACATTTCCCGAAGTGCTTTTTCTTACACTTATCACACCACTTTGCTTCCCCTCCTTTTCCCCCACCAAACCTTTTCGAATCAGATTTCGAAAATTTACTTTTCTTACCGGAACCAGATGTTCCCTCAAACTTCCTCTTCTCACCAACCTCAACCTTGTTGGTGGTTCTCCTTTTTATCATGTTTTCAACAGACTTGGCAGCCCAGATAGCTGCCTCTAGAGTAAGTGCCTGACGTACTGGCACCTCGTACTCCCATGGAAGTCCCTTTGCATACCGATCCACCTTAGTCAGCTCGTCTGGAACGATACGCAAGGCAAACTCCATCTTATCGGTGAAGTTATTGGTGTATTCATCAACTGACATGCTGCCTTTAGTCAATGTCAGGAACTTGTTCTCCAACTCCAACAGATTTTGAGCCGAGCAGAACTTGCGCTTAAACTGCATCAAGAACTCTGCCCATGACAATTGTAGTGGCTCATTTGGGCTTACGGTCTTTCCTAAAGTGTTCCACCAACGAACGGCTCCACCTCGGAATTGACGCACGGCATAGATAGTTTGCAACTTACCTCTGCAGCCACACATCATGAAGGCTAGCTCCATTTCGGAGATCCAATCCATAACCCCAATCGGATCCTCCTTTCCATTGAAAGTCGATGGTTTGCAAGTCAAAAAGTCCTTGTACTTGCATCCCATTCCATCATTCCTTCCATCGCGGTTATCTTGCCTAACTATCGGTGGGTTGGCTTGACCAACTGATCCACTGAAGTTTCCACCTTCCGAGTGCCCTTCGTTTAGTTCAGGCTCTTCCACACGAATCGACATTTGTTCACGATTTTGTTGAAGCAACCGTCTAGTTTCATCCATCTGACGATCCAACATCGTCTGAATCATCAATTGCACACCAGCCATGGTTATTGGCTCAGGTGCTGCTACCACAACAGGTCTTTGTTCAATCACTGGTGGTTGATTCCTGTTTTCATCAGCATTTCCAACTCCACTTCTTGTTCTCACCATTTTTGATCTACACACCGAATAAGGTGAAATTAGATCCTTATTCACGATAGATATTCAAATCATCCTTATCACTCCGAAACGTTTACATGCTAGTTCTAATATCGTGGACGTATGCTTAGAATCCTACAAACATAAAGTTTCTAGATCCGGTCGGCAACAGACCATAGATCCGAACAAATAATATTATATATGGCAACATACAACATTTAGCACATAAAGCATTTTAGGCAACATTCCTAAAATAAACTAGTGCTCGTGTCTAAAACATAACAGACACACATCTCAAAATTCCACTTAGCATTCTAAGTTTAAGTCTAGAAATCCTAAAAATTCCTAGTTCGCTTAAACTAATGCTCTGATACCAACTGTGACATCCCCAAAATCTCGGCCAGAAAAAGACCGATTTTCATTTATGCTTTTAAATATTTTCAGAGTAAATCCTTTTGATTTGAAAGAGTTGCGGAATTTGTTCCCAAAAACAAAACATGATAAAACGATGTTTACCAAAGCATTTCATAAAAGAAATGTATTTTTCATTATAATCAAAACTCGGGGTGTCATGTTCCGATACAGACCAATAAGCATAAACGAATACATTACAAGTCATATAACAAATATAAACATATGCAGACTTGCAAACAAAACAACTTGATGGTTCATCCATCTTATGCCCTTGCGCCACTTCCTGTAATACAAATAAAACTGAGTGGGTCAGGCTTGGGAGCCTGGTGAGCATATAGGGTTTTCAACCCACAATAAATAATTAAAATTAACTATTATCAACCAACAATAACCCAGTTACCCATTCCCGTTATTCTCACTTTACGTCCCTAAAATAACTAACACAAGGGACCTAATCTAAGAATATTTTCATCGGGGTGAC
Source organism: Lactuca saligna (assembly GCF_052625555.1). Lineage (NCBI taxonomy): Eukaryota > Viridiplantae > Streptophyta > Magnoliopsida > Asterales > Asteraceae > Lactuca > Lactuca saligna. The sequence goes on along the minus strand of NC_136418.1, from coordinate 103,685,462 downwards.
AACACATGCTGAGGGGTTTCCTCAGCAATATAAGTCAAATAAGGCAACCATGAGGGGGATGGAATACAACGAATGAACACCCAAGTTCATTAACACCTACAGGTTATGAGCCTGCTAGCGTTCCACTGGACTATCTAGAAAAGTCAGTGGTCGTCATCTAAATTCCGCTAGATGACTGGATCAAAACAACAACGAGGCCTCTCATCTGTTTATTACACACCAACTATCTACCCATGTTCTACCCAACATATTAATAGATAAAAACATACATTTTTATACATATTTTCAAAACCTGTATAACATGCTTGACCAATACATTTTCCATATAACAGATGAGGCACACACACATAACACGTTTTTCATATAGAAATAATCATATCTGTAAGATAGAAGAAAGTGAATATACATTCACACACGTAACAACAAAATATACACATAACACGTATCTTGTATAAAATACTTCATAGTTATACATTAGGAGAAAGTAACAACGCATTCACACGTATAAACGACAATAAACTTAATACCCTCAAACCATACTTGTATTATTATTGCGTTTATGAAAGGTAGTATACACTCACTTGATCAGAAGATGATCGGACAGCACTACGACTTGCAGAAGTAGTAATCCACAGTAGATCTGGAAGATCTCCACAAAAATCGAACTTCTCGCGGGCAGAGCTTCGGCTCGGAAACCGCACTTCTCGGGATCTTCGAGATCTCGGGACTCGCTTCGGGACTCGAGAATATTACCGGGGCTTCGGGATGGCTTCGGGGGTAAAACCGCAGAGCTTCGGCACAAAAACGAGAGGAAATTAGCAATTTGGCCGGCTGCCCTCGCATGCCTTTTATAGGAGGCTGGAAGCCTCTCGTACGCGGGGCGTACGTGCCTCAGAAACGTAATCGCATGCGTCATCCGAAGTGTCGACACTCTTCGGAGTACGCGGGGCGTACTCACTTACGCGACGCGTAAGTCGGATCAGACCTGTGACTCGCCTTCGGATAATGCTTCCGAATTTTCAATTAAAAATAAATACAAATTAATTAATAAATTTCGGAAATTCATATCTTCTTCATACGAACTCTGTTTTCGACGTTCTTTATATCCACGGAAAGGTGAGACTACGCTCTACAACTTTTGTTTAGACTCCGTCGGCTAATTTTTACTTTATTTTTATTATTTATTTTTTAATAGGCCGGGACAGAAAATTTCGTTATAAATTCATAACTTCTTCGTCCGACGTCCGTTCTCGCCTAACTTTTTATCGCTTTGATACTAACAACGAGATCTTCGATTCTCGTTTAGATCACTAATGCTAAATATCACTTTAACATAAATTTCACTTTTTACGTTATTCAGCGTTGCTGGTTCTGTTGCGAAACTTCGACATGTCATAACTTCCTCGTTATAACTCGGATTTCGGCATTCTTTATATCTTCGGAAACCTTGTTTCAACCACTACAACATTATCTAAAGATATCAAGTTTATTTTACACTTAAATTTTGACGCTTATTTTTATTCTTAATTAATCAAACCACATAATTAAGCAATTAAGCACAACTCATATAATACTCAAATCATACAATCTTATTATTTCAAAACGTGTTACAAAGGTTAACCTAGACCATTACATTGCTAAAAATGGCAAGCCCGGAAACACAGGCGTTACAAAGCCCTTGCTGAGCAGTTCGTTAAGTTGACCAGATAATTCCTGCATCTCTACTGGTGCTAAGCGGTAGGGCGACTTGGCTACTGGGGTAGCTCCTGGGACTAAGTCGATTCTGAACTCGACCTGTCGTTGCGGTGGTAATCCAAGTAGTTCTTCTGGGAAAATGTGGGGGAAGTCGCTCACTACTGGAATGTTCTTTAGTTCTTTCGTTCCGAGGTTCGTGTCGACGACGTGAGCAAGGAATGCGTGGTATTCTTTGCGCAAATATTTCTGTGCTCGAATACTTGATATAATGCGAAGACTCGCACCAGGTTTGTCGCCGTAGACTATAATAGTTTCGTTAAATGGGAGGTTTAAACGGACTGCTTTCTCGAAGCACATGATGTCGGCGCGATGAAGGCTCAACCAATCCATGCCGATGATAACGTCGAAGCTTTTTATTGAGACCGGCATGAGGTCAATTGGGAGTGAATGGTTATCTAGAGTTAGGGTACATCATAAGTATATGCTACTGGTGTTTTCTATTTTTCCATTAGCCATTTCTACTTTGAATTGTTCTTTAAGTGCGTGTGGTTGTTGTTTAAGCATGCGAGCAAATTTATGGTTCACGAAGCTTCGCTCCGCTCCACTATCGAACAGAATGCATGCATAGGAGTTATCGAGGAGGAACGTACCAGTCACCACTGTCGGGTCAGCAACTGCTTCCCCGTGGCCTAGAGTTAGTACCCTCCCAGCTCCTCCAACATTTCTCGCTTTGGGGCAGTCCCTCTTATATTGGCCTGTTTCGCCACATCCATAGCAAGTTGGGATCACGCCGGAGCCAGGGACTTGTGTGATCGGTTATGCCGAGAACTTACAGAAACGGACGGTGTGTCCTTTCCTATTGCAGTTAGAGCACTGCATTTCACGGCAGGGGCCGTTGTGGTGGAAGTTGCATTTGTTGCACTTTGGCAAACTTCCAGCATACTGCTTCATCGGAGCAGTAGCAGCAGAAGGGGTTAGCGCGGCATGCACTGCCACAATTTGCTGCTTTTTGGCAGCTCGCTGCTTCTTCTTGTCATCCCAGAACTTCCGCTTGGTGTCAGCGGGTTTTGAGGGTTCCGAGATGGCTAGGGTTGTTGTGGTTGCAGGGGTTTTGACACCATGGTCAATGAGTCGCTGTGCCAGTCGCTTGGCACTGTCGAAGGTAGCGGGGTTTGATGATAGGACATTCCCCTGATACGGAGGCACTAGCCCCCATATGTACCTTTCGATCTTTTTCCCTTCAGTGGGAAGCATATTAGGGCAGAGGGCCACCAGTTCGCTAAATCGGGCAGTGTAAGCAACAATACTGGTGCCCTTCATGGTCAGGCTCCAAAGCTCCTGCTCTAGTTTCTGGATCTCGCCCCTCGGGCAGTATTCCTCAATCATGAGGTCTTTCATCGTTTCCCAGCCTATGTCGTTAGCCACGACGAGAGTTAGAGATTTAACGTGGCCGTTCCACCACGTCAGTGCCTTCCCTTCGAAGGTGCATGCGGCATATTTGACTTTGCACGCAGCAGGGCATGAACAAATTTCGAAGACTGATTTGGTCTTCTCGAACCATTGCGAGAGGGCAATGACTCCGCCGGTCCCATGAAAGGACTTCGGCTTACAGTTGGTGAAATCCTTGTAAGAGCACTCTCTCGAGCGCACAGGAGTTTCAACCGGAATGGAGTTAACCGGGGTTCCACCTCTCCTGGCATCAGTAGAGTGATACTTCGTCATGGCAGTTGCCACTGCTGCAGCTACGGCAGCATTTAGGGTTGTTGTATCGATGACCGGAGGTGGTGGAGGTGTAGGGTTATTCCGGGGAGATTTGCGAGGAGGCATCTTTCAGCTATAAGTTTATAAAGATGAGAAAAGTGGTAAGAATCAATTTGTAAGTAATGTGTGAATGACACATGGATTAACTAACCATAGCCCAACAATTGAATGAGTGTTTGGGATCATAACCAGAAAGATGTGTAGGAAAACCCAAATGTAAAGATTCTCCCCACAGAGTAGGTAGTTGTCAATAATACTGGTATTACTGATGTAACGAGTTCAATGAAAATTGACCTAACAGTAGGTCTTACATCATACCATACGGAAAGTTTGACAGTTCTTAGATTCCTAATTAGAGTACTGAAAGTTAGGAATATTTTACAGATAAGTGCTACTTAGAGCACATATGTTAAAGGCTAATCCTTAACCCAAAAGATAATGATGTACTAGACATCATCTAACGGCGATGAGTATTCCTCGGGAGAACCCTGAGGTCTCTCAATTGTCGGACCACCTCTTGAAGGTGTCGTTCATGAGTCCTTTGACGAGCTCGAAGTTCCATGACTTCTACTTGAGAGGCAACCAGATGTTGTTGTAGGGTTTCATTGGTTCTCCGGGTCTGTTCCATGTCTTCTTCGAGACGGCGAATGCGGACTGTGTTGACACCAGAGTTGGCATCAATCTCCACAACCCGGTTGATGGTTGCTCGACCTTGCTCGACATTACGAGCTATTCTGCAAATAATGACAGGTAGAGCTCGGTCAGCAGAGCCACCATCGCTGACGTTGTAAAAGGTTCGGTCCCCAAAGTATGGTAAGGGTTGACCCTGTTCGTCACTCCAGCGATTCAAGTTACCTACCCACAAGGGAGTGGGACCTGGAAAAGCTGGTCGAGGGTTGTTGTTCGGGGCTTGACCTACTGGAGGTAGGTTGTTGACTTCAGGCTCAGAGTCTGATCCACCTGAGAAGCCTTCAGCTTGATGATCATCCAACGGAATTTGGTGTTCATCGTCAGACTCTGCTTCGAGCCATCCTGTGTTGCCTTCATTTGGAAAGTACGGGTCGTCATGATGGAATCCAGCCATTTAAATCTACGCGAGAAGAGAGGTATAAAGATATAGTATATATGTAGTTAGTGGTACAAAATACACCTATAGTATTTTAAGTTTAGGTTCTACTGATCTTCTTGTGGTATTGTTGGTAAGTTTTTAGACTTGTTAACACATCACAACCATTCTAGGGCATATGCTAATCACTCCTCGGACCAGCATAGTTGATCAGGCTATGCCATTCCCAGGACTGACCATATATCCCCGAGCTTACCTGGGATATTTAACAATCGTAATACTTTTGTTCTTGTCATTGTGACACTGATTTTAGTATGAATGTAGACTAGTATACTTAATTAAATATTTTAATATTTAAAGTATAGACTCTTGGTCAGAGTGTTTTAATCCCAAATGGGTTTATAGTTTAGTATATCTTTTATGGGTTGATATACTTGATTCACTATAAACTATGCTCTGATACCAATCTGTCACACCCCAAAACCAAGAACGGTGGAAACGTTCTGGGGCGGAGGACGTCATGTAAAGTATCACCACACAGTAAATGTAAATAAGCAAACAACATCATCCATTGCATTAAATATATAATTTTAATACAAGCGTGTTCTGTACAGTATAGACACCAAAAATAATGTATATCAAAATAATAAAATGAGTCTTGGATGCGCTCCATCTTCTCAAAAGCTGGCCTCGGTACCTGTCTACTGATGACCTGAGAATACAAGTTATTTTGAAAGAGTTTATCAGCATTAAGCTGGTGAGTTCATAAGTACTTTAGTGTCATTGTTTGTTGTCAAAACGTTTGAACCTGTCTCAAGGGATAAGTTTGTAAATATGTAAGTAAGTGTTTGAAAGTGTTTGTAAAGGTTTGAATCTCTCAGAAAAACCTATATTTTCTATTAAAGTAGCCTTCTACCAAGGCTTAACTATTTTGTATGTTCGTTTGATGTAAAAGTGTGTAATTTCCTAAGTGTAACTATCATTTAACAAAATATAGTTTGTACATTAACGTTTAAGTGAGGTTATCACTAAATATGTAATGGGTAAATCATGGTAGTACTGTAGTTTTGTATCATAAGAACTACTGATGTACTAACTACCTTAAACCGGATTTATATTAAGGTATAATGTGATAAATTGCACCATGCTATCGACTGGTAACAACGACATAATGAATGGTCGTAATAACGGAATGACGTTTGGCACCCGCAGACCTGCAGGTCCGGCTGTAGCTAGCAGCAAGGTGTAGGATAGTCAATCCAGTATAGATCTATACGCAAACTCACGCTCTCCCTCCAAGAGAATTCTGGCTACAACTCGGGCCATGACATTTAAGGCATGCTCCGACACAGTGGATCATAATTGTTAACATGTTCATGTATATGTAATGTTTCTCGTTCTAGTATAGTTGTATATGTATTGTTTCTAGCATAGTTGTATATATATTGTTTCTATTATAGTTGTATATGTATCGTTTCTAGTCTAGCTGTATATGTATTGTTTCTAGTATAGTTGTATATGTATTGTTTCTAGTATAGTTGTATATGTATTGTTTCTAGTATAGTTGTATATTATCTGTAGTACCCCGATGGTAACTAGCTATTGATGTAATGATAAATATGAATATGGAAGTAATTTTATGTCTATACATGTATATATGATATATAACTAATATGGAAACGACCCTCGGATGGTCACCCGAAATCCCACCAGACCACATATCAGTGCACGAAAAGGAAATAGGGCGGATGGCCTTCCTAAGCCCTTTAAACATTACTTATATATCTATACATATATGGGTGTAACGCCCGTGTTTCAGGGCTAGGCATTTTTGTCAATGTAATAGTCTAGGTCAACTCTTGTAACTCTTTTTGAAGTAATAAAGGTGAAATATTTGAGTATTATGTGAATTATGTGTGTTTATGTGTTTATTATTTAATTATAAATGTATAATTAATAAAGAATAAAACTGAGCGTCAAAGTTAAAGTGTGAGATAATCCCGATATCTCTACATAAAGTTTTAGAATATGTCTCAAGGTTTCCGTGCATATAAGGAAAGCCGAAATCCGAGTTATAACGAAGAAGTTATGACCCGTCGAAGTTTCACGACAAAACCGACACGATACCGTGAAGCGTGAATAGTGAATTTATGATAGAGCGAGATTTAGCCTTAGAGATCTAAACAAAAGTCGTAGAATATGTTAAACTAAGAACATCGATAAAAAGAACGCCTAAATCTGACTTCATATGAAGAAGTTATGAGATTTTAAACAGACCAATCCTGTCCCGGCCCGTTAAAAATATAACTTTAAAAATAAAGTCAAAATTAGCCGACAGAGTCTAAACGAAAGTTGTAGAGTACGTCTCCACCTACGCGTGGATATAAAGAACGTCAAAAACGGAGTTCGTATGAACGAGTTACAAATTATAATAGCATATTTACGTATTAAAATAAAGTATAAATCATGTATACGTACACATATATATGCATATGTATATATCATTAGAAAGGTATCGATGATGCGGTCATTATAAGACTAATGTTGAGTTCTTTCGATATTAGTTTAGTACAAATATCATTAAATCCATTTAAAATAGTATTATAGAGGGGTGTTTAGTTGTTTATATAACTAAAAGGTCATTAAGTAATTATGGAAGGTAGTTTTTGAAAATTCAATTAGTATAAATAAGAGCCTTGGGCTCTCATATTTCTTGCACCATTCTCTTGATTCAAGAGTCTTTCTCTCCTTATCCCCCGAGCATTTCGGTCCCTCGTGATTCGAATTCTCTTTCTGTAGTTTAGTATAGTAAGGTAAGCACTGAAGCGCTGCACGAATCTTTCTTAGAAAGATTCAGCGACGAAGTTCTGCCCCTGCAGAGCCCGACTCCTAGCTAAAACCCCCTTGTAAGTAAGTTATGCTTACCTTATTTTAATATAGCTTATATTTAAAATTAGTATTGTTATTATGAACTTATAATAAATACTTGGGCTATTATTATGGGTTATATAAGTATTTTTTTAACGCTTATATAATAATAATAATAGCCAGACTATTAATTAGTCTCGGCGAATAATAGACTAAACTCTAGTGGTAATAATACTAGGTTTCATCGAAGAAAATTCTATTTAAGAAGTGAAGTGGAACAGTAGCAGGCTCGCAACCTGTAGGTGTTGTCAACGATGTGTTCACCGGTGTACTCCATCCCCCACATGGTTGCCTATTAGGACATTTATTGCTGAGGAATCCCCTTAGCAGTAGTGTCCGTCCCGATGATGATCCTTAGGCTAGGTCCCTTATGATAGGTGTTTAAGGACGTAAAGTGAGGATAACGGGAATGGGTAATCGGGTTATTGTTGATTGATGAAATTAATAAACTTATTTGTTGTGGGTTGAAAACCCTATGTGCTCACCAGGATCCCAAGCCTGACCCACTCAGTTTTGTGTATTGCAGGTAGTGGCGCATGAGCATAGGTGTGATGTTTTGGACGAGGGATTACGGATATAGGCCTGTAGATATGAAATAATGTAGTAAGGCTTATATTGTACTGTTTATACTTTTGATCTGTACGAGCATGACATCCCGAGTCTTTTAATGAAATACATTTCTATGGAAATGCTTTTGATAAATCTTTATCATATTATTGTTTTGGGACAAATTCCGCAACCCTTTTATTAAAAGATAACTCTGATTTTGAAATAAAGTATAAACAAAACCGGTCTTTTCTGGCCGTGATTTTGGGGATGTCACAATTGGTATCAGAGCATTAGTTTAAGCGAACTAGGAATTTGTACGATTTCTAGACTTAAACTTAGAATGCTAAGCGATGATTGTGAGGTGTGAGCACTAGCTTATTTTAGGAATTGTGCCTAAAATGCTTTTATGTGCTAAATGCTTTATGCATGAGATGCTGTTATTTTGTTCGGGTCTATGGTCTGTTGCCGACCGGATCTGGAAACCTTATGTGTTTAGGATTCTAAACGTATGACTACGATATTAGAACTAGCATGTAAACGTTTCGGAGTGATAAGGACGATTTAAAACATCTCTCCTAAATAAAGATCTAAATTCACCTTATTCGGTGTATAGATCAAGATGGCAAGGACCCGTAGCGGAAACGTGAACGCAAATGGGAACAGACACCAACCCCCAGTGATAGAGAAAATACCAGTTGTGGAAGCCGCTACCAGACCAATAACGATGGCCGGAGTGCAAGCGATGATCCAGGCAATGTTGGATCGTTAAATGGAGGAAACCAGGCGTTTGCTCCAGCAAAATTGAGAGGAAGAGACTATTCAGATCGAACAGCCCAAGTTGAACGAAGGGCAGACTGAAGAAGGAAACTAGAGTGGGACTATTGGTCAAGCCAACCCACCGATAGTTAGGCAAAACCACCAGGATGGAGGAAATGATGGACGTGGATGCAAATACAAGGATTTCATGGCATCCAAGCCACCGAGTCTATCTGGAAGCCCAACGCCGGTGGAAGTCATGAACTGGATCTCTGAGATGGAGACAATGTTTGAGAGTTGCGAGTGTAGCAATAGGCAGAAGACCACTCTCGCAGTTCCTCTATTGAAATCTGGAATACTAAGCTGGTGGAAGCTATTAGCTGATTCGATGCCCAAAGGTGAAGCAAGCAAAATGTCGTGGGAGGATTTTCTGGTACAATTGAAGATGCAATACTGCTCTGAGCAGGATCTTCTGGAGATCAACAACGAATTCCAGAATCTGAAGAAGGGAAGAATGAGCGTTACTAAATACGCTGCAAGCTTTACTGAGAAAATGAAGCTTGTTCCTCACCTCGTCCCACCTGAACTCTCCAAGGTTAACAAATTTGCCCTCGGATTACCAGTGGACTTCGGTCCAATGGTCAAGCAAACTACCACTCTGAAAGCCGCCATCTGGGCTGCTAAGAATGTGGAGACCCAGATACGAGAAAAGGGTCTGGAGAGAGCGGAAGTGGGAGAGAAAAGGAAATTTGACGGATCCTCGAGGTCCGGTAAGAAAGGTAAATTCTCGAAGTCTAGTTCGAGAGGAGGAGGATCAGAAGCAAAGTGGTGTGACAAGTGCAAGAAGAAGAACTTTGGGAAGTGTGATGGAGGAGTCCTTTGTTACAAATGCGGAAAGCCTAGGCACTATGCCAATGAATGCACCCTCAACCAGAAGGCCTGTTATGGGTGTAATGAAGAAGGGCACATTTTGAAGGACTGCCCGAAGAAGAAGGAGGCAGGAAGACCCAACATACCACCAAAGCTGAAGGCGAGAGCCTTCCAGATGACGCTCGAGGCTGCAAAGGAGGTAGCAGATGTCGCTTCAGGTACCTTTCTTGTAAATGGTTTGCCTGCAAATATACTATTTGATTCCGGAGCCAACTACTCCTTTGTGTCGCATAAATTTAGTGCGAAATTAGCATTACCTGTAGAAAAACTTGATAATACCATGATTGTAGAAGTTGCCAGTGGCAAATTCGTACCTGTTAGTAATCGTATTAGGAACATCGTCATTGACCTAAACGGAAACGAATTCCATGAAGAACTATTACCCATAGAGTTAAACGGTTTCGACATCGTTTTGGGTATGGATTGGCTTAGCGCCAACGATGCCGAGATATTATGCCGAAAGAAGATAGTTAGGATAAACCCACCCGGAAAGGAATCATTTATGGTGTATGGGGACAAACGCAGAGTGAATTCTGGAATCATCCCCCTAATGAAAGCCAGGAAATGTTTGTCCAAAGGATGTGCATCATACTTGGCATTCGTAATCGATGCTAAGAAAGAAAAGAAAGAGGTGCAGAATATACCGGTTGTGTGTGATTATCCGGAAGTCTTTCCTGAAGATCTTCCCGGATTACCACCTGATAGGCAAGTGGAGTTTCGTATAGACTTATTACCAGGAACAACGCCGATAGCAAAGGCACCTTACCGATTAGCACCGACGGAGATGAAGGAGCTCATGACGCAACTTCAGGAGCTGTTGGACAGCGGTTTCATTCAACCTAGTTCATCACCCTGGGGAGCTCCGGTGTTATTCGTAAAGAAGAAGGATGGAAGCATGAGGATGTGCATAGACTACCGAGAGCTGAATAAGGCAACGGTGAAGAACAAGTATCCATTGCCGAGTATTGATGATCTATTCGATCAGCTGCAAGGTTCGAGCTACTTCTCAAAGATCGATCTTAGGTCAGGATATCACCAGCTGAAGGTGAGAGAGCAAGATATTGAGAAGACTGCATTCAGAACAAGATATGGACACTACGAGTTCTTGGTTATGTCATTCGGACTAACCAATGCTCCTGCAGCATTCATGGATTTGATGAATAGGGTTTGTAAACCATTCCTCGATAAATCTGTGATAGTGTTCATCGACGACATTCTCATCTACTCGAAAATCCAGGAGGAGCATGGCAAGCATCTACGAGAAGTGTTGGAGGTGTTAAAGAAGGAGAAGCTTTTTGCAAGGTTCTCCAAATGCGACTTTTGGATACGGGAAGTCCAGTTCTTGGGTCATGTGGTTAACCAGGAGGGAATAATGGTTGATCCAGCAAAAATTGAAGCTGTAATGAAGTGGGAACGTCCAAAGAGTCCCACGGAGATTCGAAGCTTTCTAGGATTAGCCGGATATTACCGACGATTTATGCAAGGCTTTTCTTCGATAGCTGCTCCATTAACATCTTTGACCCATAAAGGAGCTACGTATACATGGAGTGAGAAACACGATGAGGCATTCGAGAAGCTAAAGAAGAAGTTATGTGAAGCACCAATACTTTCTCTACCCGATGGAGTCGAAGATTTCGCAGTTTATAGTGATGCATCTGGAGTCGGTTTGGGTTGTGTTCTGACCCAAAGAGAAAAGGTGATAGCATACGCATCCCGACAATTGAAAGAGCACGAAAAGAACTACCCCACTCATGATCTGGAGTTGGCAGCGGTAGTATTTGCCTTAAAAATATGGAGGCATTACCTCTATGGCACGAAGTGCAAGCTCTTCACTGATCATAAGAGTCTCTAGTATCTCTTTAATCAGAAGGAGTTGAACATGAGGCAACGACGCTGGCTAGAACATATCAAGGACTACGATTGTGAGATACTTTACCACCCAGGTAAAGCAAATATTGTTGTTGATGCTCTCAGTCGGAAAGTCAACCTTGAAAGGAAAAGGCCAAGAGCGTTAAGAATTGAAGTCGTCTCGACGATTGTGGAAAGTATCAGGAAAGCTCAAGAAGAAGCCTTAGAGAAGAATGACCGAAAGGAAGAACGTTTGGGAAAAACGTTAGTGTTCGGTACAAACAGTCGAGGACTGAAGGTATTCCAAGATCGAATTTGGGTACCTAAGACGGGAGGAATAAGAGATCTTCTAATGGAAGAAGCACACAAGACCATGTACTTGATTCATCCCGGTAGCACTAAAATGTATAGGGACCTAAAACCCTACTACTGGTGGCCGACGATGAAGCTCGATGTTGCGAAGTACGTGGCCGAGTGCGTAACATGTGCGAGGGTGAAGGCACAACATCAGAAACCGTATGGGAGTTTAGAACCTTTACATGTACCCATGGGTAAATGGGAAGACATCACCATGGATTTTGTGACTAAACTGCCCAGAACGAAGAATGGTCACGACATGATTTGGGTAGTCGTGGATCGTTTCACCAAAAGTGCACACTTCATAGCAGCCAACGAGAAGTTATCTATGGATAAGCTCGCAAATGCTTATGTGAAGGAAATCTTAAGACTTCACGGTGTCCCTTTTACGATTGTATCAGATCGTGATAGTCGTTTCACATCAAGGTTTTGGAGGAGTCTACAAGAGGAGTTGGGTACAAAGTTGTGTTTAAGTACTACTTACCATCCGCAAACTGATGGTCAGAGCAAAAGAACGATTCATATGCTGGAAGATATGCTGAGAGCATGTACCCTCGAATTCCAAGGGAATTGGGACGAGCACTTACCTCTAGTAGAATTTTCCTACAGCAATAGTTTTCACTCGAGCATCAAGATGGCTCCTTATCAAGCCTTGTATGGGCAGAAGTGTCGTACGCCGTTTTGTTGGCTTGAAGCCGGAGAGAAGCAGTTTATGGGCCCCGAGATAGTCCATGAGACTGCTGAGAAGTTGAAGGTGATTAGGGAAAGGATGCTAGCAGCACAAGATCGTCAGAAGAGCTATGCTGACAAGAAAAGACGACCGATAACTTTCGAAGTTGGGGATTCCGTTTTGCTTAAAGTCTCACCATGGAAGGGACTTATACGATTTGGGAAACGAGGAAAGTTGAGTCCAAGGTTTATTGGACCGTTCAAAGTTCTTCAGAAGATTGGGAACCAAGCTTACAAGCTGGAATTGCCCGAAGAACTCAATGGTATTCATAACACCTTCCATGTGTGTTATTTGAGGAAATTCACGGGAGATGTTCCCGACATAATTCTAATCTCAGAGTTAAGGATGGATGAAAGTAAAAGGTTGATCGAAGAGCCTGAGGCAATTGTTGACCGTAAGACTAAGAAGTTACGAAGCAAGATGGTCGACTTGGTGCTCGTCCGATCGAAACATTCGAATGGGCCGAATCTCACTTGGGAAACAGAGGATGATATGATGAGTTGCTATCCACATCTGTTTGCTGATGTATGATTCCGGGACGGAATCATCCTAAGGATGAGAGAATTGTAACGCCCGGGTTTCAGGGCTAAGCATTTTTGTCAATGTAATAGTCTAGGTCAACTCTTGTAACTCTTTTTGAAGTAATAAAGGTGAAATATTTGAGTATTATGTGAATTATGTGTGTTTATGTGTTTATTATTTAATTATAAATGTATAATTAATAAAGAATAAAACTGAGCGTCAAAGTTAAAGTGTGAGATAATCCTGATATCTCTACTTAAATTTGTAGAATATATCTCAAGGTTTCCGTTCATATAAGGAACGCCGAAATCCGAGTTATAACGAAGAAGTTATGACCCGTCGAAGTTTCACGACAGAACCGACACGATACCGGGAAGCGTGAATACTGAATTTATGATAGAGCGAGATTTAGCCTTAGCGATCTAAACAAAAGTCGTAGAATATGTTAAACTAAGAACATCGATAAAAAGAACGCCCAAATCTGACTTCGTATGAAGAAGTTATGAGATTTTAAACAGACCAATCTTGTCCCGGCCTGTTAAAAATATAACTTTAAAAATAAAGTCAAAATTAGCTGACGGAATCTAAACAAAAGTTGTAGAGTACGTCTCCACCTACGCGTGGATATAAAGAACGTCAAAAACGGAGTTCGTATGAACGAGTTACAAATTATAATAGCATATTTACGTATTAAAATAAAGTATAAATCATGTATACGTACACATATATATACATATGTATATATCATTAGAAAGGTATCGACGATGCGGTCATTATAAGACTAATGTTGAGTTCTTTCGATATTAGTTTAGTACAAATGTCATTAAATCCATTTAAAATATTATTATAGAGGGGTGTTTAGTTGTTTATATAACTAAAAGGTCATTAAGTAATTATGGAAGGTAGTTTTTGAAAATTCAATTAGTATAAATAAGAGCCTTGGGCTCTCATATTTCTTGCACCATTCTCTTGATTCAAGAGTCTTTCTCTCCTTATCCCCCGAGCATTTCGGTCCCTCGTGATTCGAATTCTCTTTCTGTAGTTTAGTATAGTAAGGTGAGCGCTGAAGCGCTGCACGAATCTTTCTTAGAAAGATTCAGCGACGAAGTTCTGCCCATGCAGAGCCCGACTCCTAGCTAAAACCCCCTTGTAAGTAAGTTATGCTTACCTTATTTTAATATAGCTTATATTTAAAATTAGTATTGTTATTATGAACTTATAATAAATACTTGGGCTATTATTATGGGTTATATAAGTATTTTTTTAACGCTTATATAATAATAACAATAGCTAGACTATTAATTAGTCTCGGCGAATAATAGACTAAACTCTAGTGGTAATAATACTAGGTTTCATCGAAGAAAATTCTATTTAAGAAGTGAAGCGCTGTCTGAGTTCGGAATCACCACCTTTTCAAGTGAGTGCATAGTTACTTTCATCTTACACATAGATATGAAGTATTTTATATATTACGTGCTATGTGTGCATATTATCTGTATACTTGTTATCTATGCTGGATGAATGTTTTTATACAAGTTTTAAATGATTTAAACTGTATATGTATTTTATATCTACAAAAATGTTGGGGTAAAACATGGGTAGATGTAATGAGACGATGTGTGATAAAATGATGAGAGGCCTCAATGTTGTTGTTGTTGATCCAGTCATCTAGCGGAGTATAGATGACGACCACAGACTCTTCTAGATAGTCCAGTTGAACAGTAGCAGGCTCGCAACCTATAGGTGTTGTGAACGATGTGTTCACCGGTGTACTCCACCCCCACATGGTTGCCTATTAGGACATTTATTGCTGAGGAATCCCCGTAGCAGTAGTGTCCGTCCCGATGATGATCCTTATGCTAGGTCCCTTATGATAGGTGTTTAGGGACATAAAGTGAGGATAACGGGAACGGGTAATCGGGTTATTGTTGATTGATGAAATTAATAAACTTATTTATTGTGGGTTGAAAACCCTATGTGCTCACCAGGCTCCCAATCCTGACCCACTCAGTTTTGTGTATTACAGGTAGTGGCGCATGAGCATAGGTGTGATGTTTTGGACGAGGGATTACGGATATAGGCCTGTAGATATGAAATAATGTAGTAAGGCTTATATTGTACTGTTTATACTTTTGATCTGTACGAGCATGACATCCCGAGTCTTTTAATGAAATACATTTCTATGGAAATGCTTTTGATAAATCTTTATCATATTATTGTTTTGGGACAAATTCCGCAACCCTTTTATTAAAAGATAACTCTGATTTTGAAATAAAGTATAAACAAAACCGGTCTTTTCTGGCCGTGATTTTGGGGATGTCACAATGGGCATGAAATTTATAAGAATTAAAACAAAGTTTAATAAAAGCATTTGATAAGTAAAAAGAGTTTGTAAAACATTTTGGAGTGAAACAGTTTGATAAATAGTTTGAACAATGATAAAATCATTGGTTTTCTAGTTATTAATCACATGTGATTAATGCAATCACATGTGATTGATGCAATAACTATAAGTATTTAACTTGTATCCCCCCCATAAAGTATTTAAAACATTTAAAAGTATTTCAAAGGTTGATTAAAGGGGTATGAACTCACTTGTGGTGAGTAGATTGGATTGATGTATCGGGTACCGTGCTAGGTGGCAAATGGAGACTTGTTCACACGTTCGAGCCTAGTTATCATATAATGAGCATATATATAACTAATTATCCAAATAATAACTTAACAAAGTAAGTTGAGACACTTAGGAACATGTAAACACTTTATATGAGTTCACCACCCAACAAACCCCACCCTTTGGAGTTTATGGCCAAAGGACCATATCCCCTAGAGTTTACGGCCGTAAACTCCTATGGGGTGTTGGTTTTAATTCTTTTAAGTCACTTGCACATGTAGGATAGCGTCTATGTTTTTGTCTAAGGCTAAAGGGGACATTAGGCACACATTTGTGCCTTTACTTGGAGTTTACGGCCCAAGAGATGTTCCTTGGCCGTAAACTCTCTTTAAGGGGTGATTTTGATGTAGTTTACTCCCCATTCAAGTCCTAAGTATTAAAGGGTGATGTCTTAAAGCTTTAAGGGTGTTTAGAGAACTTTTAACCCTTGAAAAAGGGGTTTACGACCCAAGATCTTTCCTTGGCCGTAAACTCCTAAAACCCTATGATTTTGAAGTGTTTTGGTGTCCAAACTAACTACAAGCATTAGAGGGTAAAGGTCCTTAAGCTTTAGGAGTGATTTAGGGCAGTTATAGCCCTTAAAAAGGGGTTTACGGCCAAAGAGATATCCTTGGCCGTAAAATCCTATAACTAGGGTTTCTTGATTGATTTCTAGCCTCAAATGTTTATACATTAAGCCCTAAACAAGTTGTCTAAGAAGGAATCAGGACTAGGATGCCTTTAGGCTTCGTTTTGGAGTTTACACCCCAAGAACGTTCTTGGGCCGTAAGCTCCCGGATCTTGGATTTTAGACATGTAAACAATGTTATAAAGCATATAACAAGTGTTAAAACACATTTAGGAAAGTAGACTCACAATCCGGGATGAAAACCCGACGATCCGTCAGAGAGAAAATGGCTTTTCTCTAGTTGGAATTGTGAATAATGAACTAATTAATTTCAGAAATCTATTTATAGTCTTGAAATATTTTGACAGAAAATATTTTTATTCCGGAAGTTGGACTATAACATTATGAAACTTGGAATGTTCAAGTTTCACAGATACAGGAGCATCCACTCTCCTGATATATCCAGAAACGTAAACCCTAATGTACACAAACTTGTTCGGACAAGTCTGAGAATCACTGAAACTGGACTGGCTTCTATTGAATAGATATTGTTCGTACAAATGGAAATTTCGGGTTGTCACACTCCTTGTTCCTCAAAACCTTGATTTTACGATCTTTGATTGCCACTGGTCTCTCAGCATAATTCAGGCTCGCATCCACCTGAATATCCTCTAATGGAACCACTGTCGACTCATCGGCTATACACTTCTGCAATTGCGACACATGGAAAGTGTCGTGAATCTGCACCAACTCTGTTGGCAATTCCAAACGATAGGCTACCCTGCCTATCCCCGCGACCACCCGAAATGGACCAATATATCGGGGCCCTAACTTGCCCCTCTTCCTGAATCGAATCACTCCTTTCCAAGAAGAGACCTTCAGGAGCACAAAGTCATCGACCTGAAACGCAAGCTCGGACCGGCGTCTGTCCGCATAAATCTTCTGACGACTCTGAGCGGTCAACAACCTCTGTCTGACCTACTGGATCTGCTCTGTCGTCTAAAGTACGATCTCAGTACTGCCCATAACACGTTGTCCGAATTCTCCCCAGCAAATGGGGGTCCGACACCTCCTCCCATTCAACAGCTCAAAGGGCGGCATACCAATGCTCGAATGATGGCTGTTGTTGTACGAAAACTCTTCTAAGGGTAAATAGGTTTCCCAACTCCCTCCAAAATCTAAAACACGTGCTCGGAGCATATCCTCGAGCGTCTGAATCGTCCGCTCGCTCTATCCGTCCGTCCGCGGGTGGTATGCGGTACTGAAATGCAGCCTCGTACCCAACTCCTCGTGAAACTTCTTCCAAAACCTGGAAGTAAATCGTATGTCCCAATCTGAAACGATCGACATCGGAACCCCATGCCGCGATACCACCTCCCCACATATAACTCTGCCAACTTCACCGCAGAAGATCTCTCACTGATAGCTAGAAAATGAGCGCTCTTCGTCAATCTATCCACAATCACCCAAATTGCATCGACTCCCCTCGCAGTCCTTGGCAATTTGGTGATAAAATCCATGGTAATCTGTTCCCACTTCCATTCGGGAATCTCCAGCGGCTGCAACTTACCGTGCGGACGCTGGTGCTCGGCCTTAACCTGACGACAAGTCAGGCAAATCTCGACGAACCATGCAACATCCCTCTTCATACATGGCCACCAATACTCCTCTTTAGGTCCAAATACATCTTAGTAGCCCCAGGATGGATCGAGAATTTCGATCGATGCGCTTCTTCCACTGAAATAGTACATGTACCGCCCACAAATGGTACCCAAATCCGACCCTGAAATGTCATGAGTCCCCGACCATCCGTAACGAATTCCAATACCTGACCGACAACCCGCTCCCTCTTCTGGTTTTCTGGTCTCGCAGCCTCATCCTGGGTCCCTCGGATGATGTCCAAAATCGAAGTCATCACCGTCAACCTCATACAAACGTCTCAGATTGGGGCGCTCTCCGCCAAGTGGCTCAACGCATCGGCTACGACATTAGCCTTGCCCGGGTGGTACAGGATCTTACAATCATAATCCTTAACGACATCCAACCATCTCCTCTGATGCATATTCAGATTTGGCTGATCCATTAAGTACTTCAGACTCTTGTGGTCCGTGTATATGGTACACCGAACCCCATAAATATAGTGTCGCCAGATCTTGAGGGCAAACACCACAGCCCCCAATTCCAGGTCGTGGGTAGGATATCTCGACACATGAGACTTCAACTGCCTCGAAGCATATGCTATAACGTGTCCCCTCTGCATAAGCACCGCCCCTAATCCAGATATAGATGCATCACAGTATACCTCAAAATCCTCCATCCCTTCCGGGAGTGCAAGCACCGGGGCCTCGCACAATTTCTGATGAAGGGTCTCGAATGAGGACTGCTGTTCCGGACCCCATGAAAATGCAACACCCTTCCGGGTCATCTTGGTAAGTGGCATGGCGATCTTGGAGAAATCCTTGATAAATCTTCGATAATAACCGGCCAACCCTAGAAAACTCCTGATCTCGGAGGGTGACCTCGGCACCTCCCAACTCATCACCGCTTCCACTTTGGCCTGGTTGACCAATATCCCTTTCTGGTTAACGAGATGTCCCGGGAACTGGACCTCTCGTAACCAGAAATCACACTTGGAGAATTTGGCATAAAGCCTCTCCGATCTCAGAACTCCGAGGATCTCCCTCAAATGCTCCTTATGTTGCTCTCTAGATCTCGAATATACCAAGATGTCATCGATGAATACAATCACTAACCGATCCAGCATCGGCCTGCACACTCAGTTCATGAGATCCATGAACACTGCCGCGGCATTGGTGAGCCCGAAAGGCATCACCACAAACTCGTAAACCCCATAACGCGTCTTGAACGCTGTCTTCTGGATGTCCTCATCTCGCACCCTCACCTGATGGTATCCAGCCCTCAAATCGATCTTGGAGAACCAAGATGCTCCCTGTAACTGATCTAACAAATCATCGATCCTCGACAACGGGTAACGGTTCTTGACCGTCAGCTTGTTCAACTCTTGGTAATCAATGCACATCCAGTGTGATCCATCCTTCTTCATGACAAAAAGGATAAGCACTCCCCACGGCGAGCTGCTTGTCCGAATAAACCCCTTTCCCAACAGCTCCTGAAGCTGCGAGGATAACTCCTGCATCTCTGAAGGTGCAAGGCGATAAGGCACCTTGGCAATAGGCACGACTCCCGGAACCAAATCGATACTGAACTCCACTTGCCTCACGGGAGGTACACCCGACAACTCCTCTGGAAAGACATCTGGGAACTCACGCACTATCGGAACCTCCTCCACTAACCTTGGCCTCTCAGAATCAACCCGCATATCCATCACGTACGCCACAAAACCCTTACAGCCCTGCTGTAGACACTACTTCACCCTAGCGGCCGAACAAAACGCTGATCCAGAATGTGTACCCTCGCCGTACACCGTAAGAACTCCCCCACTAGGGTCTCGTATGGTCACCAGTTGTCGCTCACAGTCGATAACCGCACCGAATCTGCTCAACCTGTCCATGCCCACAATGACACAGACATCACCCATCGCAATAGGAACCAAGTCAATCGGGAACTCAACACCGAAAATCTCGAATACGCACCCGCGGATCACTTCCGTGGCATATATCACCCTCTCGTCAGCTGTGGAAACTCTCAGAGGCCGACTCAGCGCCTCGCGACTAACACTAATATGCTGACTAAAAGCCAAAGATACAAAAGACCAACTCGCACCCGAGTCAAATAACACCAAGGTAGGTACAAAATTCACAAGAAAAGTACCTACGCATAACATAATATAAGCATAATATCTCAATCATCAAAATAAATACACGAAAGAATACATACCAGCCACGACATCGGGTGCTGCGCGGACCTCCTCCGCGGTCAACTGAAAGGCTCTCCCTCATGCCCTCGGCGCCTCGGCCTTCACTGGCCGACTCTCGGTAACTTTGATGGCGGCAGGGGCAGATCCCTGAGGTGATCCCTGAGCTGATCCCCGTAACTGCGGACACTCCGCCTTCCGGTGTCCGGTCTGGTTGCAGTAAAAACACACTGCAAACCCCTTGGGACAGTCCGTGGCCATATGCCCCTCCTTCCCACATTTGTAGCAAGATCCAGCTCTACATACTCCATCATGACCCTTTCCGCACTTTCCACAAGTGCGGCCCTTCTGGCTCCAAAATTTTGGATCAGCGGGCTTGGCCTGCTTGGCTGCCGACTGGGACTGTACCGGTCGCCGATCCCTCCCATGAGACTCCACCTCCACCCTAGGCTGAGTCTCTAGCTCAATCTCCCTCTTCCGGGCATTTGCCTGAATCTCGGCAAATGTCCGGTACGAGGAGTTCGCAACGAAATCCCGAATGTCTCGCCTCAAGATACTCAAATATCGGCTCAGTGCCTGCTCAGGGCAGAACATCGCCCTCTCGTGGAACATCCTGGTAATCACCGTAACAGACTCAGTACCCTGCTTGAGGGTCAGAAACTCGTGGGCTAAATGCTCCCTCTCCACCTGGGGAAAGTACTCATCTCGGAACATGGTAGTAAACCTCTCCTAGGCCACTACCGCAAGCTCAGCAGGCGAAAAGTACGCTATCACAAACTTCCACCATTCCTTCACTCCCAAGCGAAGCTGGTTCAGCGCGAACCGAACTCTCAAATGCTCAGGAGATGAGCAAGTGAAGAAACACCCCTCTATGTCTGAAATCCACCTCATAGCCGCCACCGGGTCCTAGGTCTTGTCAAACTCTGTCAGTTTCGTGTTGCTGAACTCTCGGAACAGCAATGCATCACCACCCTGTGGCCTCGCAGCAGCAACAGCTGCAGTGGCCGCCGCAACAGCAGCCTCAGAAACAGCAGCATAACGCTTGTCGAAAGTCTCAATCAGCGTGCTCTTAATAGACCCAAACATCTCTGGTATCTCTGCCCTGATGGCCGCAACCACCTCCTCGTAGATGATCCGGCAGATCTCTTCATCACTAGCCCCACTGCTCTCTGGCATAAGACGTGTCCTCACCATGATCCACCTTTGAAATACAATATACGATAAATTAGAATCCATTTGAGCATACTCACACTCGACAACTCTTCCCTCCCTGATCCTTGACATTCCGAAGGTTCTTACTTGAATTGTACACCGCCCCGGTGCTTTCAGTATACACCCCAAATCCTCCTCTTCGGATCCCAAGTTCCAAGTACTCTATCACTCTGTAACAAATCTCTCATAAGCTCCTCGCTGCTACCTATTCACTCTCAAGCATCTCATAGCAGCTCACATCTCCCTAGGCTAAGGCATCGTAAATCAGGGCACTCTAGTCCTAATAGGAATACCTAGCCCGCTCTAGGAAGAGAATACATCATATCAATCTCATAAACATATAATATAAGGGTATTTTGGGAAATCACCGTTCGGGCGCTGACTGATCGTACACAGGTTTCTACTCTGAGTTTCTCTAAAAATCTATTACTTCTTTTAGAAAATTTGGTTCTCTTTTGAAAATATTTTCCAAATCGTCAGTTTGAGTTCAAATACTCCTGAAGGTGTACCCGAGTCCCTCAAACCAAGGCTTTGATACCAACTTGTAACACCGTAAAATTCAAAACAATTTTTCGCATTTTATAAAAACATAATTCATTTAATATTTGTAGAAACACCGATATTTTAAATTCAATCCATGTCATACAAAAATCCCAAGATCTCATAACATAAAATCCCATGTTGTGTACTGATCAAGTCGACGCCTTCCCACGGTCGTCACTAGTACCTTAAACAAATAACATCAAACACTGTAAGCACAAAGCTTAGTGAGTTCCCCAAAATACCACATATAACACATATTAGCCACTCGAGGCTATAACTCTGTGGGTTTGTGCACCCAAGCTCTGTGAACCTTCAGGTTCTAACTGTGTAAACATGAACATCATAAATCACATAGAATAATGCAATGCAACACATAACACATATATAGCATACAAACACTGTATCACATACTCTAGTTACCTACTCAAGGTAAAGTATAGTGAGAAGACTCACCTCGTGTATCTCGATAACTCGGAAATCCCTGAAATCATTCGTGCTCGATCCCCCGAGCTATAATCTTCCTATAATACAATATATCTCTAATTAACACTTTTACAACTAAGGTTGACTAACCCTATCAAGTCAACACTGGTCAACTCTGGTTAACGGTCAACTTTGACCAGACTCGGCGAGTGCACCAAAGCGACTCAGCGAGTCTATACGCATTCACTGACTCCCTCGGATCCTCTCTTGGCACGTCAAGTACTTCCCTAACTCGATGAGTTCCACTTGGCATGAATTGCGGGGCAACCACGACTCAACTCGCCGAGTCTCAAGAACAACTCGGCGAGTTCAGGCTTGAGCCAGCCCCATATTGACTCTCCCTGACTCACTTAGTCATCCCCCAACCCTGCAACCCTGTGAAACCCCAACCCTACTCTCCGAGTCTCAAGAACAACTCGGCGAGTTCATGCCATGCACAAACTCTATTGACCTTCTGAGGTCAAATCTGCTTTCCCAAACCATAGATTTGGCCTTCCCAAGCATGAATGTCACGTAAAGTTCGAAACTTGATGCTTGTATAACCCCCACAAGGCATCAAAAGGAGATTTGGTCCCAAAATTAACCACCTAGGTCCAATGAATCCATAATAACCCAAAAAGCTCCAATGGTTAAGGTCTCTGGACCTCTTTGAGTCCAGATCCAAGGCAGAAACTCGAAGAGGGACCATTTGCTCCACATAATCACTCTCCAAAGGGGTTATAAAACCCTAACTCTAAAGATCAACCCTAAAACTGAAGGAGATTCGAACCATTACCTCAAAATGAAGCCTCTGGACTCTGGATCTGCTAGAATCTCACCTCCTCCTTGCTCTTGCCACCTTCCTCTTGCTAAACAAAGAATACAAAGGCCCAAAAGTGACTTCCTCTCTCCCAAAACGAATTAGCTCTCTTTAGGGTTCTCTCAAGGGACTGATAACCGCAATGGGAGGCTATAAGTGCCCTTAAATAGACTCCAAACCCGGAGAATTAGGGTTTCATTAAACAGCGTGGACTCGCCGAGTCCACTCCTTGGACTCGCCGAGTCTAGACGCGAACCCGCGTCCAAATCGCGATCCTACTCAGCGAGTTTGAGCTCCAACTCGTCGAGTCTCGTCACAAAATACCAGAAATATAAGAATGAATAATACGTGGCTATCCGGGCTGTTACAAATAGGTTCCCGACAAGAGGAGATATAGTATTTTATATTGCTGACCTTGAGGATACTCTGTCCCCAACAGTCCCAATGATGCTCACACCATGGTTTCTGAGGAGGAGGCCATGGAGGATAATTCTAACGGAGCTGATGGTTAAGACTCTTCCGAGCCAACTAAGGTGGACTACACCCAAGCAACGCTAGAGCACATCAACTCTGACTATGAGTTAAATGAGGAGGAGGAGGATATTGCTACCTTAGTGGAAACATTACTGGTGCTTGGGCCAAGATTACCCTAAGGAAGACAACAATGATCCTCTCTAGGAAGAGGCCTGTATCCCCACCAACATCCTCACCACCAACAAAGAAACCTTCTGGAGACTGTTAATGGATGTATAGATTCGAGAGTGGCAACAAGAGGGTACCAAGTGTATTCACTTTGAGGTTAGGGAGTCTTCTACAACACCGGTCCACATACCGAAGATCCAAGTTGAGCTGGTTGTATAGTTATTAGTACATCGGCCTGCTCAACACTCTAACCGCATAAGGGCCTTGGACTATGAGCTATTTATATTGAGGGTGTCATTAAGACCTCTGATTAATCGGGTGGATTATCTAAAGAAGGAATGAGACATAACTAAGATGCGAATCCTACTAGTATAGGATCAGCTACATATGGTTTGTGATAAGGTGCAATTTCAACGACAGGTGATAGAGCAAGTTGTGAGTCACACAGATAGGTTGGAGCAACAGGTCGAGTGGGAGAAGATTGATGATCTCTTTTTCTGATACCTGGGTAGATTTTTGTATAGACAATTATTGTAGTTGATTGTACTGATGGTTATATACTTTGGGTTGTGAAGTTCCCACGAATGATGTGATAGTGGGACACATATACATTTTTGGGTTGATGTACCCTGAAAATCTAGCAAGTTATAGTGTACTTGCTATTTTGTAAAGCTTGTCCTACACTAACCATATATATTGGTGGTTAACTTGTAAAAACAATATGAAGTGTGTAAAATACTAGGGTTATATGAAATCAATATTTTTGTGCTACTACTGTATTTCTTGACTAACACGCATATGTTGAATCTATATGCCCAAGAATCATTATGGAGTTATATTGCTAATAATATATGATCCTATAGGGTCAAACATTTATCAAGTTGACAAATGTTGTATATTTATTATTAATACGATTATTAACTAATAACATCAATTATTGTAATTTAATTAGGGAATTATTATTGTTTTGTGAAAATAAGAATTATAAGAGAGTATAACTATTTATTATTTCATATGGTATGAATTAATAAGTCATGCACATCCTTTTGGACTAATTGGATTCTTTTGCCTTTTTCCTAAAGACAAAGTTTATATTTTACAAACTTTGAGTTTATAAAAATTGAAGAATCATTCTTATAAATAAAGAGATGGTTATGTATATATATATATATATATATATATATATATATATATATATATATATATATATATATATATATATATATATATATATATATATATATGGAGGTTGCTTGTCAACCATGATTTTAAAAGCTAGAAATACTTTAGAGTATTTTAATCTATGCCCCTTACTTTTCATGGACTAATTAAGAGTGCTTCTTGCGTGATTTTTGAGCTATTTTTTTGGTCTTATTTCTCCTCTTGAAGCATATGGCTGAAACTACTCTTATCCTTCCTCCTCTTTCTTTCTCTCATGAAGTTAGTTTGGTGGTTTAAAGCTTCCTTTAGTTGTCTCTTTTAACGCTTATTTGAGTTAAGCACTTAAAGGCTTAAGACACTAAAGAAAACAAGCAGGAACTAGCATTCCATGTGCCTTAATCTTAATGGTAGATATACATAGAGAAATCATATTCTTTCATTTTTCGTATCTTCTTCAACACCCCAAAACCAAGTGGGTTCAAAGGCTTTAAAGGGTGTCATTCTAGAAACTCTTTGGTTGCTTTTATTTCATTCTAACCTCTATTAATAGATCCTTGATGGTTTGCTTTTGTTATGAACTAGAAAAAACCTATTACTTTTAAATTCTTTTGTTGTAGTTTTTGTGAAAAACAAACTTATATTTGTATCAAAACTCATCAAAGGTTGTAGAGCCACATTTTATATGTTAGAATGATATTTTATGTTTGATAATCTTTGGTTTTTGGAAAATAACTATTGATTTTCTTTAGTTAAAAAAATCCATATTTGTCTTCTTTGGCAACTTCTTGGTAAAAATTGTTTATTTTTATATATAACCATTTTTCATGTATTTTGGTTATATAAAAGTTGTCTTATAAAAAACAAAGAGTTGTTTGTTATTACATTTGATATGTTTATGATGTGCATAAACTAGCCATGGACCATTGTGTTTGTTGTGTTGGTTGTTTTTTTAAATCGTTGTAATATTTATTTATTAATATGGTATGTAATAAATTAAATAGATTATTTTTATTGGTTTATTATGTAAAGTAATAGATTAGTATTTAGAAATAATTTATTTGTACAAAAATATAACAAGAAATGAAGATGAAGCCATTATTTGAAGACTAGAAGGTAATTTTCAGCCTTAATAATCGTACAACATTGTTAGTGACAATTTACTAAAAAGTGTTGCTAATGTTGTCAGTCATGGTTGTTGCTCCTGATGCAACACTTTCTGCAACGTTTTCTGAAAAGTGTTGCATTGTTGAATTATTTACCTTTCAATAAACTTTTCTACCTTTGCAAATAATGAAAGTTTCATCAAGTGAGATTTTCAGCAACAACATTAAAACAAGATTTTAGTCCCTTTAAATGTCCCTTAGGAATGGAAGTAATATTTTGTGTTGGCTCACAAAATATCACTAGAATTGATTGGTTTATGCACATAAGTTATAATTCATGTTATTGATGTTTATTTTATGTTATTGTATGTTATGTTTGCTGTATGAAAGTTATGAAAACTAATTTAAAATGAAATACCATAGGTATTAAACATCTATTGCTTAAAGAAATACTATAACAACACTTCTTATATCTTCAATATGAAATACCATTCGTTTATAATCACTTAATGTATTTAAAGTGACACGAATAATTGATATTATGTGTTGTGACAAAGAAAATGATTTTTGTAAACCATGTCTTCTTGTAACATCTTAGGAGTAGTGGAATAGATTCACAACTCATTCCGAAAAAAAAACACTCCCTTGTCATTAGTATGGTTCTTGTGGTGCAGGATCACTTGGTCACTTGGATCTATCTTTTGATGTTCGAGGTAGCCTTCGAATTCTCTAGTGGGATAGGGTTACCTGGTCACTGGTTGAATTTCGATTGTACAAGTTTTTGAAGTGGATAAAACATAGACCTTGCAGTCTGTTATATGATGTTTTTAAAAGAACTATTTACTTGATAAAATTTTTGAAATTATGATCACCGCAACAAATATATATATATATATATATATATGTGTGTGTGTGTGTGTGTGTGTGTGTGTGTCTGTCTATATATATATATATATATATATATATATATATATATATATATATATATATATATATATATATATATATATATATATATATATATATATATATATATATTCTCCAACAAAAAAGTGGATTAAATACTTTCATTAGACTAAGGATGCAATAGCTTATCCTTATCTAAAGGGTATGGAGTGAGCTTATCTTAGACAATAAGTTTAATCACTCTAGCATCCACTAACTACATTTATGTTGACTATCCTAAATGATTATTTAAGATGAAGTCTACTAATCCCACTAGTTGTCATTCTATAAGAAAAGTGCATAGAAAGTTCTTTTTCTAGCTAGGAGAAATTTGAAACTTTAAGTGCTAAAGATCCATAAACTAAATTCATTATAGTTTGGAATTTGTAAGTTTTCAGCTATTATTGAATCCTTTCAATAGTTAATCGGAAACTAATAAAACACATAGAGATGCATTCATGTATGATTATATGGCATGGGCTTGATTAATCTTCCTCAATATAGTTTGAAAATAAAGAGTAAGTGAGTTTTCAAAGGAGAAAACATACATGAATGAGAATCTTCTAAGATTAAAGCTAAAATCTCAAAGTAAGAATCTTCTTATATGTAGTCGACATACTAATTCTTGGAATAAATATCGATAGAGATATATCATGGTAAGTTAATGGATTAAATAAAATTGCATTGATTGTCAAAGATTATAAAGAGCTTAAGATAAAGGACTCTAAGAGAGTCATCTTGTCAAATACCACATGACATGATTTTGAGAAAAATCCTAGTGCAAAATGTTTTTGAACTAGATAACATGATTGCATTCCATATGTTGTTGCAATTGGAGTAATCACATATGTCATGATTATGCATAAAGGCCAAATAAATTGTATGTTTAGAGCATGTGGAATAGTACCAGTATAATCTGAAACAAGTCATTGTGTGACTTTTAGAAATATTCTAAAGTACTTTTGAGAACTAAATATGTATTTCTAATCCGCGGAGTATTTGAAAGAAAACTATATTTAAAGTTGTTACACGTGTGTTAACTTTCAAGTAGATTAAGATGACTCTTAGTTACAGTCACTCGTGTCCTCATTATGAACGAAGAGAAAGTTACATGGATAGTGTTTCCATGTAGATTTTAATTACAGTTACACATCAAAGTGTGACAATCCGAAAACTTTCTGTCACTGTAACCCGTTTCTGTCAGTAAAACCGTTTGTATTCCAATTAATCCGTTAACATTGGTTTAAATTAATTAAATTGGGACTTCTTATTTTGACATCATAAGTTTCCGAACACAATGAAAACACATGAAAACATCCCAAATTCTTATTTGGAAAATTTCTAGTTTCGACCACGTCGAGTTACGACAACTTAATCGGGTACGACCAAAAGCCCTGTTTAACGTCTGTATCGGGTAGAATTCCACCGGGTCTAAAAATCAAACCATATTTAAAGTTGAAAGGACCTCATTTGAAGCCATTTCACTCTCTCTCTCTCTCTACAAACTCAATCTTTCATCCAAAAATCACCCTTTCAAGCTCCAATTTGATATAGAATCCATCGTAGCTCATAGTATAACATGGTTGGCTTTCAAATTCGTGTTTAAACCATCAAAAGGGACCAAGAACTTATGTTTACACCCCAGTAATAGCCCCAAGCTGCAAACACACATAAATGCGGTTTTGGATCCCCAAACCCCTCCAAACCACTTCTGGAGCTTAGATACGACTTAGGGGCTTACATGAATGGACTTGGAACACCAAAACCTTAATATTTGAGGGGTAAACATGAGTTTATGGCCCAAGAACACGCTTGGACCGTAAACACCCATTCAAGGGCGCAAACACCTTTTAAGGTGTTAAGATGCCCCTTAAACACCTCCTAAGCCTTGGAAGAATGTCTAGAACCATCCACTTTGTGTTAGGGACCTTAAACATGAAAGAAACCATCCCCTTAAGATATTACGGTCGTAAACCCCCCAAGGAATGGTTCCTGGGCTGAAACTCCTATAAAGTGGTCAAATGGTGCTTTAACTTCCTTCCATGGCTTGTACTTTGGACTAGAAACACTTGTGCTTAACCTAGGGACACCAAAACACATAAGTAAAGAGTATATGAGAGTTTACAACCATAAACTCCTAGTTTACAGCCGTAAACGCCTTGCAATGGTCCCTTTGATGGTTTAACTTCTTCTAGTGCCCTAGAAATGAGCCTAGCATCACCCCACAAGTGTTGTTAGACCATTTAGCAACCAAGAACCCACCGCCCATGAGTTTACGGCCGTAAACTAATGGGGATATGGTCTTAGGGCCGTAATCTCATTAGGAGTTTACTCTTGAAGAACAAACTCCATATCTAGGCCCTACACACCCTTAGATGCTACCCGGATCACTCCTAACACTTGAAATGAAGTGTTTTCGTGCCTCGGAGTGTATATTCTTATCTAATTAGTAGTTCAAAGTCTATTTAGATACAATTATGTATCTCTTCATATTACATAGGAACCTCGTGTGTACTCAAGCCCCGAACTGACACTTAGCATCCAACCGACACATTTCTCGTCCGGTGAGTTCATTCCCCTACACCTTTTTCCGTGTTTTCAATGTTTTCACGGGGGAATACAAGAAAAAGTACAAGAATATCTTGTACTCAAACTTGTTATTTCACTTGAAATGTTTCATATTCTGTATGCTCTTAACACTAAAAACTGTATTAACCAACCGTTTAACCTACAGAGTTAGTTTTCAAATCGTTTGTGAAACTCGTCATAAAATGTTACATTTTACATTTCACAAATGACTTTCCACAACATTACTGTTAAAAGCATGAACCTTATGACTTTAAAAACGTCCTTGATAACACTCCCCCTAGATACGAGAGTAAAGGACTAATAACATTAAAACTTAGAACTTTAGACTCGTCCTTGATAACACTCCCCCTAGATACGAGAGTGAAAAACTAATAAAACAGAATTTCCCGTTTTATTATCTTTTAATTCATTAATCTTAATATTGGAGACATGTCCTTCTAACACTCCCCCTAGTTACGAGAGTGTAGGACTACCCCCGTAACCAGAATCTCTTGGAGGGAGAACATGACTTGAGTGTATAGATCTATACGGGATTGACAACCCCGCACCTGGATGCTAGCTATAGTCGTACCGAAAGGTCCAAGGGTGACAAAAGTCATAGAACGATATTGGCCCCGTTCCAAGCCTTATCTAGTCTATTGTATGGTTATGGAACTCGCAATTTAGATTATGAAAACTTTTCTACATACTTATTAGTTTTATATACATGTTAAAACTAATTTACTTTTCAAGGATAACCAGGCTTTCAGGAAACTTCACACAAACACTTTAAGTATGGTAGATAGTAGATACTTGTACATTACATTCAGAACTAATAACCAATTACAAACTTTTAAGGAAAATAAGGGTTTTTCCTAGGATAACTGAACTATTCATAACCAGATTGTAAGACAAATGGATAACTAAACTTTACTTATAAGAAAATATGGGATTTTCTTGGATAACACTTTTTCATAAAACCAAAGGAAACTTGTTCATTTTCAGAAACAAACCGCTTATGAACTCACCAGCTTTATGTTGATATTTTCAAAACTGCTTGTATTCTTAGGTTCACATTAGATAGGTACCACGCGATCTTTTGGAGAAGACGGAGCGTTTTTAGCAGTCACATCTTTACTTTTGTTCAAACTAATGTATAGATAAATCATGTATTTCTTTACTTTCAAACAAATGTAATTATACCTATGTAATGTAATGTTTTGTGTGTACTATGCTTACTATGTACATTGGTTGTGATACTTTACATGATGTCCTCCACCCCAGACCATTTCCGCCATCGGTTTCGGGGTGTGACAGATTCGTATCAGAGCCCTTGTTTATAGTGAACTAAGTATACCAAACCTTACATGGTATAAGACTATAAACATTAAAGGGCTCGAAGTGCTTAGAACTAAGAGTATACTTTAAAATATAAGTATTTTTCAAAAGTATACAAAAATACCTAAACGTCGGAGATCGTAACCTTGAGTAGAACAAAACATAAGTAATTGGGTGTTGTGCGTTGTGGTTAAACCTGGGCAGTTATGTAGTCGTATCTAGGGTCGATATAGGCGGATCAACTATATTCATTCGAGACACGGCCAACATGTGCTTGGGAGTGACTATGGTGTGCAGTATGCCTAAAACTTACCTAATATCCAAACAATGATTCATCATTGCAGCGAAACATAAAATACTATGGGAGTATTTTAGCCAAAGCCGGTTAAGTTATAGAAATTCATCCTGAGTGTTTCTACTCATTCCTTCCTTAGCGATAGTTTATCTTCTTTGATAACTCTTTCATGTTTTATCGCTTAATAGAACTTTATATCTGTCATAATGAGATATCTCTTGTTCCATATCTCTTGATTAGATTCAAAGGAGTTATGATTCTCTCTTTCCTGGCTATTTTAGATCAAGATGCCTCCAAAGAAAAGACCCAGCTCAAAGAACAACAATCCTCCTCCACCACCACCTCCCCCTCCATTTGATCCTGCCATGTTTCAAGCAGCTGTTAATGTTGTTGTGGCTGCTACCATATCACAAATGAACCTCGGTGGTTCCGGCGAGCCAGGAGGTGGTATTCAACCTCAAAACTAGGAAGGTAGTCAGGAACACCGGAAGGAGTGTTCCTACAAGGACTTTATGAACGCAAAACCCACGCCCTTCAATGGCACTGGAGGTGTCCTTACCCTAACCCAATGGTTCAAGAAAATCGAATCTATCTTTGAAATTTGTGGCTGTTCAGAATCCGACAAGGTGAAGTTCACCGCCTGTACGTTCACCGACAAAGCCCTGACTTTGTGGAACGGCCGAGTCAAATCCTTAAACCTACCTCAGGGCGAAATGCAAAAGCTAGAGCATGAACTCTGGAACCTGAAGATGAAGGGTTCCGATATCGCCGCTTACACTTCAAGATTTGATGATTTGGCTCTTCTCTGTCCGGGAATGGTTACCACTGAGAGTAAAAAGATTAAGAGATTTATCTGGGGTTGACCCAGCCAACCAAGGGTAACGTTTTAGCTGCGAAGCCAGACACCTACGATAGCGCTAAATGCCTAGCGCAGACTTTGATTGATCATAGTGATGACCTTGAAGAAGCGGCCACCACGCCTAAGCCAACAAAGAGGACTGGTGAGAAAAGGAAATTCTGGAAAAAGAACAAGAGTAAGTCTTCGCAGGAGTCCTCGAAGAAGCAGCAAACTGTGGCAGTCCACGCTGCTACTACCCCTGTTGTTGTTTTTGATGTCGGATCCACAGCCCAAACACCTTCCAGTAGGTATGTTGGTACCCTTCCCCGATGCGACAAGTGTAACTTCCACCATAACCCCGGCACCTTCCGTGATCTGTCATGCTCCAACTGTGGTAAAAAGAGGCATACGATTCGATTCTGCAAAGCACCAACCCAATCAACAAATCAATCTTCTGGAGCGGGTGTCGGTCAGGCCTGCTACAGATGTGGTGAAATCGGGCATTTCAAGAGAAACTGCCCCAAGGTAGCAACAACTGGTAACACCCGGAGAGTCCTAGCTATGGGACGAGAGGAGGCAGTCACCGATCCCACCGTTGTCTCGGGTACGTTCCTTCTCAACAACTCTTATGCTAGTTACCTTTTCGATTCTGGTGCTGAAAGAAGTTTTGTTAGCCATTCATTCAAACATCTTATTAAACATAATCCCCAACCATTAACCGAAACATTTACTTTCGAGATGGCTAATGGTGAGAAAGAAAGCGCTATCCACATATTCATAGGATGTACCCTTACCCTGAACGATCACTCTTTTTCCATCGACCTAATGCTAGTTTCCATAAAGAGCTTTGATGTTATCATTAGCATGGATTGGTTGAGTCCCAATCATGCTGATATCCTTTGTTATGAAAAATCCAGCCATCTTAATCTCCCCTCTGACCAGACTCTGATGATCTACAGCGATAAACTTAGTTCCAATCTTCACATCATATCTTACATCAAAGCTCAAAAGCTTCTATGAAAGGAGTGTCACGCATTCCTAGCTCATGTAATCAACGAGAAATAGGAAGTTAAAGACCTCGAGAGCATCCACGAAGTCTGAAACTTTTCTGATGTCTTTCCCAAAGAGCTCCCGAGAATTCCTCCCGAACGTCAAGTCGACTTTCGCATCAACCTAATTCCTGGAGCCAATCCTGTATCCAAGTCTCCGTATCGATTAGCCCCGGCAGAAATGCAGGAGTTATCCAGTCAGCTTAATGAGTTGCTTAACAAAGGGTTCATCAGAACGAGTTCCTCACCTTGGGGACCCCTAATTTTAATTGTGAAGAAGAAAGATGGATCCTTTCGAATGTGTATAGACTACCGTGAGTTGAACAATTTGACCGTCAAAAACCGTTATCCTCTTCCTCGAATAGATGACCTTTTCGATCAACTTCAGGGAGCTAGTTACTTCTCGAAGATATACCTTAGACCAGGGTACCATCAGCTTCGAGTTCACGAGAATGATGTTTCCAAGACAACATTCAGGACTCGATATGGACACTACGAGTTCGTAGTGATGCCCTTCGGTTTAACCAATAAACCGGAGGTGTTCGTGGACCTGATGAACCAGGTGTGTCGTCCTTTTCTGGACAAGTTCGTCATTGTGTTCATTCACGACATACTTGTCTATTCCCGAAGCGAAGAAGACCACAAACAACACTTGAGGTTAGTGTTGGAAACACTTAGAACGGAGAGACTGTACGCGATGTTCTCCAAATGCGAATTCTAGATTCGGAAGGTGGCTTTCCTTGGTCACGTAGTAAGCGAGGAGGGTATACACGTGAACCCATCCAAAATCAAGGCGATAGAGAATTGGTCAGCATCGAAGACACCCATAGAAATCCGTCTATTCTTGGGTCTCGTTGGCTACTATCGCAGGTTCATCCAGAATTTTTCCAGAATCGCCAATCCCTTAACTACTCTGACACAGAAAGGTGTACCCTTTTGTTGCAGTGAGAAGCAAGAAACAACATTTCAAACGTTGAAGCGAGCCTTGTGCAACACACTTATCCTGTCCCTGCCCGAAGGAACAGAGGATTTCGTTGTCTTCTATGATGCGTCTTATCAGGGCTTAGGTTGTGTGCTAATGCAGAGAGGAAAAGTTATTGCTTATTCCTCAAGACAACTTAAGGCACACAAAGTTAACTATACGACTCTCGATCTGGAGTTAGGAGCAGTGGTCTTCGCACTGAAGATTTGGAGACATTATCTTTACGGAACTAA
Organism: Lactuca saligna; assembly: GCF_052625555.1. Classification (NCBI taxonomy): domain Eukaryota; kingdom Viridiplantae; phylum Streptophyta; class Magnoliopsida; order Asterales; family Asteraceae; genus Lactuca; species Lactuca saligna. Next base: position 103,651,013 of record NC_136418.1, on the reverse strand, counting down.
GTGCACGATCTTCACTGACCATAAAAGCCTGCAACATATCTTCAATCAGAAACACTTAAACATGAGGCAACGACGATGGGTAGAGCTACTCAATGACTATGAGTGCGAAATCCGCTACCATCCTGGCAAGGCTAATGTGGTAGCAGATGCCCTTAGCCGAAAAGAGAGTTCAATCCTCAAGGTGAAGAAATTGATGAAGACTATCCATTCCCACTTATCCGCACAGATTTGAGAAGCCCAGTTAGAAGCCCTAAAACCAGAAAAAAAATGTCGAACGAAGCCTTGAGAGGAATGGAGAATAAACTTGAGATCAGAAGTGACGGAGTCTACTGTTTCATGGATATAATCTGGACCCCAAAGTTTGGAGGTTTCAGAGAAGTTGTTATGAACGAAGCTCACAAGACCAAATACTATGTTCACCCAGGTTCGGACAAGATGTACCTGGATCTCAAGAAACAATACTGGTGGCCATACATGAAAGCTAAAATTGCAACCTTCATGGGCAAGTGCCTGACTTGCGCCAAGGTAAAGGTCGAGTATCAAAAGCCCTTGGGTCTACTCCAGCAGCCCGAGATACCTGAATGGAAATGGGAGATGATTACTATGCATTTCATCACCAAGTTACCCAGATCTCCGAGTGGGTACGATACCATTTGGGTAATTGTCGACCGATTGACAAAATCCGCTCACTTCCTTCTGATTAAGGAATCATTCAAGATGGAAAGACTTATGCGAGTCTACATCCAAGAGATAGTCCGACTGCACGGTGTGCCTATATTCATTATCTCCGATCGATATAGTAGGTTTACCTCAAGGTTCTGGCAATCCCTTCAGAAATCTCTTTGAACCAAGTTGGACATGAGTACAGTTTATCATCTGCAGACAAAAGTAAAGAATGAGAGAACTATTTAAAACTTGGAAGACATGCTGAGAGCAAGTGTCATCGATTTCAGAAAGTCGTGGGACACCAAAACACTTGTGCTTTGGACTAGAAACACTTGTGCTTAACCTAACGTCCTTCCATGGCTTGTACTTTGGACTAGAAACACTTGTGCTTAACCTAGGGACACCAAAACACATAAGGAAAGAGTATATGAGAGTTTACAGCTGTAAACTCCTAGTTTACAGCCGTAAAATCCTTGCAATGGTCCCTTTGATGGTTAAACTCCTTCCAATGCCTTAGAAATGAACGTAGCATCATCCCGCAAGTGTTGTAAGACCATTTAGCAACCAAGAACACACCACCCATGAGTTTACGACCGTAAAATCATGGGGATATGGTCTTAGGTCCATAATCTCCATTAGGAGTTTACTCTTCAAGTAGAAACTCCATATCTAGGCCCTACACACCCTTAGATGCTACCCGGATCACTCCTAACACCTGAAATGAAGTGTTTTCGCGCCTCGGAGTGTATATTCTTATCTAATTAGTAGTTCAAACTCTAATTAGATACAATTATGTATCTCTTCATATTACATAGGAACCTCGCATGTACTTAAGCCCCGAACTTACACTTAGCATCCAACCGACACATTTCTCGTCCGGTGCGTTCATACCCCTACACCTTTTTCCGTGTTTTCAAAGTTTTCAGGGGGGAATACAAGCAAGAGTACAAGAATATCTTGTATTCAAACTTATTATTTCATTTGAAATGTTTCATATTCTGTATGCTTTTAACACTGAAAACTGTATTAACCAACCGTTTAACCTGCAGAGTTAGTTTTCAAATTGTTTGTGAAACTCGTTATAAAATGTTATATTTTACATTTCACAAATGACTTTCCACAACATTACTGTAAAAAGCATGAACCTTATGACTTTAAAAACGTCCTTGATAACACTCCCCCTAGATACGAGAGTGAAGGACTAATAACATTAAAACTTAGAACTTTAGACTCGTCCTTGATAACACTCCCCCTAGATACGAGAGTGAAGGACTAATAAAACAGAATTTCCCGTTTTATTATCTATTAATTCATTAATGTTAAGATTGGAGACACATCCTTGTAACACTCCCCCTAGTTACGAAAGTGTAGGACTACCCCCGTAACCAGAATCTCTTGAAGGGAGAATGTGACATGAGTGTATAGATCTATACGGGATTGAGAACCTCGCACCTGGCTGTTAGCTATAGTCGGACCGAAAGGTCCAAGGGTGACAAAAGTCATAAAATGATATTGGCCCCGTTCCGAGCCTTATCTAGTCTATTGTATGGTTATGGAACTCGCAATTTAGATTATGAAAAAATTTCTACTTACTTATTAGTTTTATATCGTGTTAAAACTAATGTACCTTTCAAAGATAACCAGGCTTTCAGGAAACTTCAAAGAAACATTGTAAGTATGGTAGATACTTGTACGTTACATTCAGAACCGATAACCAATTACAAACTTTTAAGGAAAATATGGGTTTTTCCTGGGATAACTGAACTGTTCATAACCAGATTGTAAAACAAACGGATAACTAAACTTTACTTATAAGAAAATATGGGATTTTCTTGGATAACACTTTTTCAGAAAACTAAAGGAAACTTGTTCATTTTTAGAAACAAACCACTTATGAACTCACCAGCTTTATGCTGATATTTTCAAAACTACTTGTATTCTCAGGTTCACATTAGATAGGTACCCCGCGATCTTTTGGAGAAGACGGAGCATTTTTAGCAGTCACCTATTTACTTTTGTTCAAACTAATGTATAGATAAAATCATGTATTTCCTTACTTTCAAACAAATGTAATTATCCCTATTTAATGTAATGTTTTGTGTTTACTATGCTTACTATGTACATTGGTTGTGATACTTTACATAACGTCCTCTGCCCCGGAACGTTTCTGCCATCGGTTTCGGGTGTGACACAAAGTTAGATTACATTGTGGTTTGGAGAACCACATACAAAGAGACTTAATGTATATTTCACAATGATTATGAGTAACCCCACTACTCAGGTATTGTTGTCTAAGTCATATTTAAGGATGTTGTACATTATCAATAATTTTCTTTATAGATGCGTTATATAATATATATATATATATATATATATATATATATATATATATATATATATATATAACTAAAAATATTTGTATTCGCAAAGTTTATACAAATCAAGTTTGATAAATCTACTTAACAAAGCTCCTTCATTAGCTAAAGCAGGAAAGTCAAGCTGGTGCTATAGGGTCTTGTTGATATAAGTAGATGTATTTGATTAAAATTTAGTATTTGGATATTGAAACAGTACAAGCAACATATATTTTAATGAATTGATATATTGGATATAAGTCTTTCGTTGAATAATTGTTATGTAATATATTAGCATATTTAAATTCTTAACTAACTAGGTTATGCTAAATGTCCATAGTTGTGGGAGCATCTATGAGGTAAGACTAATATGAGTATATTAGTGGACTCTCATGGATACAAGAATAGCTAGAGTTGCTACCAACTTCATAGGTACTTGATTAGGAGAATAAGTATTAGAATTAACCTGCATCAAAATCACTTTATGGATCGTAGTCAAGAGTGATATTTTGATCAAGGTTGTATCTTTGTATATTTAGACTTGAGATACACATTTGGGACTTGAAGTGTAGGGATTTTTGTGCTTTTACATGGCTTAACGTTGTTACGTTAAAGGTAGTTATAAGGGTCATTGTTGGGTATGAGATGAACTACATTAATGGGCATATGTAGTTGAGATGGGATTTGTCCCTCTTATTCATTCAGAGTTAGACATCTATGGCCTTAGTAAAAGTTGAACACCCAATGAGATTGATGGCGATCCATATCTCATGTTCGACATGATGTTTGAGACAAAAGAATAGTTGATACCACACCTTTAGTTACAATTGTAGCTTAGAGCTCCTAGAATTGGCTATTGATGAGATGTCACCCTTCATATGTTGTTAGGGGCAGTAGCCCGTTCCTAGAGGTCAGTTATTGTCTATGTCAGACTACAATGAATCTTGTGAAAATACGATATTGTTGAATCTATATGCCCAATAATCATTATGGAGTGATATTGCTAATAATATATGATCCTATAGGTTCACACCTTTATCAAGTTGGCACATTTTGTATATTTTTTTATACACATGATTATTAATAAATAATATCAATTCTTTTAATTAATTAGACATTAATTATTTTTTTGTGAAAATTATAATTATTAGAGAGTATAATTAGTTATTATTTCATATGGTATGAATTAATAAGTCATGCACAACCTTTTGGATTAGTTGGATTCTTTACCCTTTTACCTAAAGACAAAGTTTATATTTTATAAACTTTCTGTTTATAAAAATTGAAGAATCTTTCTTATAAATAGTGGTATGGCCGAATATACATACACACACAAATATATATATATATATATATATATATATATATATATATATATATATATATATATATATATATATATATATATATAAGATTGGAGGTTTATTTTCAACCTACATGCGTTTTATCCCATGCCTCCAAAGGCTAGATATATTTTAGAGTATTTTAATCTAATGCCCTTACTTTGCATGGACTATATACGAGTGCTTCTTGCATGGTTTTTGAGCTAGTTTTTTGGTCTTATTTCTCCTCTTAAAGCATATGGCAAAAATTCCTCTTGTCCTTCCTCCTCACTCTCTTTTGAAGTTAGTTTGGTGGTTTAACGCTTCCTTGAGTTTTGTTCTTTATTGCTTATTTGAGTTAAGAACTTAAAGGCTGAAGATACTTAAGAATACAAGAATAAACTAGAATTCTAAGTGCCTTACCCTTGATGGTGGATACACATACAAAAATCATATTCTTTGATTTTTGCTATCTACATCAACACCCCAAAACTAAGTGGGTTCAATGGCTTGAAAGGTTGTCATTATAAAAACTCTTTGGTGCTTTTTAATTAGTTCGAACCTCTATAAATGGATTCTTAATGATTTGGTTTCCCTATGAACTAAAAATAAACTTTTTGTTTTTAAAGTCTTCCATTGCGGTTTTTGTGAAAAACAAACTTATATTTTGTATCAAAACCGATCCAAACAATAACTCACTACGTTGAAGGCAACACATATATGAATGCAAAAAGCTAACTGGCATCTCGATACTAACTTTAGGACTAAGAAATGGAACCACCAAGATTCACTAGGTCTAACCATGGATCCCTTGTAGAACAAGATGCCCAGTCTACTCAAAACAACCCACTTATGGGCTTGACAGCTATAGAGGCCTTGGTAGCATAACGAACCATTGATGCTATGGAAGCTCTCATAGCCAACTTCAACACATGATCTAGACTAGGAGTAGGAGATGATAACTCCCAGGAGGAAACCGAAGTGCTCTAAGGGATTGCACCTATAAGGACTTTATGACTACTTGCACCTTTATAGATGCAGCATTATCCTAGTGGAATGGTCACACTAGCATTCTAGGAATAGCCAATGCAAACTCAAGGTCATGGGCAGAGGTTAAGCAAATGATGATCGAGGAGTATGGTCATTGAGAAGAAATGCAGAAATTAGAGCAGGAGTTGTGGAACTTAACGATGACTAACACAAACATAATAACCTACACCAATTAGTTTAATGATCTTGCAACTCTCTGTCGCAGTTTTGTGACTCTTAAGCACAAAAAGTCAGGGTGATAAATTTGGGGATTAGCTCAGCACATCCAAAAATTGGTCACTACTTGTCAATCAACTACTTACGATAGTTCCAAGAGGTTAGCATTCAGCTTAACCAACTAGGATATTATACAAGAATCTTTGGTTCAGTGATTTGACATCCCGAGATCCGGATAAAATAAGCAAAAGTCCAGAGATGGATTCAACGGAAACTCAAAGAAAACCCTGAACAAGTGGTAGGAGACTGTAAGGGTATATGTCGTCACTCCAGCTCGAGCCCCGGTAGCAGCCCCCGCACCCAAAGGATAATATGGGGGTAAACACCTGAAATGCAACTTATGCTAGGTCCATCACTCTATCAATTTCAAAAATTATAGTAAGAGGAATACGAAGGGGCATATCGTGAAGTATTGCAAGGAACCAGCAGTCGTGCCTACAACAGCAAAAAAAACCAGGGGATTGTTACCACACTAGAGAATTGAGCATTCTTTGAATGTGGGATAATAGGGAACATCATGAGAGATTTCCTGAAGTTGTGGAATGGTGGAGGGAATGGTAGAGGTTGGGCATTCATAGTACATGTCATATTGATATACTCACAAATAGAATAAGAACATGATAACGCCTATGAATCATTCTGGAATTGATAAGGAAAGAGAAATTGTATGCCAAATTCTCAAAGTGTGAGTTTTGGATAAGGGAAGTACATTTTCTTGGCCAATTAGTAAGCAAATAGGGCATCCACATAGACCCTTCCAAAATCAAGGCAATAAAGAATTAGGAAGCATCTACAACTCCAACAGAGGCACACCAATTTCTAGGATTGGTTCGTCACTATTAGAGATTTATAGTAAATTTCTCCAAAATAGCTAAGCCCCTCACATCACTAACACGTTCAAATAGGAATAAATCTAGAAGTTGTGTTCAATAAATTGAAACACATGATGTGCAGTGCACCAATTCTTTTACTCCTAGAAGGAACCAAATACTTTTTCGTCTATTGTGATACATCACACCAGGGCATAGGATGTGTAATTATACAAAGAGATAAAGTGATCACATACAATTCACGTCAACATAAGGTGCATGAGAATAATTACAATACCCATGATTTAGAATTGGGAGTTGTAATTTTCACCTTAAAGATCTGGAGACATTACTTATATGGCACAATATGTACCATATACACCTACCACAAGAGTCTTCAACACATTTTCAATCAAAAGGAACTCAATATAAGACAAGGAATATGGCTAGAGCTTCTGAATGACTACTAGTCTGAAATCTGATATCATCCAAACAAGGATAAGATGGTAGTCAACGCCCTAAGAAAAAAGGAACGAGCCAAATATCACAGAGTGAAAGAACTCACCCTTACAATTCTATCAAACCTTCTTGCCTAAAACGGAGAAGCACAAATAGATGACCTTAAGGAATAAAACAAGGCAGAGGAATACTTGCATGGAATGGGGAATTAATTTGATTCCAAGGATGATGGAACCCTATGTTTCATGGACAAAATCTGGGTGCTAAGGTTCAGTGATATCAGGTGTTTGGTTTTGGACAATGCTCAAAAAATAAGGCACAGGTTCACTAAATATCTCATAAGATGTACCTTGACTTAAAGAAGGGGTATTTGTAGTTGAACATGAAAGCATATATCGCCACCTAAGTGAGAAAATGCTTGACCTTTTCTAAGGTCAAGAAAAAGTACCCAAAACCGTCATGTCTACTACATAAAGAAGATATTAGGATAATAATCAATAAAAGAAATGGACAAAATGGAGAAGCTAGCCATAACTTACATTAAGGAAATCGTTCGACTACACAACACAGCGATATCCATTATCTTGGTTAGAGATAGCCGATTTACATCTCAGTTCTGGAAAACTATACAAACGCTGGTGGATATTGGAGATGTGTGGGATACTTACCTACCATTGCTTGAGTATTCCTATAATAATAGCTATCATACCAGTATAAAGGTTGCAACCTTAGAAGAACTTTATGACAAAAAGTTATATTCGCCATTATGCTGGGCAGAAGTCAGTGACACCTATTTTTCAAAGAAACTCGCAGGAGAGACCACGCTAATAGGACCACAAATTATACATGAGACCACCGAGAAGATCATGTAGATCAGAGAGCAATTGAGGAGCGCTCGTGACCGTCAAAAGAAATATGTTTATTTTTGATGAAAACCCCTTAAATTTCAAATTGGAGATAAAGTCATGTTGAGAGTGTATCCTTGTAAAGGAGTAATAAGATCTGGAAAATGGGGAAAAATTAACCTAAGATACGTAGGACCCTTCGAGATCCTTGATAGAGTATATCCCGTAGCCTGCCGACTCATATTTCCCCAGAAACTCATCAGTGTGCACGATGTATTCCACATGTCAAACCTCAAGAAATGTCCTTTGCGGACACGTTTGTAGTACCTCTTAAAGAGATACAGCACAACAAGAAACACATTTTCATCAAGGAGTTGGTCGAGATTATGGATCAACAAGTAAACAAACTTAAATAGGGTCGTATTTCCATTGTTAACATAAGATGGAAATATAAGAGAGGTCTAGAGTACACATGGGACATGCATACAAAATGAAGAGCAATTACCCTCACTTGTTCGAGAACATCCCGACTGTGAGCTAAATTTCGGGTCAAATTTTCCTTTAATTGGGGGAGGATGTGATAACTCGAAAAATGCATTACTTATATTACAACATTGTCAGCACCATGTTATAGGAAAACAATGTAATGATTCAACATACATAAATAAATATTTTTTATTTCGTCCGTAATTACGTCAGAATTTAGGCTCAAAATTTAGTGCACAAAAATCGTGTCACCTTGTGAGCACGTTTACATTTTTAGAATATACGCATCGCTGTGATTCCAAAAATACAAACTTTGTAAAAATATGACTTAGCATGGAGGAGATATGATTTTTGTGATAACTAAAAATTTACTGCACATAAAAAGTTACAATGTCAAAAACTACGAGAACAGTAGACTTTTAGTAGAAGTCATCAAAAGGAGAAACATAGTACTACTGGAACTAGGATTTTTAAGACAAAGAATGCCTAAGATGGAAACCATATGTGAGATTTATGATTTCCATGCCACTAATTCCCGAGCGCCTCCAGAGTTCTAGAATTATGAATTCTACCCTAAATTAATGGTTTCACACATCAAGGGTGAGTTCACAACCCCATTTTGTTGTTTTCAAACCTTTTACAGGGGAATACACATTATAAAATATCACTTTAATAAATACTACTGGCGGTATAAACTAGGTATTATGATTATGCCTAGAACATTAGGATTATATTATGCCTAATAGATACCATGCTCAACTTTTTGGGATAAAATTATGCATAGTTGTCATGTTGACTCTCAGTGAGAGAAAACATTAGACCTAGTTGTTATGTTGGCCATTTTCAAGGAATTTTTTTTCTCTAGTCATCACTATAGGCAAAATTTTGATATGCTTAGTACCTAGTGGTTACTCTGGTCAAATACCCGACTACGCAAAAGATTCTAAGTTATATATATATATATATATATATATATATATATATATATATATATATATACATATATATATATGAGATAATACATACATACATACACACACACACACATATATATATATATATATATATAAATAAAATAAGTATCTTGTATAAATACAATAATGAATAATAACTCGATTGACTAGGGGAGGCCCCGACAAACAAGTGTTAAATGAGACACAATTCATCCCTAGTTGAATAACATTTAGTTGTAAAGCCCCATGCCTATAATTATTAAATCTTAACTGATCAGGAAAGATATGTATAGATCTATATGTAGTTGACACCACCACCTGCTATTACTACCTATAACCAGATGTCATTCGATGCATGCATAACTATCTAAACATGGACGACGTCACATGAAGCGTCGGGATACTAGGCTGACAAAAACAGTCATAGCTCGTTTATACGAACTCATCATAACATTGTTAAACTAATCTATCTTAAAACTACTATTATGGAATAAATCTAAGAAAGTAGTGATAAAACACAACTCAAGTATGCGAATTTAGGAAAACCACAACCCAGACATAACCAACTCTACAGAACATTTTAAAGTATACAAAACCTTTGAAATTACCAATGTTACATTGACCTTTCAAACCACATGTATTCTTAGGATAATGAGTCCTGAAGGAGATAAGCAGGATTTAGGTGATACAACAAGAGGCCTATGTATTTTATTATTGTAATTTGATTTTGTATCGTATATGTACCTTGAACACATGTGTAACTTATATTACTTAATGAATAAAAATTAATGTTTGTATAATATTTGGATACTATTCATTGTGACTTTGTATGTATGATCCAACATCCTAACTTTGCACAACCCGATGTTTCGGCCACCGATATGGGCTGTGACATACCTGAATTGACCTCAATTGTTTAGAATGATAATTCTGATTCATGTTAGAATTATTTATGGTCTAAACCGATTGATAAATTTGAGGCAACAAAAGGTCTTTCAGAGAAGACATCTTGGAAAACAACAGGAAGATATATTCCACTACTTCTGACTGATGTGAACATATCACATACGGAAAATGAGATAGAAGAATCTGAAATACGAAAAGCAACTCGAAAGAAGTTGTTGGAAAAAACTTGAAAGGGAAATAAAAGTTCAAAAATATACAAAACCAATAAGATAAATTAAACAAAGAAAAGAAAAAAGGCAATGAATACATTATACAAAAGGAATTTGAGAGAAAGAAAGATGTTTTGGAAACAAAAAAGAAAAATCATCATATTCTATTAACAATCAAAAAAATGTTGCTTCTTCTTCTTTACCTCTAAAGAAAGACCAAAAGTGTATTAATTCATCAAGATCTTTTGGTCAAAAATGTTATACATCACAAGTAAAAAAACACAAAGTCTCATTTTGGTCCCAATTCATTTTATTCGAAGAACTTAAAATTAACAAACCAATTCCAAAACAAGTGTTTGTTCAAAAGAAATCAATTTCGAATCAAGATGCTATTTTCAAGAATTATGAGGCAAAATTGAAGGCAAAAGAAAAAGAATTTTTGAATAGAGTCAATAAAAAAAAAAGCATATCTTCAAAAGAAAGTCCCCTTTGTTAAAATAAATATTTGCGATGCCAAAACTTCATTTTTCAAGAAAACGCTTGATGAGAATAAAGTTTTGAATATGTAATCCTTTTGGATTAATATGTCTAAGATTTATCCTTTTTCTGTCTCAACTCAAAAATCTTAAAAGGGCCCGAGCTGGTTTGGGTTCTTAAAATTGTGTAATTTTGTAAGTAATGCGTAACGAGCAGTATGATTCGGAATGCTATATAGATAGTGGTTTCTCGCATCACATGACAAGAAGAAAATCACAATTATGGGAATTTTAGAGTTTAAAGGATGTTGGAAGAGTAAAATATGGAAAAAAAATGCGAATAATAACCAATGGAGAATTTACCATTCACTAGGTAGCATATGTGGAAGGTTTGTAACACAACTTAATAAGTGTTTCTCAACTTGTTGTAGATTCTGGTCTGAAAGTCTCGTTTGATGAAGAAGGTGAAGAAATTATCAATAAGCAAACTCAAAAAGTGATTCTAAAATCAAAAAGGAAATGCAAAATGCATCCTCTTAACATGAAATCAATTCAACTAAAACCATCAGTTTTTTTGCTTGTGAAAGCTTCTTCGGATGAAAGCTAGTTATGGCACATGAGATTTTCATATCTTAACTTTAAAGATATCTACAACCTTGTTCTTAGTGATCTTGTACGAGGTCATCCACTTCTCAAGTTTGATAAATAATATTTCTGTGCAGCCCGTGAAATGGGAAAACAAAGTAGAAAGAGTCATTCTTCAATTTTGAATACAAACATCATTGAGCCACTCGAACTGATTCATATCGATTTATGTGGTCCATCTTCAATTAAAAGTATTGGTGGTAAAAAAAATATGTTTTGGTTTTTGATGATAACTTCTCTTGATTTACTTGGGTATTTTTTTTTTCTTAAATAGAAATATGAAACTATGCAAAAGTTGATGGATTTGGTGAAGCAGATAGAGTTACAGTCGCGAAAGACAATTCAGAATATCAAAAGTGACAACAAAATTGAATTGAAAAATAAAGTATTTGCAGAATTGTTGAAAAACAAAGGAATTAGTCAAAATTTTCTATCACCTTACGCTCAACAGGAAAATGGTGTCGTCGAAAGGCAAAATTGTTCTTTATGTGATGCTGCAATAACAATATTATCCTTTGTGAAACTTACTTTATATTTCTAGGCTGAAGCAGTTAGATTTGCATGATTTACACAAAATCATTCATATATCAATAAGATATTTCTTATTAGTCCTTATGAGATCTTAAACAATCGCAAGCCTAACGTTAAATTTTTCCACATCTTTAGCTCTAGGTGTTTTTTTTCAATTCAAAAGAAAATCACAACAACTCGATGTTAAAGCTGATGAAGGGATTTTCTTGGTTGTTCTCTAACTTCCAAAGCTTACAGAGTTCTCAACAAGAAATAGAAGCAAATTGAGGAAAGCTATTATGCGACTTTTAATGTCAAGTTTGTTAAGCCTTCTCAACAAAAACCCATTTTTCAATGTGGCGAGATCTTTCCATCTATTCGCAATCGATTCCTCTCATGTCTTAACACAAGGATTTTATGTATCTCTTTGTTGAACTAGAAATTGAAATTAATTCCAATGCAAAAGTGAAAGATAATCAAGAAGATGAGTTGTTGAAGCTTGTTGATGTAGCAATTGAAAAAGTATAAATTCATGAAGAATAATTTTCTCATGAAACATTTACTTCACATGCACTTTGTGTTGAGGGGGAGAATCTAGAAAAACTTGATTTACAAATCTAGTGAATAAGTTTTTACTTCAATTATGAAATTCTATGATACTAAAAATTTACAAGAAACTAATATATTTGGTAATGATCTTGCGCAAGGGAGAATATAGATGACGATCACTGCTAAGGGGAGAACTATGTTTCTGCTCCTAATGTATAAAGGGGTAATCTTACAAATAACAAAACGGATGATCAATCGGAATTTGAAAAAGTTAATGTTGAAATCAATCCTGAATATGATATGAACTATCCACCATTGATGAAATGGACAAGGGATCATCCATGAACTAAAGTTCTTGGTGATACATTTTCAATAGCTCTTAATCACGCTCAACTTAAAGAAAAATAAAGTCTTTTGTCTGATATCTTGAAATTTGTATGTTTTGTTTTTCTATTTCCAAAATCAAGCTTAAAACTGTCAAAACTGTTCTTGATCATGCAGATTGGGTCAAAGCGACACAAGATGAACTGAATGCTTTTGCATGAAACAAAGTATGGTGATTGATTCCAACGCCACGAATGTGTCTATTGTAGGATTAAAGTGGGTATTTAAGAATAAAATAAATAAAGAAGGTAATCTTGTAAGAAACAAAGCACATCTTATGGTTAAATGATATTGTCAACAAGAATGTATGATTACGAAGAGACATTTGCACCTATTGCGAGATTAGATTCATTTCACATTTTCCTTGCATATGCAACACACACAAAATTAAAAGTATTCTAGATGGATATCAAATGTGATTATCTAAATGGGGAACTTGAAGAAACTTTCTATGTTGAATCACCACCAGATTTACGTAGATATAGGATTGAACGCAAAAAATAGGACATGTGGATGTCAATTCTTGGACAGGAAACTTGTTAGTTGGAAATCAAAGAATCATACTTGTGTTTCTTTATCAACTCTAGAAGCTGAATATATTGTAGCTACTTCATGCACTTCACAAATTATTTGGATTCAAAGTCAACTACAAAAATATGGGATATGTATGAAGAATATATTGTTTTACTATGATTCAAAAAGTGCTATAAGAATATGTCAAAATCAAATACAACATTCTAAAACAAAACATATTGTTTTGCGATATCACTTCATCAAAGTTTACATCTAGGATAGGAACGTCGAAGTTCATTTTTTTTTGATCAGCAGATCTGTTAGTAGATATATTTATTAAAGCCTTACCTAAAACAACATTCAATTGAATATTACATGGGTTGGTATGATTGGAGGTGGCTCAGTTTCAAAATCTTCTTGAAAAATGACGAGCTGCGAAAAGGTAATATTCATCTGTGAATGGTTCCAAACTTCGCAGGTAATCACAAAGTTACAAATTGGTGTGAGAAGGTTACCGTTCATCTGCAAACAGTTTCGAGCTTCGCAGGCAATCAGAAAATACCAAATTTTACGAGATGATCATTGTTCGTCGGCGAACAATTGCAAGTTTCGAATGTGATTGTAACTCTTTTTTGAGGTTACTCTTTGTTTTTGAGAGGGTGTGAGAAATCGCAAGCTGATATGAAAAGTAACATTTCTTTTGTTTCTTTCATTTTCTTTACCAGTTCACTTGTGATGATTTGTGCATTTTAAATCTCATCGTAGTTTATAAAATTTTTGAAAAATCCAGAAAAAAATTCTTTTTTAAGAAAAATTTCAAAATTTCAAAAATTCAAAAAGATTTTGTCGTTTAATTTTTTTTTCAAAAATTCAAAAAGATTATCTCTTTTATAAAATTTTGTTAAATAATATATATTTATTTTGCTTTTCATGCATGGTATAATGAAGTTAATGGGGATCTGGTGCTTTTTGAAATGTTTGACTAGTTAAACGCCTCTAAAAGCATGTTGCAACATGTTGTCCGAAGCCTCATTAACTTTCTCGTTGCGAAGCCTTAATGAAAAATTTTAATCTAAGAATTTTCTCATAATAGGATATATTCGCAGAAGTCATTGAGCTACCTTTCCAAACTACGTTTCAATGTGCCACCTTCATTACATCATATTCTTTCATCCGTATCTTACTCACATTTCGCATAATACCCCTAGGTTTTGGGAAAAACAAAATCGGAACATATGGTGTTATAAAATTTTATGCGATGATCGCCAACTGTCACCACAGGATAATGTGATGCACCACCACCCTTTCCTATGTGTTTGACAGGTTAGTTGTCCCTAGAACCATTCTGCTAAATGTTGTCTTAAAGCCTCACTATGTCATCAAGTTGTGAAGTGTTAATGAATTGTATTCTAACCGAAATAATTATTCCTAAAAAGGCATCAATCAATTGAGATTAAGAGCCACTCATCTCTTATTCAAATTGTTGTTTTGAGATTTTTGCATGGTCCTTTTTTGAAAAGAGTGCAATTTGATCTTTAATCAATTACAACTTTCCAATAACTACTTGAATTTGATTTGGCTGATGAATTAAGGATTTCCTTGAGTAACACTTCACTTATTTCAACTTTCAAATATGTTTGAAAACTGTCATACCCATTTAGTCTATGAAAAGAATCCCTTCGTAACTTCTTAACAAGTTGAAGATTGTAATTCATCAAGGAACCATGCAAGCACTTCTTAAGTCTGTGTTGACTATGAAGGAAGAGAATCTTTGCCCAAGATCATACCGCTTTCATGTCATATAATCTTGATATCACGAGAATTCAAATTTTTAATTTTTTTTCTTGATATCACGAGAATTCTCTCTTAGCTCTTTGGAACACAGTTGCACTAGAATCCTTGAGGTTATGAGTAAAACCAAATTCTGTCAAGATTCTTCAAAGGCTAGTTGATGATTCTTGTCATAATTCCCACAATAAGATGAAACTCTTCTTTATCCTTGTTCCATTATGAGGTATTCATTTTTTGAAGTCAATCCTAGTTGTGATTCTTATGGATACTATTTGAATTCTTGAGAAGTTGAAGGGTGGATCAGCGATTGCGAATTACACGAAAAACGAATTGGCACACTTTATTATTTGGAAATTCAAAAATTTTCATGGCTCAAATTTTATTAGATGTGTTGTCACTAACAATTATCTTTAGCCAAGGTTTATCAGTTACATTGTTGGTGAGCTCACAAGAGTTTATTGGACCTATTTTACGTGATTATTGGCATGGGAATTTTTTCTAATGTATGAAGCAACATGCATTAATTGTGAAAACGACAATTTTCTCTCACCAGTTATGTTAAATGGTTCAAATTCAAAAATAGAACGTTGTTCTCAAAGCCCTATTTAAATTGAAAGCGGTCCACAATTTACTCTTTAAGCTTCCATAATATTCAAAGGTATTTGTAGATATTCTCTAATTCTCGAAGATTTTCAATGATTATTATCTTCTATTTCTTCAATGGCAACTTCTAAAAATGTCTCCTTCATGGATTATTCTGCAACTTCGGTCAAGCTAAGCATCAAACCAAATCAGAATATGATGGCTGACCTCGATGCAATGAAATACAACACGACAATTTGACCTTTGATTGAATATCTAAATCATTCAACTTTGAAGAGGGCTTTACTATTATTTGAGAATGTTCCAGTCTCAGCTTTGTCTATGGTTTACGTAATAGAAGTCTACAACAAAAAGCTTGAAGTGATGAACTTTGAGGTAGGGTAAATGGTTCTAACAATGCTAGATGGGGCTTAATTTCCTATATCTTTGTTATCTCCAAACTCAGTTTGTTCAAAGTCCTAGTTCTCTATAAAAAGATTTGGAGATTTCATGTGCCCATTTTTGGTCGATTATGGTCAGGCATGCCCTAAATCATTGTAATGTTTCTCAAATGGACGATGTGGTTATTGTAGAAATTCCAAAGATGAAAACTTCTACATTTGTTACATCGGATTCAAAAAAATTTAGTTTTGTTGGAACAATTTTGGAGGTGATGATTGCTATGGTTCTTGTGGAGAATGTTATTATTTATAAATACAGGAAATTTCCTACCTCTGGTGAGCGACCAATTCTTGATAATTTGAAAGCAATTTTGGTAGCCGATGATATTCTAAAGAGGCTTGGTTTGAAAAGAAAAAAGGAAATTTGTTGCTGAAGTGGTTTCGAAGAAATTTTAGTCGCAAAGAAAACATAAGTCAAAGAAGTCCAAACCTGCAGTTGTTGATGAGGACTAGGACGAATGAACTGTCAGTTTAATTCATGGGGAAAATTTTCATAATGAAGAACATACTACATAGACTTCCTAGGTTCAAAATATCATTTTAGACCTGATCACTTATTCTGTTCCACCATAGGTATCTACTCCACCTTCTTCGCCACTTATTCCACTAACTTTCAATGATCTCTTAATCTTACACCCATTCCAAACACAATAGTTCCGATCTATATGAATGTTGTTCCTATTCTCTCTATCTCAGTTCTAATTCCAAACTCATCTATTCCCATTACCACTACAACTTCTGAACTCACTTTCACAACTCAACCATTAACCACTCAACCTAACTGTATTCTTATCATCATTGATTCAACAACCAATCCATTTGTTTCTCAACTAGTGTTTCCAATATTGTGACTCCTATTCAAGAATCTATTTATTCTAAAGTCTCACCAGATACAACAGTTCAAAAGCCTCCTATTTCTGAACCTAATCCAACATCTATTCCTATTTCAAATAAAGAACAACATGTTTCACCATCTAGTCATATAACTTCTCCTTCGAATTCTAAAGCAGATTTTATGGATTTTGATGATCCAAATTTGGATGTTACTGTAGAAGGGTTTTGAGCATTCTAACACTCTTATGATGTACATGCAACCCTAGATGGTTTGGAACTATGTTTTCTCTAATAAAAATTGCAAACTTTGATTTTCCAAAGCATCATCCTAACTAGCATACAATAGAGTATGTTTACTACAAATTTATAGTTAGATGACATACCTTTTGTTGTGGCTAGAAACCTTGGACCTTTAAGAACTTAGCATCAATAGTGTAAATGCCTCAAATGGAATCACAACACACCTTTGGACAAAAGATGACTACTGAGATAGATGTTGTTGGATTAGATGTCTAAGCCCATAACTATTATTGGTATGTATTCGACCCGAGAGTAGCATAGGCCATTTGGCTTGAATGACATCGCAAAAATTGGATAGACAAAATTAGAAAAAGGATACTTATGATTTATATTAATATATTATAAGTTTTAATATATTAATATGGAATCATATTATTTAATTAGGGTTGATCAAGAATTAAGTTAGAATTAATCTAGTGATAAAAAAGGAAGTAATTAAATATGGATGCTTATATATATATATATATATATATATATATATATATATATATATATATATATATATATATATATATATATATATATATATATATATATAAGCATCCATGGATTGTTTAACCCATGGATCGTATGGAAATGAAAAGTCATGAGTATTAGGGTTTACATGAATGTAACCCTAATCCTTCACACTATATAAAGAGGTCTCTAGTTCATGAAATGGGCACTAGTATATAGTATACAATGGGCAAATCCGATTTCATAAGAGTGAACTTAAGTATTCTTCTTCTCAAGTTATTCCATGGGTTTTTGGTGTTGTGTGAACCATTTGAGGTGCAACAATTGGGGCACTAAGCTCTTAAAGGTTCAAGTCTTCAAGCTCCATCAAAAGGTATGTCATTCTACTAGATTCTTGTATTGTATATACTTCATATTATGCTAGTTAGGATGAAACCTTAGAATATTGAATATTTGCATGTATAATAGAGAAAACATAGATCCAATGTTTATAGGGTGTCATGTACACCATAGGAGTGTTAGCATGCTCAAAACCCAACAAATGTCTTGCACCAAATATGCCTCATGCAAACATATAGTGCCATTTGGATACTAAGGGACTTCTTATATAGTGTGGCATGAATAGGGTTACACCATGTAAACCGTAATGGGCATGACATTCCATATTCCTTAGGCTCCATGGGTTTTAACCTCAATGGAGCATCCATGGGTCACCACATGGGTTTAACCCAACATAAAGAACTATGGATCATAAGCCCACTTTATAAAAATGAATGATTTACACAATCAGTCTCCATAAATTTAATTAGTCTCTTTTGATCACAAAATTAATTTCAAGTTAATTTTGATAAATACTAGTAAAATAATATAATTTCATATTAATATATTAGAACTTATAATATATTAATAAATCATAAGTAACCACTTCTAAAAAATCTATCCTATCAAATTGTCCTGGTGATATGCAACCCAAATGGACCATGCTACTCTCAGGTCAAGTACATACCAATTATAGTTATGGACATAGACACTAATCCAACAGTCTTCCACTTGGATAAGTCTAATAACTATTATTCCAAGTATGACTCCACAACTTGACTAGCAATCGTAGCTTTTAAAAGCCGTTGTAGAACTCTGACCTAAGCAATCACATGTCCATTAGATAAGGGGTCATATATTCCCATTATATATATATATATATATATATATATATATATATCATATGGACTAGGGCATGGATTGTAATCATCTTCTCTATCCATCTGTTGTTTCCTGATTTCCGATTTATGATGACCGACTAATTGAACAAATCAAATCAGTACAAGCCTCACTAAATCATCGAGGGGCCCACATATATCTCTTTTATCCCTCTAAGGGTAAAAGGAATGGATAAACTTCAACTCAAATGCTTGATTGTGTTTACCCACCAAATTACACACAATAATATGTTTTATAACACCAAGTTACTGGTACGTGTACATACGTCAATGTGGAACCGACTCGCAACTACAACTCACATGTCTCCGTTTCAAGAATATGAGATATTATCATCTCACAATCACTCGTGACAAAATCCATGAACTAATTCAGATGAGCGTGGGTTGAATCCAATACCATCCTAGACAAACTACATACCCATTCATGACAGTCTTGTCCGTTTCCAAAGGTACTCAAGAACAATGCATCCATCTTGTCCTAGACAAACTACATACCCATTCATGATAGTCTTGCCTAAATACATACTTCCAAAGTATGATCAAATGTGGATGGTTTGAATAACCTAGTATTCGGTAAGTCAAAACATGCAAAGTGAAACACAATAATAATACTAATCCTATATGGCCCAAAACTTTTGAGTCATATTGATGACTCATTATTCATTGTATAATGTTTCGAATAATCACCTTAATACTTGAATTAAAACAATAGCTATGTCATGCTCAAAGCATGCACACTCTGTTTGTCTAAAAAATAGTTATGTCATGCTCCAAGCATGCACACTATGTTTATCTATGGTCCTTACTTTGTGAAATAGATCAACTGAAAACATTTCAATGATGCTCATTTCACAATTCCAAAAATTTTGTTGCAAGTGTAAGAATTTTAAATTCTTGTCACTGCTAGGAAGTGTTAGATTCTAAACTATCATGCGATGACTCTTTTGTAATGTCTAGGTACCAAAAGTCACGGAGACTTGGCCAATGATATTACAAAGTATTTATTTGGAGATTGTTACCAATTTCAAATGTACAAGAGTAGAAAACATTTTACTCTACATTTGACAAGTGTTATAAACCTTTCTTAAGATTATGTCACTCAAGGCTCAATCTTGGAGTATGACTCTAAGAGTTGCTCTTGGAACGAAGTATGACTCGTCTTCATGATTTAACCATTTGAACAACTCACGATTCCTCTTCTTAACCATACAAATGCACTAATAAATCCTTAGAGGATAAATTGTCATATGGTTCTCTATAATCATTAATATTGTAACATCTCAAAAATACCAGTCAAAAATTTCGTTTTAATTAAGTTATTACATAAGACCATCAATATAAAAACATTCATAATAATATCTCATGTCAAAACCAAAGTGTCACCGATTCAAAACATAGTATCATTAAACCATATGAGAGTGTAATCCCAAGGATCTCATGTGCGGAAATCATAGTGTGATGCGTTGCGATCATGCCGATTCCTTTCCTTTGAAAACAAAGCACCTGAAACGAAAACTGTAAACCACAAGCATGAAGTTTAGTGAGTTCCCCCATCAAAACACATACCACATAATACCATCGGTATCTTTCAACCGGTAATTGCCATCGGTATCATTCAACCGGTAATCGGGGACTATTTCACCCCTACCACTATCACATAATAATATATCATAAACATACAGATCACATACTAACATCATAAACATGCTGATTACATAATAAAATATCATAAACAATCAGATAAGCATTGCATGGGTTCTGTATAACCATTTGGTATCTTTCAACCGGAACCTGCCATCAGTATCTTTCAACCGGTAACAACCATCGGTATCTTTCAACCGATATCCGCCATCGGTATCTTTCAACCGGTAACCAGGGACTATATCACCCTTCCCACTATCATACAGTAATAGGATATAATCATACAGTTAGGCATATCTAGGGTACTGGCCTACCCTTCGGTCCTAACGACCGAGTCAAGGAAAAACTATTCCTTGCTACTACCACTAACACACATAGCATATCATAGAAGCATATCACATAAGCATATCTCATGAGGATATCACATAAACATACCAAGATAATTATCACAAAGACAACTATCTGCCAACTACCCCTATTGGTGGGCCGACATTGAGGCCTTAGACCCACCCCTACTGGAAGGTAACTCACCTCACACTGCTGAAGTCCCGAACACACAACCCCAATTGCTGGATGACAGAATCCCGATCTGTCAATATCAAAACATCACCCAATTAATAATTGGATCCCAACAAATAACCACGAGTATATACTTTGGATAATTACTACATTACCCCAAGCTTGGCTTTATGCAAGCCCAAGGCCCAATCCATAGGCCCAAAGTCAACTAGGAATCAAAGCCCAGTATATGGCCCAATTTTCCAAATTAGGCCCATACCCCCATATGGTCTTATTCTAAGGCCCAACCAAAAAGTCCAGTCCAACATTCAACATTCTAATGACCCAATATCACATAATACAAAGGCCCAAAACTATGGCCCATCTATGGCCCAATTTTCCAAATTAGGCCCAAATCACTTACATGGGTCTTACCCTAGGCCCATTAAAATAGTATAGCCCATTTGCTTGTTCTTGGATGGCCCAATATTATCCTAATCATCAAAGCCCAACAAGAGGGCCCAATATAAGGCCCAAGTGAAATTAGGGTTTCACATAAAATGATGATTAGGGTTAAGTTTCCTACTTAACCCATTAAGGACTTAATCCATTAAGTCCAATATTTCATAGATTAATTTTTTGGCAATGATTATTATTTAATATCTCAAGTTATCAAATAATTCTCATGTGTCCCGATTAATTCCCCAAATTAGGGTTTCATTGCATTAGGGTTTTCTAAACCCTAATTAGGGTTTCCAACCCACATTAGCCCAATAGGCCCACAATCAAGTCCTTAAGCCCATTAAGCCTCGTTGGGACCATTAGGGTTTCAAGCATCCCAAAATGAAATATAATATAAACGAGGCACACCGCCACCTATCACACCCCAAAACTGAGAACGGCGGAAACGTTCTGGGGCGGAGGACGTCATGTAGTGTATCACAACAATGTAAAGTAGTAAACAAGCAACAACATCATCCATTGCATTAATAGTATAATTTTAATTACAAGTGTGTTCTTTCATAATATACAACAATAAAATGAATAATATGAAAATAAGACGAGTCTGGACTGCTCCATCTTCACAAAACCTGGTCGTCGTACTTGTCTATTTGTGACCTGAGAATACAAGTTATTTTGAAAGCGAGTATCAGCCAAAAAGCTGGTGAATTCATAAGTATTAATGTGTTTTTGATTTGTAAAACTTGTAATGAAAGACTTGATATTTTTATGAAAGAAAGTTCGTATAAGTGTGGAAATGTTTGTAAGTAATCAAAACCGTTTGGTAAACCCTAGATATCCCTATGATTCCTATTAGTATAGATGAAATCTTCTACCACGACACAGCTGTTTTGAAAGTAATCTTCTACCAAGACCCGATTGTTTTGAAAGTAGCCTTCTACTAAGACCCGACTGTTCGACAATTATTATTAATATCAGAAATTGTATCCTTTGGTACTAGGATACTCAAATACAATTCACCTCATCGGTTATGTGAATGACTCACAAGATAATGGTAATAATATAAATAACTTACGTAATATCCATTTATACTAGGATAACTAACAGTGTTAACTTTAGACATCTGTAGATGTACATTTACCTCTGTTGCTAACAGCTAGGTGTAGGAATAGTTAGTCCCTTAAAGTATACCTGTAATGGTATCAATCGTAGACATTCGTAGATGTGCATTTACCTCTGTTGCTAACAGCTGGGTGTAGGAATAGTTAGTCCCTTAAAGTATACCTATAATGGTATCTAGACATATAATATATAATAGTAATTCGCCATATAATATCTATGTAAAAGTATTCATGTAAGCGTACCTATGTAAACGTACTGATGTATCATGTAATGTACTCATGTATCATGTAATGTACTCGTATAGACTCATGAATGAACTGACTCTTGTGTGATTCCATGTACTTGGAATAGTAAGTGGTATCTCCTAACTATACCTATTATAGTTACTAGTAATGTACGAGTATAACCAGAAGTATACCTTTGCTACTCAAAGGTACTGAACTGACTAATGGAACCTTGATACCTATATATGTATAGATGATATATAAATAATATTTAGACGACCTTCGGACGGGTACCCGATATCCCACCAGACCACATCCAAATCGAGGAAAAGGAAACAGGGTGGATAGCCTTCCTAAGTCGTTTAAGCATTTCTTATATAACTATACATATAAAGGCATGCAATTTATAATATAAAAGCGTAACATAAGTTTTCTAAAACCTTTGAAAAGTTTAATAATAAGAAACGATGACCTGATGTCGGTTTATAAAACGATTGAAAGTATTTTGTTTGATAATACAGTTTATGTATACGGAAAACCTCTGTTTGAAAACACCTTTGTAACATAGTTTGAAAGGAAGCTTACAGTGTGTAAGACAGTTTGATAAAGAGCTTTAATCATGTAAAAACGTTTAAGAAAGTCATTTGAAGTAATATATTTAGTAAAACTGCTAAACCTGTAGTAAATCCATTTGTATACTAGTTATAAATCCCATATGATTGATTTATTAACAGCAAGTATCGCAAAAGATTGATGTTTTTCGTGCCAAAATAATCGTATGTTTGTAGTACCAAAGATGGACACATATACATACCGTATAAGCAAAGTTTTTGGTTTATATATATAACAACACTTTTCATTTCAAAAGTTACGATGTTATCGTGATATATTTTTCAAACGAAAGTTTCCCTATAATTGTTATAAATCACATATGATTTCGTTGATAAAAAGCATATAATGAAACTTTATTATATAACACACGATAATAATCGAGTATTTTACTTGTATCCCCCCCCCCCCTTTAAAAGCATATAAAAGTATTTATAAAACATTTAAAAGTGTAGTTTATAGGGGTATGAACTCACTTGATTGATTGAAGAAAGTGTGACGAAAACTGAGCAGAACTTCTACTCGAGAGAGCGGATCTCTCAAGATTCTCGGGAATCTCGAGAGCGTAAAACTTCCTTCCAAGCTTGGATATGTAAACCGGGACTTTGGGATGGCTCTGAGGGTTGATACGCAGAGCTTCGGTGCGAGAAGGGAAGGAAATTAGCAAATATGGCCGGCCCGCGCATCCTTCTTATAGAGGCTGAAAGCCTCGCGTACGTTGGGCGTACACTTGTACGCGGTGTGTACGCGATGTCATGGATGACCGCATCATCGGTCGAAGCATCGGAGCGACGTGGAAAAACTGAGGCCGAGCATCCGAGTGCGCGGGGCATACAAGGGTACGTTGGGCGTAACCTGGATTGGTCCGATGACTCCTCCTTCGGATAATACCGGATTTTGAATTTAATTTATATTTTAATTATTTAGTAAACTTCAAAAATTCATATCTTCTTCATACGAACTCCATTTTTCATGTTCTTTATATCCACGCGTAGTTGAGACTATGATCTACAACTTTCGTTTAGACTCCGTTGGCTAATTTTGACTTTATTTTTAATATTATATTTTTAATAGGCTGGGACAAGAAAAGTCCGTTAAAATTTGATAACTCCTTTGTCCGCTGTCTGTTTTCGCCAGACTTTTTACCGTGGTAATACCATTGATGAGATCTTCAATTCTCGTTTAGGTCATGTTGTAAAAAATCCGCTCGATCTCGATTTCGAGTTTTTAGCTGTCTACTGCTATGTCTGAAACTTCGAAAAATCATAACTTCCTCATACGAAGTCAGATTCGGACGTTCTTTTATGTACGTTTACGGTTTAATGATATCTAAAACTTTCATTTAGATACCTAAGGCTAAAAATTGTTGTATTGAAACTTCGCATTTTACGTCTATCAGTGTTGCCGATTTTCGCTGCGAATCTTTGATTGGTCATAACTTCTTCGTTATAACTCGGATTTTTGTGTTCTTTATATGCACGAAAACCTTGATACGATTCCTACCACTTTATTTAACCCAAATAAGATTTTTGGAAAGTTAAATTTTTACCTATATTTAACTGGTGTTACATTTCATTGCCTCGAAATATCGGGTTGTCACACCACCCGACACGGCGGCCGGTGGCGGCAGCCACCACCCTATGGTGATGGTTTTAGTTTCTTTTCATTATTGCATTGTTAAATTCCATCCAGTTAACACACACGAACTCTAATGAAACACACACACACACACAACCGCTTCGAGGTGGCTGGTGGTGGTATATGGCAGCAGAAAGACTATAACCGGCGGCAACCACCATGTTTGGCTGCCATGGTGGTGCACAGGCTTTCCGGTGACGCAAACATCCCGAACACACAACCGTTGAACTTGTAACAGTAGCACCCAGATGCAAACACAATTAGAATTCCTGGAAACCCACCCGACATGGTTGCCCTCTAGGTGGCATCGACAGTCAGGACACGTCAGTAGTTCTTTAGCAACGCATGATTCCTTCATCTCTTCAGCTTCGCCATCCGTCAACCGACCCGTCGGTCCCTCCATCACTAGCGTCTCCGACCGCGACGTGGCATGGCTATGGCATAGGAGCAACATCAGCGTGCTCGGAAAAGCAGTGGCACCACGGCAGCAGTGGGGAGGAAAGATGCGACTGAGATGATGAAGGGATGATGGTGATGATTGCACCCAGTTGCTCCGGCCTTGGAGACATCTGTTGCAATGTTGTTCGTCGCCGGCCATCTTGTTCTTTGGTGGCCTGGGTCGGTCGGAGAAGCTAGGTAGAATGGGGTGGCGACCGACAGTTGGGAGGCACAAGGGGGGAGGGGTGACGGCTGTTGCATAAAGGAGGGTTTAGGTTTAGGGTTCGACTGATAATGTGATTATATAACCGAATCCTCTTAAATGTTTGCCATAGTGGCAACATCAGTACCTCCATGCCCCTTTTCTTTCAAATGTCATCCCATATTTACCTTTTCAACCCAATCCATGGAAATCCCTTACAAATTAAGTCTCATAAATTACCAAACAGCCCCCAATATCTTAGTTATGACATAATCAACCCTTCCACCTCATTTCCTTTTAAATTAAATCCAAATAATTACCACAGAGCCCTTGTCTTCGTAAATATTATAAACTGAGTCCGAAAATTACACTTTTAACCCTCAACTTCCGAGTTATGCCATTCAACTCAAAGAAACCCACACCCTGCGTATAATTATTGATTTTAGGGATACTATACACTAATTAATTTATTTATTTATTAATAAATACATAGAGTGTTACAAAGATGATAATAAAATACGATACTAAAGTACTCTCCCATCTTTTTAGATTGGAGAAAAGTTTAGCTTTCTGCCTAATTTGATTCTACTCATTCGCTCTCCCATACATTGAAACTTTTCCAATGTTATAGAATTATACTTAAACTTGTAAGCTAAATCATATTTACTGAACTTTAGTAAATCATGATGGATATTCTTATTGTTCTTTATGGTGGACCTGTCCAGTGCACACCTAGTGTACCCAATGCCTAGTCCTTCACTTGACTCACATATTCATCTGAATAAGGAATTAGTAATTTACCAAAAACAAAGGTTTGATTATGCCTCTCAGACACACCATTCAACTATGGTGTCCTAGGTGGCATCAATTTCGAAACTATTCTGCATTCCTTGAGGTAGTCGTGGAATTCAAGACTTAGGTACTCTCCACCTTGATCAGACTGAAAAATCTTGATTTTCCTACCCAATTTATTCTCCACTTCTTGTTTAAATTCTTTGAACTTTTCAAAGGTTTCTAACTTATGTCTAATCAAGTAGATATACCCATATCTACTATAATCATCGGTAAAAGTCACGTAGAAGCGGCCCACATCCTTTATGGTGGATCTAAATGGCCCACACACATCGGTGTATATGAGATCCAATAAACCCTCACCCCTTTCACAAGTTCCAGTTAAGGGTGACTTGGTCATCTTTCCAAGTAAAGAAGACTCGCACACGTCATCGTCCCTAAGGTCGAATGACTACCACACTCCATCCTTTTGGAGTTGGGCTATGCGTTTCTTGCTGACATGTCTAAGACGACAATGCCACAAGCATGCTATATTTAAACCATTGGATGAATCAATACACAACACATTATTTCCTAAGTTATCTACAACCATCACAGTTTCATATATTCCATTACAAGGTAATGCTTCAAAATAAAAAACACTATTAAGATAAGCATTAATAGAACCCTTTTCATTATCAAATGAATATCTAAAACCTGGTCTATATAAACTATGAAATGAAATGATGTTTCTTTCCATATCGGGCGAATAGAAAAAATTGTTTAAATATAATCCTAATCCACTACTGAGCATTGAAGCGTAAACTACAATCTTGGTAACAGGAAAAGTGCTTCTGTTCCCCATGATGACATTTATCTTCCCATGCTCCACATCCCTATCTCTTCTTAGGCCCTACAAATCAAAATAAATGTGAAAACCACATCCTGTATCGAGTACCCAAGAAATGGAATGTGATGAACCGTTATATTTAATTGTGTAAATATCTGCATATGATGGCTTGATCTACCCATCCTTGATTGTCTGCAAATATTTTGGGCAACTTCTCTTCCAATGCCCTATCTTGTGGTAGTGGTGGCACTCTGCCTCCTTGGGGTTTGAGTTGGGTTTAGCAGAACCAAATTTGGTTCCACTTGAAGAGGTTCCATCTTGGGACTTTCCCTTGTGATGGCTCTTTGAGGGAACCTTCCTCTTCTTAGCCTTCCCTTGCCTAATAGCCAAAAAAGGGGCATCAGTTGGAGCCGGAGTTGATGCAATAGACTTATCTTTGAGATTGCTCTCAGCAGTCCTTAGCAAGCCTTGAATCTTGCTCAAAGTGACCTCTTCCTTATTCATATGGTAGGTCATGTGGAACTGGTTGTAGCAGGGAGGCAAGTAGTGAAGGATGATGTCAATCGCCAGCTCTTCATCAAAGTTAACATTCAACTATAGCAGACGATCAACATATCTCTGCATCTTTTGTAGATGGGTGGTAAGGGACTCTCCATTACCCATTCGATTAGTGATCATCGAAGTGATGATCTCGTACCTTTCTTGCCTTGCACTTTGGTGGTACCGATCCAGCAAGTCTTGATGCATCTCATAGGGATACATATCCTCATAGGACTTTTAGAGTTTGGAAGTCATTGTCGCTAGCATGATGCAATGGACTTTCATGGCATCACGTTTGTGGGCCTCAAAGGCAGCGATCTCTTCGGGAGTGGCAGTGTTCATGTTGATCTCCTTCAGCTCCTTGTCAAGGACATACTCTTTGTCCTCGTAACGGGTGACCATCCTTATGTTACGGATCCAATCATTGAAATTGTTTCCGTCAAATATCACCCTCCCATACAAGTTCATGAGTGAGAAAGAGCTGGAGGAATTCGAACTGGAAGCATTGTTGTTGTTCATGTTCGACATTTGAAAAGGAAAAGAACAAACTTTGATTAGAAGTGAAGCCCTAGTTAAACACCCAAATGAGAAATTAGGGCTAGGATCCAACAACATTATTTACAAATTAGAAGAGGGATGCCGGAATCTAACATGCAAACAGTTTAAAAGTAAGTGAATGACGATTCACTAATTGTCCACCATGAAAAACAAAAAAGGGATTAAGTTTTAAATGTATTGAAAACTCCTGGATTCCTTTTGAGATTCATTGAACTTTTCAATGGCATCTTAAAATCTTGATATACCCCTTTAGTTTGTGACTAGGATGTCGAGGATCACAAAGCGGGTATGAATAACCATGCAAATGTACATGGTGCCCTCATTGTTATAGTCACCTATTCGATGTGTCGGTTAACCACACACGCTCCATTGAACTATGACAAACAATGAGTCACCCTTTTCCACCTTTTCTTAGAACCCAATTAGTGTATCGGTTAACAACACATGCTCCACTAATATCTTTGCAAGGGTGCAAAGTGTAATTTCATGAAATTGCATCAATTCACTTTTGCCTAAAGTAACTAAGATTAGGAATTGTGGTGAAACATTTGATTACTTTTATAATCTATTATACTTTTAAGGAAGAAGGATTTGCCCTATCCTACCCGTTCGGCTAACGACCCTCCACCAATCAAGGAAGCGGTGGGTGAGAGTGGACATCTATTAAATGACCATTTTATAGGTCATAACCTTATACCACCTTATAGATCGGCTTCGTAAATGAGGCCTACTAACAGTAAGACTAGCATTTTAAGTTATACATATATACATATTAATCTTGTAATATTATAATAGTATAGGGTGTATTTTAAACATTTCAAAATACTAGGGTTTTAATCAAATTTAAAATTTCTAGAATTTAAAACCTTTTAATTTTTTTTAATTTTAAATATTAAAACTTGATTTAATAATTATCCCAAAATTAAACAATTAATTTGAATTATCAAATCTTGAAGGATTATCAATTAAATTAAACAATTAAGTTAACCTAACCCCTTAAATCCCCTAAAATTTGAAAATAGGGATGGAATAATACAAAAATCTTTAATTAACATATTTAAACAATTAAGAGATAATTACAAGATATGGCATTATCCAAATCCCTAAAATTTAGGGATCTTATCTTGGGGAAGAGGCAATTTCGAAACCCTAGGGTTGGATAACCCTAAAACTCGAATCTTGGAGGCTAAGGAAAGGGTTTGGAAAACCCTATCAAATTTCAAAATCTAGGGTTTATAAACCCTAATTTCGAAAATCATGCCTTAAGGGTTTATTGGCTATAAACCGTACTATGTCAAATTCATACTTTTGTATAAAACTAATTGAAAACAAAAGCATGCGCTTGGATACCACTGATGGGTTTTATACAAACAATCTTATGTGTGCATACAACCCTAGATACGGATCTATGTTTTCACTATTTGTCATACAACATTATGAACACAAAAGAAACCTAGCATGCTTCTAGTAATTTAGAAAATCATAAACAATAATGGAATACATACCTCTTGTTGTTATGTTGTAATAACAACTTGTTCCTTGGATCTTCTTGTCTTTGGAAGCAAGTACCACAAGTGTAGTACCTCTAATGGTTCAAAAACACCAAGAACAAATGAAGAAGCAAGAGAGAGAGAGAGAGAGAGAGAGAGAGAGAGAGTAGAGGTATAATTGGCTCTAGTAACTCTATGGATCAAGTGGCCGAATTTCCAATGACAAGGGTCCTTTATATAGGTGTAGGAATTAGGGTTTTAGTCCTTATCCTTATCTGGTTGCTAGGCCACCAAGCAGCCCAAAGGATAACTCTAGAACCCTTATCATGGAAGAATTCCAAGGCCTTTAACCCCTTGAATTCGTCCGCCCTATCCTATAGGGTTTCCTTGCCCAACTTTGTAACTATCACATAATTACAATTCAGTCCCCCTAGTTCAATTAACTTCTTTGGATCACAAAATTAATTCTTAATTAATTCTTGACCAATGTTAATTAAACAAATATGATTTCTCTTTTACTATATTATTCTTATAATATATTAATAGACCATAGTAATCTCTTTCTCTATTATTTCTCTAGTGAAGTTGCTTTGGTGAAGGCAACCCAAAAGGACCATGCACAATCGGGTCAAGTACTTACCAAATATGGTTACGAGCTTAGACACTAATCCAACATG
The DNA here is from genome assembly GCF_052625555.1 of Lactuca saligna. Classification (NCBI taxonomy): domain Eukaryota; kingdom Viridiplantae; phylum Streptophyta; class Magnoliopsida; order Asterales; family Asteraceae; genus Lactuca; species Lactuca saligna. The sequence continues at coordinate 103,620,300 of NC_136418.1, read as the reverse complement.
TGTGTAGGTATAAATATATATTTATTTCAAGTGAGTATTCATATATGAATAAGACTGTTGGTAGCAATAGCAGGGGTAGAAATGGTTGTGGCAATTGTGGTTATGATGGTTGTGGTTGAAGTGGCAGGCATGGTAAACGCAGAAGATACTAATTTTTATATTCACATATGAATATTACATTCCTCCATAACGTCGTTACGCAGAAAGGTTTTACGACAAAAAGAAATATCTGACTCATATTTGTTCTTCCGTTCCCAATTAGATAATTTCTCTCATCTCTCTCTCTCCCTCTCTCTCTCTCTCTCTCTCTATATATATATATATATATATATATATATATATATATATATATATATATATATATAGGGTTAGGTTCATTTGAGACCACCTATATTTTGTGAGACCGTGAGACGCATTTTTTTATTTTTTTTATTTTTTTTAATTATTTTTAATTTTTTTTTAGTTAATTCATGTTCCGAAAATAATATTTAAAAAAAGAATTTTTTGATTTTTCCATTTATTTTGCATTTTAAAATTATTTTTAGAATATGTACAGTGTAATATTCTATTTAGAATATTTCACGTATTTTTCAAAAAAAATAAATTTTTTTTTATTTTTTTATTTTTATTTTTTTTAGTTAATTCAAGTTCCGAAAATAATATTTAAAAAAAGAATTTTTAGATTTTTCCATTTATTTTGCATTTTAAAATTATTTTTTAGAATATGTCAGTGTAATATTCTATTTAGAATATTTCACGTATTTTTAAAAAAAAAAAACGGAATTTTTTTTATTTTTTTTATTTATTTTTTATTTTTTAATATTTTTTTTTAGTTAATTCAAGTTCCGAAAATAATATTTAAAAAAAGAATTTTTGGATTTTTCCATTTATTTTGCATTTTTTATTTTATTTTTAGATTGGTCTCACGGTCTCACAAAATTAGAATGGTTTCAAATGAACCTGAACATATATATATATATATATATATATATATATATATATATATATATATATATATATATATATATATATATATATATATATATATATATATATATATATATATATAGGAAAGGGTTATATGGAAAACAAAAAAACCTAAACATAATAAAAATGCATAAAAAATACTTAGAGATCACCATTTTTTTTTTTTGACTTTAAATATGAAAAAATTGTAGCTTTTTCTTTAAATTCGCTGAAAAAATTTTGATTTTTTTTTTCTTTTGTTTTTTCTTCAAAAAAAATGCTAGCAAATTTGAGGAAAAAAGCTGCAACTTTTTCATTTATAAAGTCAAAAAAAAAGAAAATCGTGATCTCCAAATATTTTTTTTATGTATTTTTATGATGTTTAAGGTTTTTGATTTTCTATATATATATATATATATATATATATATATATATAGTTATTTAAATATATTTGGGCTTAAATTGGATTGTTAAAATTTTAAAAATTAAATTAAAAAGAAAAAAAAAAGCAAAAAGATGATTAATGTACAAAACCTCGTTAAGGTTGCAATATATTTTAAAATATAATAATAATAATAATAATAATAATAATAATAATAATAAAACTATTATCTTGACTAGTAATATACTTTTTAATGTCTTTTTTTAAATAGTAAATAGTTTTTAAAAAATTTAGCATAAAAAATTCTTAAAATTTATTAAAATATTCAAATATTTTAAAAAACTATTATCTTCCCTAGTAATATGCTTTTTAAAGTCTTTTTTTAAATAGTAAAATGTTTTAACAAAATTAGCATCAAAGATGCTTAAAATTTATTAAAAGATTCAAATGTTAAAAACTTATGATATTTTTTTTTTATCAAATTTGTAATGGTTCCTATCAATTTCAATTCTTTTTAATATATTAGTGTAGAGTTATTCTATATGGTGGTTTTGGCCATTTACTAACTATACATTCTTTTTTAATAGGTTTTATAGATTTTAATCCTTAAATTTAATAACAACTTATTATATAGTCTAGTTTTATAAAATATTATTGCTACCTTGGATTTTATCGTTTATTATTTTACAACTGCATATGTAAAACAATGTTATTTATTCAGAAATATGAAATATGTTTAAAATAATTAATTACGTGATAATGTTTTATAATAGTTAGTAACATAGATACATAATAGGTTCGTTAATTTTTTTTTTTAAAGTCAATATATGTTGTACCATCAACTTTTATAGTTGTACGTCAAAAATGGATGTCAACATCTGGTCTTGTCTGAAATGCCTTCTACTTGCGATCGGATTTAAGGGGAAGTTTCCAGGAAATGATCGCCGACACTTTGTTTGCTTGTCATTACTTGACTTGAAATCATGAAATGTGCTAGTATTCACACCAATATTAAATGAGAAATTAAATATACAAAATAAAATAAGATAACACGTTCATATACTTGCAAGATCATATATTCACGTTGAATTATCACATATGTTACTTACTCGTTATTATTGTGGCTTGTACTATATTTCCAAACAATAAATTCTATCTGTTTTTCTAACTACAAATTGAACATCTAATTGATATAGTGATAATTAACTATATATTTTGAACAATTATCTTAATAAGTTAAAGATATTGTATTTATAGATAAATTATACTTAATAAGCTTTGAATAGGATGATTATAGTTATAATTGGAGCTACGAAGAAAAAAAAGAGAAGATTAACCACAAATTTGCACATCTAATTGATATAGTGATACTTTACTATACATTTTAAGCAATTATCTTAATAAATTATTTTAAAATGTTGTATTAATATATAAATTATACTTAGTAATAGGGCTTTAAACGAATCGAATGAACACAAATAGGGCTTGTTCATGTTTATTCGTTTAAGTTAACCGAACAATTCAAAAAACACGAACTGGTTCAACGAAAGAGTTTTCTTGTTCATGTTCGTTCGTTTAACAAATTACATTGTTTACGTTCATAAACATGCTAAACGAACATAAATGACCAAAGATAAATAAACATATATGAACATAAATGAACATATAATATAGTAATGTAATCAAACATAATTAAACATATATAAAGATAAAATGAACTTATATAAACGAATATAAACAAACATAAACAAACAATATAAATGAACGTTCATGAACATAATTGAACAAAAAGATTATTGATAATGTTCGTCCGTTTAAGTAAATGAACGAGAATTTGTGTTCATGTTCGTTTATTTATTAAATAAACGAACATAAATAAATATCGCGTTGAACAGTTCACGAACAGTTCATTGAACGTTCAGTTTATTTACAACCCTACTTAGTAAGCTTTGAATAGGATGATTCTATAATATGAACATTTAATTCGTTATTTAGTTAGCTAATTGCATATTCAGTGTATCAGTTGCTTTATCATTATTAGACCTAGTTAATTGAACCAAGATAATTAGTCATTATAATATTAGTATTTAACTAATTAAATTCATTGTACTTCTAATAAATCAACCATATAAAAATAAAATGATTTAGAATTTAAGTGGAAGTACTTTAAAACTATTGTTTATATCGCATTTTTTGCTCTTGTTTGCTTTGATAAATCGATCATCAAGTTTAATTTAGTTTAAAACAATAACCCTAGTGTGTTTCTGGTTTAATTAATTGTGTTATCATCTGCTTCAACGTTCCCAAGAGCTGGACATCATTTTATACCCTAAACTATATACTTCATGATTATGTATACTGTCTATTTTGTTAAAGCTAGTTGAGATTATATAGGATTTATAAATTTAAAACTAGTACATAAAAAGATGGGAATTGAATTCTCAATTTTAAAAAATAATAACACCACCTAATCCTGGTGGAGTTGGAGTATAAGATCATTGGTGTTTTTATCTTATTTAAGTTTACATTAGATTAATGTATTTACTGTTTTTACAATCATAATTATTTACTTGAACATGATCTTTGTTCTTCAAAACATGATCCGACGAGAAGTTTGGTTTTCGTACATTCATCACCAAATGCTTTTGTTTTTTTTTGCAACTTCGGAAACGTACCAAATTAAAAATGGTTCACACATCAAAGCTTGAAAGATATGTTTGTTACGTCCACATTTCAAATAAAGGTTGACAAGACTAATGAACGAACGTGGACTCATGAATACGGAAATATAGGAGTTATAATTTAATAAGGTAACATGCACAAGATTATAATAAATACTAATTATCTAATGGTCCCTCCACAATCGAAGCAGGTGGTGGATGAATGTTGAGACAATCGTGAAAGTCATTGAAAGGAATTCTTGGTAAGCATTTGGTGAAACTATTGGCCATATAAGACTAAGATGTAACATGTAGCTCGTAGAATTCACATGAAGCAATCTTTCTCTCGGATAAAGTATATGTCCATTTTTATTTGCTTGCTCCTTTGATATTGAACGGGATTTTCCACATGAAAAATGACATTAACATCACCATAATAGACAATAAAGAGTACAATGAACATCAAAAAAAAATTGCATAGCCAACAAGCCTCAGACACAATATTGGAAACACCGTGATATTCGGTTTCCGCACTTAATAAGTGAGTGTGGTATGCTGTTTGGATGACCGTACAATAAGATTGTAACACTCGATAATTCTCCAAGGTATTTTATATATATATATATATATATATATATATATATATATATATATATATATATATATATATATATATATATATATATATATATATATAGGGTTAACGAATTGAATTGGTTTGGGCTTGGACCCAAGGTCCTTATGATTGGGCTTAGTAACAGCTACATGTTTGGACTTTGGAGTATGTATACACAATGGCTCTTTCTAGCTTATTCAAGATTACAATAAAAATACCTGTTATAAAATAAGAAATTTCATACTATAGGTATTCGACTTACTTTCACCTTCATGTTTCATCATCAATTCTTTACACTCTTCAGTTTTTTTAACGTTAAAAAAGATTACAATAAGCAATAAAATTAACGACAATCTTTTAAAACAGTGCAAATGTATATCATTTCCTATTAGGGTATTGTACTTGTAAAATATCATAACTTCTTATGTCATTGGTCTTCCAAAAACATTTTGTAGCACGATTTGAAGCAAATGGACACAACCTTTTTTCTTCAAATTACAAATAACAATTATTTGGTGAATCAAAACAACCAATTGTCTTTGTTAATAACACATTAAAAAGAATAAGAAACACAAACCAAGTGAAGAAGTCAAGGACAAATCAGTTCAATAATAGTGCTACTAAACAAAACATCGTTATCAAACACATCTAGAGAATAATTCAAATGGAAACCCCATTTGAACAACCCGAGAGACTTATGCATGGAATTTCGATATGCTTTTTCTAGAAGGAAACACTACAAATTCATTTATATTATATACGTTCAAAACAAAAAGAAAATTTATTAGACGTAACTCTTAAGCACCTTTATGAAGGTTTCATCAAAAAAATACCAGAAACCTACCCAAAAAAATAACGTATGCACAAAAAAAAATCAATTCAATCCATTTAGGCATTTTGACAAACAACTTAAAGACAATACACAAAACAATTGAAATCAGCATACAAACAAAAATTACAGACTAAGTGGCTTTTGTGAGCTTCGTCCGTACCTTGGGATAAAGTCGTTGCAGCAAATTTCATATGATCAAGAAGTTAATGTATTAGCAATGTTTTAAAACCCGGGTTTTTAGTTGATCCGGCGTGATGACCGGTTCATGGGTCAATCAGTTCAACCGGTTGAACTGCCGGGTCAACCCGGTTTATGGTCTTTTTCTATTTTTATATATTTTTACTTTCATGCATAATGCATAAACATATAAAACCAATAATTTGATGTCCGCCAAGTTTAAACATTAAAAAATATTGAAGAAACCACAAACGACTCGTTGTTTTGGCGTTCGCTACTTGTATCCAACTATCCAAACCCAATTAAAACGGGTCAACCCGGTTTTAACCGGTTCGACATAAGTGGTCGAACCGCAGTTTAAGGAAAACCCGGCCGGTTCGATGCGATTTGTATTTTTACAAAAAACCGGTCTCAATTGATCTGCCTTCTATCCCGGGTCACGGTTGAACCGGCCGGGTCGACCCGGGTTTTAAAACATTGTGTATTAGTCTTGTATTACACCATTTCTAACATCTTTAGTCAATAAATTTAGAACTCATATTTGTTACAGACAGAAAAGCGTTGCTTGCAATCTAGTTTTAGGGTTGAATTACGTTTGTGAAATACGAAATAATTTACATATTCTGCAAAAAAAATAAATAAATAAATAAATAAAAGAAATACCCTTTGTCAGAAAAGTGAAAGTCAGATTTCAAGTTACAATATCAACATAGATGATTGCTTGATTTAAGAAATACGAACCTTCAACCGATCAGAATGTATGCTAAAGTTTATTTCCATCGTTAATAGCTGATTAAAATCATCTTCAGGAACAAGCCAAAGTCAAAAGAATAAGGTAACAATGAAATTGTGACCCATTTATGCAGGAAATAAACCTGTTAGACTTCAAATCGGTAGAAAATTTTAATCACCGGTCTTCAAATCCACCATTTCAACAAACCCACCACAAACTAAATTTCAAAATTTCTTGAGAAACAGTTATAGATTTCGAGGATGTACTGAATTAAACGGTAGAACCCACAGAAAATCAAAACCAACTCTGAAACTCCTTTGTAATTTTGACGTACCTTCACCAAAATATCTGAATTGAAAATCAAAAAACTGGTACCCTGATGTTTCTGACTCTGTGGAATAAACAAAGGAGACTGAATTCTAAGGGTCACCTCTGAAAAACGATTTAATCGAACAGGTTCTAGTCGACATGCGGTGATCGACGATGGAGGAGTGAGCGGTGGTTTGGAGGAGCGTAGGAAATCAGATATGCCCTTCTGTCCTCCACTGTCTTCAGAGACCTGACACCGATGATGGGAAATCAATGAGTTGTCGGTTATTCTATAACACCAGGTATTGAAAGTGTTCAATTGTGTTTGCGGAGACCAAGGGTATAAGCGTAATATGACGATTTGGTCTTTTATGAGTCTCGGGTTTTATTTGAAAGGTTTTAAGGATTGGGGTGTAGCTAGGTGTGTAGGGCTTATTGACACCTTTTTGTGGATATAAAGTTCATTGGAAACAGACTTAGAATGAAGAAGTTATAGTACTTTGAAGTGGTTGGTAGAATTGGTCCCTAAATGGAAAAGCTTGCATTTCAGCCCATGCATGCAAGGTGGCAGCCAGGTGAGTACGCCCAGCGTAATCTGGGGTACGCCCAGCGTAATGCTGGTTAATGAATCGCGGGTGTTGAAGACGTACGCCCAGCGTACGGGGATTACGCCCAACGTACATCTAGGATCTCCAAAGCCCTAATTTTTAGGGTTGGCTCACTCTTTAAGCACCTTAAGCCTGAAGGATGTGCGCCTCCCTTTCATTCTTAGAGTCTTAAACCCTAAATTCGAGTGGTAGCTTCATCCAAGAGTGTTGTGAACTTGGTGGGTACATTTTGGGTGGTTTTTGGTGCATTTCAAGAAGATGGAACTTGTTGCAAAGATTGGGATCAAGGAGCATGTGGATATGGCATTTGGGACTCATTATCAGCATGATGAAGGTATAAAGCTTTGATCCTGATCATTTATCTCCTTAGATCTCTTAGATTGGGTTTTGGGACCATTTTGGTCCAAAGGTTGAAGCTTTGTGGCTCAACCCGATTTCTAGGACGTGGAGTTGCTACTCTTAGTTCTAAATGCATCCTTAAGGCAGAAAGTTACCACCTTTGACGTCCTAATGGGTTCATGCATGAGTTAAGACCATTTCCATGGGAGTAGATTGTCATTTTTTGGAGTTTGAGCTTATGTGGGTCATGCAAAGCCATCAAGTAAGCAACTTTATGGTTTAAGAAGTCAATAAGGACTTGGATCTGTAATTGTAGCTTCTGGAGCAGCGTACGGGGATTACGCCCAACGTACATCTAGGATCTCCAAAGCCCTAATTTTTAGGGTTGGCTCACTCTTTAAGCACCTTAAGCCTGAAGGATGTGCGCCTCCCTTTCATTCTCAGAGTCTTATACCCTAAATTCGAGTGGTAGCTTCATCCAAGAGTGTTGTGAACTTGGTGGGTACATTTTGGGTGGTTTTTGGTGCATTTCAAGAAGATGGAACTTGTTGCAATGATTGGGATCAAGGAGCATGTGGATATGGCATTTGGGACTCATTATCAGCATGATGAAGGTATAAAGCTTTGATCCTGATCATTTATCTCCTTAGATCTCTTAGATTGGGTTTTGGGACAATTTTGGTCCAAAGGTTGAAGCTTTGTGGCTCAACCCGATTTCTAGGATGTGGAGTTACTACTCTTAGTTCTAAATGCATCCTTAAGGCAGAAAGTTACCACCTTTGACGTCCTAATGGGTTCATGCATGAGTTAAGACCATTTCCATGGGAGTAGATTGTCATTTTTTGGAGTTTGAGCTTATGTGGGTCATGCAAAGCCATCAAGTAAGCAACTTTATGGTTTAAGAAGTCAATAAGGACTTGGATCTGTAATTGTAGCTTCTGGAGCAGAGTATTAAGCACTTAATGAGAAAGTGACTTAACAGGTGGTTTACGATGATCATACATTCAGGTATGCCCAGCATACTCACCATTTGGCTTGTACGCTTAGCGTACATAGGAGTACGCGCAACGTACTCATCAGATATGGGTTTGGGCTATTTTGGGCATCGGTTTGGGCCATACAAGGGATTTTGGTTTTTTGGGCCTTAGTGGGCCATCAGAAGTCAAATAATGTGTGCCAAGGAGATGTTCAGGCTTAAGGTAAAGCCCATTAGAGGGTTTGGCCCAATTTGGAAAATTGGGCCATTAGTGGGCCACCAGTAGGCTTGGAAAGCCTACCTAGTGTTGGACTTTTGTTTTACACTTAGGGCTAAGTTTGGATCATACTGGGCCAGGGTAGAATGGTCATTTTACCCGATGCAGGGATTAAGGATTATGGTTTTGGACCCAATTGCTAATTAGGTATATTATTCGGTAGTGACAGCTCGGGAAGCTGGCAGGGCAACAACTAAGGAATTCATGTGGGAAGCTTCTGCAATGCGAGGTGAGTTTTCTCACCATACCAATGGGTCTAAGGCACCAAGGCCGGCCCATTTTATGATATTTGGTATACTTGTTATGTAGACTTGTGTGGCATATTTATGCAGTGATACGTGGTGAAGATAGCTTTTACAGCTAGTGGTAGAGATAGCCTTTGTGGCTAACGGTAGAGATAGCCTTTGGGGATAACAGTAGAGATAGCCTTTGTGGCTAATGGTAGAGATAGCAGCTAATGGTAAAAATAGGATTTGTGGCTAATGGTAGAGATAGCTCGATAGCTAATTGATATGCGATACGTGGTAGAGGTAGCTTTTATAGCTAATGAATATGTGATATGTGATAGAGGTAGCCTTTGTAGCTAATTGCTCTGTATTATGTGGTAGAGGTAGTTTTTATAGCTAATTGATATGTGGTATGCAGTAGAGATGGCTTTTATAGATGATAGATATGTGTTGTGTGGATTTTGTGTGGGGTATCCTCTGGGGGACTCACTAAGCTTTGTGCTTACAGGTTTTGTTTATGGTTTCAGGTATCATCGTTTTGGAAAGGAAGGGATCGGATTTGTCGTAGTGCAAACCCCTATGATTTCCGCAATGAATGATTTTGGGATGAAATCTGATAAAAGTTTTACTTAATGGTTATTTAAATTGTTAGAGTAAATGGTATCAATGTTTTAGCTATCTTAAAAAGGAAATTTTTACCTTTGATTTTTGGATCGTTACAAGTTGGTATCAGACCATTGGTTTGAGGGATTTGGACATACTTTTGGGTGTGTCTGAACTCAAACTGAGGATTTGTAAAGCTTTTAAAAAGAAAAATGTTTTAAGTAAAGAATTTCTAAGACGAGAAAGGGTGTGGTCCATGGAATAAGCCGAGCTCGAGTAAGTTCCTCAGAATACCCACATTTGTTATCTGTTATGAGTTAATTATGTACCTGTGAATAACATGCTAGTTAGGGCTAGGGGAGATGCCTGTATATGTTTTATAAGTTGATTGACTTGCATGCTACTGCTAAGTAGTCAACAATATATTGGCCTGATATGTGATGCTTGTAGCCTTGGGAATATTTGATGCCATGCTAGAATGAGAATGATTAATGGTATTAGTAACTGCTATGTGTACACTTTTAAAATTGTACACGGGTAGGATCTTATAGCCTTATAATAATAGATTTGGCCTTATTTCCTCTTCCTTGTTTAGTTGTGGTCCTAGGGTAGAGTTTGTTATTCGACAATCTATTGGATCCTATTTTGTGTATAATTTGCATGCATAAGGTAGCCGACAATGAGGGTGGATGTGGACATGATAGGTTGTGGTATATGGGCTGAATGTTATATGATAGTTTGCAGATCAAAGATTACCCTAGGGTAAGCCTAGGATGAGGTTAGCGATCGGTGCTACAGTGGAGATCGTCATCTTGTTTAGCAAGCCTTTAGTATATAGGTGGAGTAAGTGACTCAGAGGATTCAGGATGATTGTTGAGGAAAGTATGGATAGGTGTGGAAGGTAGTATTCAGTCAGTACTAATGAAAGCACAAGATCCATACTCGAATCTGTGAGAGTATTGCAGAATTTGAGAAGCTTATGGGAAGGAGAATTCTTGGCTATGCCTAGATCGTGGGAATAGCTGCTTTGCAGAATGAGGATGAGCATGCAAGGATGGGATAGGGTTTGGTCCCAGCTCCGGTGGTGAGCCATTTAGTGGAAGGACTGTCAGGATTTTGAGTTCACCTCAGATCTCTTGTATCAGGAAAAAAGGGTTGATTGTGCGATCTATTTCACATTCGGGTTTGGAGACCAAGTCCCAGGGATAGTTTGTATCCCGGTTTAGAGCAGAAATTGCTCCAGCTATTGCAGTATAGTCGTGACGATTGAGCGAGTAAGTGGATCTGGGTGCGAGACCCTGAATGATATGGATCTCAGATTCGAGGATGAAAGAATGATTAGGAGTACCTCATGATGGAGGTTCAGGTCAGACAAATTTATTGGAGGGTCTTGAGCGGAGACCCAAGAGTTTGGACCAACTTTTGAGAGGCTAACAGGGTCAGATCCAGTGCAACACTTGTAAAAACTGCATTATGAAGTTTTGTTCCAAGGGTTTGTACTATCATTGTGATTGGAATGAGGTGCTACATTATGTTCTCAGGATGGTCGGGGTACCACAGGAGGAGGTGGTCAATAACCCTTCATATGTTCGTGGATATGCTATCTCTGGCCATTTCCAGTGGATACGAGGTATTTGTATCACTTGGGGAATTGTGATGAGTTGGATCTCGTGTTGGTTTTCTGCTATTGTCTGGGTTAGCAAGAGTTGTCATATGCCATTCAGCATGTCGAGGAATCTTTGAGGGATCTTCGGGCAGATGTATCTTGCGAAGCGGATTCTGTGTGTACCGTGATTGCTCCAAGTCGTTATCGGAATCTATCTAGTGATCTGGGTTGCTACATGTGTAGCAGGTTTGGCCACGTCATCAAGGATTGGCCATAGGGAGCAAGCTCATTACATTTTCGTGGTGATCAGATGGAAGACAATGAGGTCGACTGTCTGATGATCAGGGAGGAGCAGTGAGTGTACCTGCTCTAGCCATTCTCATGGTTGGTTCAAGGGCTTGAACGAGGGAGTATGGCTAGTTTTCATTAGCCTTAGTATTTATGTTTTGGAAGAGCCATCAGGATTACCAGAGGAAGAGAGATATGTCACTAAGGTTTTGGTTGGACTATCCGTTCGTTCGACTCCGACATCTGAGGGTGATGTCGCTTTTAAGCGTATGAAGTCATTGATGTAGTTGGGATACAAGAAGTGTTAGCTGGATTTCAGGAAGTATGTTGGAGCAGGGTTATTCATGGTGTTTAGCTTTGGTAAGCACCGGTCGTCAGCAAGGTGAACATTGGAAATGATGATTAGGAATCCTTCAATTCTTGTATGTCGAGTGGAATTAGTTGAATCTAAATGGGGGAGAACCGTCCTGGTATCTAGGTCATAAGCAAGGGTGAAAGTGATGTAAGACTACGGGGGAGCCGTAGCATTCACTAATGGTCAGTTAGGGTATAGTGTTGTAAGACTGCGGGGGAGCCATAACATTCACTAGTAGTAGAGAGTGTTGTAATATTGTGGGGTTGTCGTAGCGTTCACGGATTCTTTCGAGTGATTTGGACTAGGGAAGTCTAGTTTGCAGGGTTGTGGGGGAGCCACAGTGTAGTGAGGATCAGGACCAGAGGTGATTGACTAATCAGTTATCTGGGGGCGAGCCGGGGTGGTTATGGGAATCAAGGTTGAAACCGTTATAGACTGTTGAGCCGAGGGTCGGGTCTTGAGATAAAGGATCATATGGACGGATAGTGCATGTCTTAGTAGGGTTACGACTGGGTAGCCCTGATATTGGATCTCATAAGAACCTGGTGGTTGGACCAGGTGCGAGACTGGTAGTTTCAGGCAATCGGCTAAGGGTGTTGATTAATCGGTCGAGTAAGGGAGGATGGGAAGTCGAGGTGCATTATGCAATTGCCAATTTGAGGATCTCTGGTTAGGAGTGGGTTAACAATTCAGATTTGGATTGGAACCCGAATCGGAATTCGTGTAGGATTTTTTTCCAGTGAGATGGGGTATAGGACATTTATATGCCAAGGGCATTGAGGGTAGAATTCCAGGGCAATGTACGGGTTGGTTTGATGGTACTTTAAGTCATTGTGATGTGTTTTAGGTGGTTCGATCCATAATAGAGCCACTACATGTCGGAATCAGGAAACGGTGGGTTGACGGAGGCCGAGTATGATGTAATTCTACAACTATTCTGCTAGTATTCACCTTTTTGTGTTGGGTTCAGTGGCGATAGGTTGTCAGCCTATCTCGATCAGATGGATCAATGGGTTGAAGGAGATAGGACAGTTATGGTTAGACGAGGTATTCCTTCGGAGGTCGTAGGGGACTGTTGAGTGTGTTTTTGGCTCAGCAATGTCACGCCCCCAAACCAGAACAATGGAAATGTTCGGGGGCGGAGGACGTCATATTCAGTATCATAACAGTTCATGGTAAGGAAAGTACACACCACCATATATATATATATATATATATATATATATATATATATATATATATATATATATATATATATATATAAGGTTTCAAAATGTTTACATAATTGTATTTGTTACATGTTCAAAAGATAAATACATAAACATCTTTCAAAAGAAGTAATTAACGCCAGAGTGTTAATCCCCAAAAGTTGGTTTCCAAACCTTCTTAGTGGTTCCCCGAGAATACAAGTTATTTCAAAGAAAAAGTATCAACAATTAAGTTGGTGAGTTCATAAGCAGTTTTGAGAAAATGTATACCATTACAAAGTTTATGCGTTTTTCAAGAAAATCCCTTATTTCCTTATAAAAGTATGAAATGCATATGAATGTTTGTGTTATGAAATGTAAATAGTTGTACCAGGAAAATCCCTTTTTTTTCCTATTATTTGATTGTTTTGGATACATGAAAATCCCTTATTTTCCTAAAGTAACAAAACAATCTCTAATGTCCAAGACCGGAAATCACAAGCAACTGACATGCTTAAAAGGTGGAGGCATAGTTTTATATATTAAAGCTATAAGAAGATCGCACTTGTTAGATGAAGAATAGTTTTAATAGATACTCATTCATAAAAGCAGAATACCATAATAATTGTCCATCCGATGAGTTTTATAACCATACTAAACATAATATGCCTGTGGCGACGGTCTTCAGGCGTCGAAACGTTATGACAAAATGTCACCCAAATGACTGTAGCTAACAGTTAGGGCGCAGGATCATGACTTCTCGTATAGATCTATACACATTTTACATGCTCTCCAAACGGGAGACTCTAGTTATAATAGACAAGACTTTAGGTAGTACCTTTTAACAAAAAGGTAGCATTGAAGATGTAATCGTCTCACGGATTCTCAACTAAGTCTGTATTAAAATAATAGTTTTGTATGCAATGTTTATCCTCTTTCACAATGTTTCACAAAGCATAAATCAAAAGTTCTTTGAATGCATAAAATGGTTTAACAAGGATGGCTACCCTAGATACTACGCATTTTGTATAAATCTAATGCATGCAAAGTATAACAAGAGTTTTCACGTTTTCACTAGGGATCAACCGTATGTTTACTTGTATTCTCCCCCGAAATGTATTAAAAGTACATAATAAAGTATTTGAAGGTGTATAAAAAGGGGTATGAACTCACTTGATAGAGTGAAGATGGTGAGATGAAAACCAAGCAGAACTTCGATAGGAGAAAACGGGTTTCTCGAGATTCATGGGAATCTCAGGAGTGTAGAACTTCCTTCAGATCTTGAGTATGAAAACCGGGGTGTCGGGATAGCTTCGAGTGGAAAAACACAGAGCAAAAGCGCGGGAAAAGAGAAGAACTGAACAAGAAATTCAGAACCCTATCCTCCCTTTTATAGGAGGCTGAACCGCATCCATACGTTGGGCGTACGCTCTTACGTGGGGCGTAGCGTAGGTCAGCCGCCTGACGGATGATGGGATGTCTGCTACCGAAGGGACTACGCCTTTATCGCCTGGTACGCTGGGCGTAACCCAATTTACACTGGGCGTAAACTGGATTTCCAAAATTCTAAATTCCATTACTTTTGCGTACGAGCTCCATATTCGCATTCTTTATATCCACGCGTAGGTGAGACTGTACTCTAAAACTTTCATTTAGACTTCGTCGGCTAGTTTTGATTTTATTTTTAATAGTATATTTTTAGTAGGCCGCGATTGCTAAAGTCCGTTAAAAATCCATAACTTCTTCATCCGGCATCCAATTTTATCTTTCTTTTTATCGTTATATTCCTATGGTCAGGGTCTTCAACTTTCGTTTAGGTTGTGTTAGCTAAAGATCGCTTGATCTCTAATTCGAGTCTTTAGTTGTCTACTATTAGGTCAGAAACTTCGTAAAATCATAACTTCCTCATACGAAGTCAGATTTGGGCGTTATGTTTAGGTATGTTTGTGGTTTAATGATATCTATGACTTTCATTTAGATACCTAAGGCTAAAAAGTATTTTATTGAAATTTCTCGTTTTATGCTTAACAACGCTTTACCGGTAGTGTTACGAATCTTTGATTGGTCATAACTCCTTCGTTATAACTCGGATTTTAGTGTTCTTTATATTTTTGGAAACCTTATCATGATACCTACCACATAGTGTACTCAAACGGAGCTTTTTGAACATTTCATTTTTGATGATATTCTTATTACTTCACAAAGGGATTACAAGATTTGACTTTTAAACATTACATTGACCTGAAATAACGGGTTGTTACAAGAAATCGGGTATGTGTGGGGTGTTCCAGACAGTTGGCAAACAGGTTGGGACCAGGGAGGTCCCTGGGTGTTCTCCAGGGAAGCATCCAAGTGGCAGCAAGAGGAGTAGTAGTAAGAAGCATCAAGGTATTACGAGTGGGAAGTATTCTATCTAGACTAGTTTCTTAGGAAATCAGTTCGATGATGATTCATTGCGGCCAGTCTGTCAGGGAGATAGACCATCTTGAACTTTAGGTTTTGGATGAAGCAGATGAGATTAGGTTGCAAGGAATTTGTTCATCTTCGAGTACTAAAATCCTACGAGGGTTGGTTTCGATTGCCTTGGAAAAGTGATGGTATGCTCGGGGCTGTGACCCTGAGGCCTTAGGTATTTAGCATGAGGAATGGTAAGGAATGATTCAGGGAAGAAATCTAATTTAAGTGGGGGAGAGTTGTAACACCCGGTTTTGAAAGTGTTCGATTGTGTCTTCGGAGACCAAGGGCGTAAGCGTAATCTGATGATTAAGTCTTTTATGATCCTCGGATTTTATTAGAAAGGTTTTAAGGCTTGTGGTGTAGCTAGGAGCATAGGGCTTCTTTCCACCTTTTCGTGGATATAAAGTTCGTTGGAAACGGACTTAGAACGAAGAAGTTATAGTACTTTGAAGTGGTTGGCAGAATTAGTCCCTTAATGGAAAAGCTTGCATTTCAGCCCATGCATACAAGGTGGCAGTTAGGTGAGTACACCCAACATAATCTGGGGTACGCCCATCATAGTGCTAGTTAATGAATTGCGGGTGCTAAAGACTTACGCCTAGCATACGAGGATTACGCCCAATGTACATCCAGGATCTCCGAAGCCCTAACTTTTAGGGTTGGCTCATTAGTTAAGCACCTTAATTCTGAAGGGGGTGCACCTCCCTTTCATTCTCAGAGTCTTAAATCTTAAATTCGAGTGGTAGCTTCATCCAAGAGTGTTGTGAGCTTAGTGGGTGCATTTTGGGTGGTTTTTGGTGCATTTCAAGAAGATGGAACTTGTTGCAAAGATGGGGATCAAGAAGGAGCTTGTGGATCTGGCATTTGGGACTCATTCTCCGTTTGATGAAGGTATAAAGCTTTGATCTTGATCATTTATCTCCTTAGATCTCTGAGATTAGGTTTTAGGAGCATTTTAGTCCAAAGGCTGAAGCTTTGTGGTTTAACCCGATTTCTAGGATTTGGAGTTGCTACTCTCAGTTCTAAATGAGTCCCTAAGGCAGAAAGTTACCACCTTCGAAGTCCTAATAGGTTCATGCATGAGCTAAGACCATTTCCATGGAAGTAGATTGTCATTTTTTAGAGTTTGAGCTTATGTGGCTCATGCAAAGCCATCAAGTAAGCAACTTTATGGTTTAAGACGTCAGTAAGGACTTGGATCTGTAATTGTAGCTTCTAGAGTAGAGTATTAGGCACTTAATGGGAAAGTGACTTAACAGGGGGATTACGATGAGCGTACATACAGGCACACCCAGTTTACTCACCATTTGGCATGTACGCTTAGCGTACATAGGAGTATGCCTAATATACTCATCAGATATAGGTTTGGGCTGGTTTGGGCCTCGGTTTGCGTCATGCAAGGGATTTTGGTTCTTTGTGAAACATCCCAAAAATACAAGCCAAAAATTTCATTTGAAAACATTACTAAAACTGTAATATCCAAATACATATAACAAAACCATAAGTCGTGTATCTCAAAATGTCATAATAATTGTCTCAAATCAAATCTGATGTCCTGATCGTGTCAAAATATCAGAGTCTAACTCCCATGCTAAAACTGTGGT
Organism: Lactuca saligna; assembly: GCF_052625555.1. Taxonomy (NCBI): domain Eukaryota; kingdom Viridiplantae; phylum Streptophyta; class Magnoliopsida; order Asterales; family Asteraceae; genus Lactuca; species Lactuca saligna. Next base: position 103,603,098 of record NC_136418.1, on the reverse strand, counting down.
GTGTGCCATGTCATCATCCCGAACCCTTCCCCTTGCTAGCTGAAGTACCTGAAACCAAAACTGAAAATTGTAAGCACAAAGCTTCGTGAGCTCCCCTAAACTACCACATACCATACAAAATCATATAAAGCACATACTGGGCCTTGCCCACTACATTGGACCGAGTCCGGAACTAACTACGGCCTTGCCCACTGCATCGGACCAAAGTATGAAACTAACTAGGGCCTTGCGCACTGCATCAGACCGAAGTCCGGAACTAACTAGGGCCTTTCCCACTACATCGGAACGAAGTCCGGAACTAACTAGAGCCTCGCCCACTACATCAGACCGAAGTCCGGAACTAACTAGGGCCTTGCCCACTGCGTCGGACCGAAGTCCCAGACTCGTAAAGTTCCAAGAACAACTCGTCTAGTTGCCTATTGTCCAAGTCTATAACTCGATTTCTGGTGTACAACTCTCATCCAAAAGGTAGATCTACGCTTCTAAGATCGATTTAGCATGTAAAGTTATGAACTTTACGTGCATGCATGGAAGTATAAGCTTTAAGGACCCAAAATGAGGTCTAAAGGGGTGCATGGGCTAATATGGCCATAAAGATTGCATCTTTATGCCATTAAATTGGTTCTAGAGTCTAGATTTGAAGGTGATCGACTTGGGACATCCAAGTCTTAAGGATCAAGATTATTGATCCCAAAATTTTATAAAGGGGCAAAGGAGAAAATCTATAAAACCACAAGTCAAGTTTTGAGCTTAATTACCTGAAAGTGAAGAGAAACTGATGTTGCTCCTGGATCTAGTCCTTCTCCCTTGATCATTCTTCCTTCCAACTCTTCTACTAGATACAAAATGCACCAAAACCCTCCAAGTCACTAAGAAAGCTCAATTTTGCCAAAAGGGAATTAGGGTTTCGAAAGTAATGCTCTATAGGTGATGCAGGCTGGACCTGAAGCTCACAATGTTGTTTAAATAGGGTGCAAACCCCTATAACTAGGGTTTCATCCAGACTGGCCTACTCGTGGAGTCCAAGCGCGGACTCGGCGATAGATTACTTAAACTTTTGTCGTTAAGCTCGCATCTACTCAACGAGTTAGGGCTGCCACTCGTTGAGTCACTAATACAAATGATATAAAAGTAGATTAAATACGTACCAGAAACGAGGCGTTACATTTCTCCCCTACTAATCTTAGACTTCGTCCTTGAAGTCTGCTGTCTCTACATACAACTCTGGGTAGTATTCTCTGATCTCCTGCTCGGGCTCCCACGTCCACTCCGAGCCCTTGCGGTGTTGCCACTGCACCTTTACTAGCTGAACCACCTTGTTCCTCAAGGTCTTTGTCTTTTGATCCAAGATCGTAACTGGTCTCCTGAAGTAATTCAGGCTGCCATCAACCTGAATATCCTCCAATGGTACAACTATTGACTCATCCACTAAGTACTTCCATAGCTGTGAAACGTGGAAGGTGCTATGGATTTGGCTGAGCTCTGCCAGAAGATCTAAGTGATATGCAACCCGAACCACCTGGGCCAAAACCCTAAAGGAACCAATGAATTTGGGGCCCAGCTTGCCCTGCTTCCGAAATTGGATGACACCATTCCAGCCTGACACCTTCAGGAGGACCATATCGCCCACTTGGAACTCCAATTCCGAGCGCCGCTTATCTGTATAACTCTTCAGACGACTATACACAGTCTGAAGCCTGCTACAGACCTGTTGTATCAACTCTGTGGTCTTGAGTACTACCTTCGTACTCCCCATGACTCTCTAACTGTCACACCCCGCTAAAGCGGAAACGCAAGGTATGACAGCGATAACGGTTTAATTGCAAAAGATAAAGATACATCACCATAGCAGTATTTAAAACTTTACAACCCATAGCTTAAAAAGAAACAAAGTACAAGTTTTTCCAAAATAACATTGTTCAAAGATAACTTCATAAATAACTTCAACACAATGCAGCATGCTCTATGATGATGAATCTTTATATCCACTTACTAATTATTTCCTGAAAAAGCATGTAAAACGAGCGTCAACTATGAAAATAGTTGGTGAGTTCACAAGTTTATAAATCGAGCTTGAATAAGGCTTTTCGTAAATACAAGTACATTGCTTTAATGAGAAACAAAGTTGATTGCTATTAATGAATACAAGTTTATTGCTATAACGAGAAACGAGTTTGTATGTATATGAGAAAACAATGAGTCTCAACCAAACCTATGACTAAAGCCCTATCGAGATCTATGCTTATCGTTCCATAGATGAATATGGTATCATGCACTCCAGCAATAGGGCGAGTGAGGAGTTGTCAATTCCTAATAGCGCTATGCATAATGACCATTGGCTCAAAGAGTTAATGGTTAGAGATAAGGTAAGGGCCTTAGTATGATAAGTTCTCATGTTCCGTGTTGCATAGACATACATAAAGAGACATAGCAATACAATAGCAATCATGTTTGATACAAATCAATTTAAATACAACATGCAAATAATAGAATTTCTGGACATGCTTTTCCACCCCAAAACATAATAACTGAAAATAGGGGAGTGCGTGAATACTCACAATGTTTCGAGTAGATATAAGTAATGCCTCGCAATACACCAACGTCTTACTACCGGGATCCTACGACATTAAACACACACTAGTGAGTTTCCATGTTGAAATCTAATGCTAATATACTAAACTCCACATATAGTGAAATGCCAATTTATGTTTTAGTATTGGATTTTATATTAATTCGTTACACTTTTTCTGAAATAATGAAATTCTACAAGTCGTGCGATTAATTACAACTTTGGAATATTAATTTTCCAGATTTAGTAATATAAATTAAAGGTATTTCTACACATTTAAAAGTGTTTTATATTCCTAAAAATGTAAAATATTATCAAACAGTTTCCAAAAATTGTCAAACCTTGTATTTTAATTGTAAATACAATAGAGGTTTTCCAGAAAATTTTCCTTGAATTTTTAATATGGTTAACTATTTTTCAAATTTTTAAGTCTTCTTAACAACATAAATTCACGAAAAATAGCATTCAAAGGATAAAAATTCTTGAACTTTTTATTTAACTGTTATTATACATAACTAGGCAGGGAAAAATATAAAAGATATTTTTCAGTGGGTATTTCTATTTTTCCTTGTTTTATTCCTTTAAATAATCATTAATTGAAGAATAAATATTAAACAGTTAAAATAAATTACCAAAATTTTTTGTAACATAATTTACAGTGTAATTAATCTGGGAAAAATACCAAAAGTGGTTTTCATATTGTATAATCCGGTTTTGGGTATTTATGTGTATTTAAGTGTATTTAACTTTAGAAAATAAAAGAAAAATACTTTACAGTAGATAAAAATCACCAAAATGTTTATGTAACCTTCTACTGTAAAACATGCTGTTCTGATAAATTTTCATGAATTTTGGATAATCAGAACTATTTTTCCTATTTTTAGGCTATTATAATTACCAAAAATCGGGAAAAATAGTAAGACATGAAGAAAAATGTTGAAATTATTTTTCTGAGTCACCCTTCACAGCTAAGGTATGCAAAAATTGTTAGATACAATTTTCACACTCTCTAAAGTGGTTTTGTGATTTATTATATCCTAACAAAAGAAAATCGGAAATCATACCAAACGGCAACAAAAATTGATGAAATTTAGTGAGGGGTCATTATTCACCATAAGAGTCATCCATGAATTTATTTCGGATTTATAGACCTCTGGAAGTATTTTATGTGATTTATGCCCTTGGTTTCTAACAATAATTTTAATAAATCAAAGAAATAATAAAAGCTTTTGGTATTTTACAGATTATCACATGCATGTGAGGGCTTTCAAAAGGAAAAATGTTCAAATTTTATTCAGAAGGGAAATAGGGGTATTGAACCCAAACAAGTTAAGAAATGTTGCATGCAATGGTGCATGAGATGTAAATATGGCTGATGTTCATGAATTTGTGTAGCCCATTCAGTGGGGTTTTAAGCCACGAAATTTCAGCCATTATTCACTGGATATGTTAAGTTTCTAAAGTATTTTTCCCCAGATTTATGGTTGGGTTTAAGGACATTGATCATGCAAGGCAAAAATGGTGATCATAGAAAAAGTGTTGTTTGCGCATTGTAAAAATTGCCAAAAATCGGATATTTAATATTTTACAGTGAGACTAGTTGGATTTGAAAGTTAACTCGTGGAACTATCCAATACAAAAAGAATATCATGATTTGGTTAAGTAATGACCGAATTATGGTCGTTCAAAGTTGAACAAAGTAATCTGGCAGATTGCATGTTTACTTTGAGTGTATTCTTAGGATGTTTTGACAAGAACATCATGCATGCCTTTGTTAAGGTCCAATTTCTAGCACATGCATGGAGTGAATGAGCATCCAAGATGTATTAGAAATGGTTTAAATGCTTTTGATCATGCAAGAACACAAAAGAAATGTAGAAGAAGATGTAATACTCGGTTTTGAAGTCACATGAACATATGTGCATCTTTTTCACTCCTTTCATGGGTTTGATACCGGATTTTCACCATCTCAAACACATGCATTGTGTTATGGTGAGAATCTACAAACCAAAAGGGAGAAAGTAAGGATTTCTAGCCATGGAAGGGCATAAAATCCGAAGAGTAGAGAAAACCATGAAGAAGAGGAAGTAAAATCATGAAACCATGAGGGAGGATTGTGTTGTTTACCTTGGTTTTGATCTTGAGAGAAGCAAGAACACTTCAAGGCCTCCTTAATCTCGAAATTTTAGCAAAGAAGGGAGGATTTCCGTGAGTCAGAGAGAGAGAGAGAGAGAGGAAGAGAGTTTGTGTGTTAGGAGGGTGGAGTGTGAGAGAGTGAAAAGAGAAGAGGAAGTTTGGAAGATAAGACTTAATGATCGAGTTTTGGGAAGAGAGAGAGAGTATGGGGAGAGGGGAGATGGCCAGATTTTTGATGCATTAAAGCCTCCTCTCTCCTCAATTCAAATTTTATAAAAAATCCCTCCTTAATTTTTATAAAAATCTAATTTTTATAAAAGTGATTCTTTAAGCAATTTTTTTATTTATTTAAAAATCTTGGTTTTAACTAATAAATTATGATTAATGTATGATAATTTATATTTCTATTTCATTGGTATAATCCATAATTTGATTAATAAAAATTTGATATTAGGAAGTTTATAGCCGAATTTTATAAGGTTTTTAAGCTTTATGATTTATAAATTTGGATTTTTGGCTCTTTAGGGTTTTTGGAATATTGTTTGATATTCATCATCATAATGAAGTATAATTAGAATATTTTAATTTATTTTTAGGGTTTTATACCCTTTTTCAATTATAACAAAGCTTGAAGTTTCATTCTAATTATAGCATTGGCATTTCCTATTGTAGTTAAGCAACTTACTAGAATTGTAAGTGTCAAGTATATTAGTCCTAGGTCTTAGTTGGATCCTAGTTTATGCAAGATTTTGACCTAATTTATACTACTAGGCCATGGCATGTTGTGCATGAATGGTTTTTATAAATATGCATGAGTCCGAGAATGACCTGAATTGATAGTTGTCACACTAACCGACCTCACCCCAACAGACTGGGGTCCTACACTTTCTCCCACAAAGCATCTCAAAAGGAGGACGGTCAATACTAGCATGGTAGTTTTTGTTATACAAAAATTCCACTAAGGTAAGATACATATCCCAACTGCCACCGAAATCTAGGACACATGCCCATAGCATGTCTTCGAGAGTTTGAATCGTCCTCTCACACTACTTGTCCATATTAGGGTGGAAAGCGGTGCTGAAATGAAGATGAGTACCCATCTCGTCATGAAACCGCTTCCAAAACCTGGAAGTAAACCGGACGTCTCGGTCTGACACCACCGAAACAGGCACTCCATGATGTGCCACTACCTCTCGCACATAAATACCAACTAACTTCTCAGTCGAGATGCTCTCCTGGATCGGTATAAAATGCGCAATCTTGGTCAACCGATCCACTATGACCCAAATCAAATCAACACCACGTGCGGTCCTGGAAAGCTTAGTAATGAAATCCATGGTGATATCCTCCCATTTCCACACGGGAATATCCAACAGCTGCATCTTGCCGTGGAGTCTCTGGTGCTCTGCCTTGACCTTCCTGCAGGTCAGGCATCTCTCTACATACCATGCTACATCCCACTTCATTCAGGGCCACCAGTAATTGGGTCGAAGATCTCTATACATCCTCATCGCCCCTGGTGGATGCAGAACCGAGACTTGTGGGCCTCGTCCATCAACACCTGTCGTACCCTACCCCAATACGGTACCCATACCCTCCTATGTAGGGTCAACAATCCTTGACTATCATTATCGAAGGAAGCTACTCGGACCACGATCCTCTCACACTTCTGCCTCTCCTCCTTCGAGCCCTCAACCCGTGCCTCTTTGATCTTCTCCAGCAATAGAGTAATCACTGTCATCCTCAGACATATATCTCTGATTGCGGCTGCTACCGCCTTGCGGCTCAGAGCATTGGCCACAACGTTGGCCCTTTCTGGATGGTAAAGGATCTCACAGTCGTAATCCTTTACCATGTCTAACCATCGATGCTGCCTCATGTTCAGATTCAGCTGATCCATAAGGTACCTCGGACTCTTGTGATCCGTGTAAATAGTAAAACGGACCCCATAGAGGTAACGTCGCTAAATCTTGAGGGCGAATGCCATTGCCCCCAACTCTAAATCATGTGTGAGATAGTTAGCCTCGTGAGGCTTCAACTGTCTAGAGGCATAAGCTATCACATGCCCTTGACGCATCAACAGTGATCCTATACCTGTGATCGAAGTGTCACAGCAGACTACACATTCATCCACTCCCTCTGGCAGGGTAAGAATCGGTGCCTCGCATAGTCGTTGCCTGAGTGTCTCAAATGTTAACTGTTGCTCAGGACCCCAACGAAACGCCACTAACTTCTTAGTCATTCGAGTGAGCGGTACTGCTATCTAGGAAAAATCCTGAAGGAATCTCCTGTAATACCCTGCCAGACTTAGGAAGCTTCGAATTTCAAATGGAGATCTCGGGACCTCCCACTGTATCTGTCACACCCTAAAACCAACACCGGTGGAAATGTTCTGGGGTGGAGGATGTCATGTACGGTATCACAACATAGTATAATAGTAAACAAGTAAACAACATCACCCATTGCATTAAATAGATAATTTTAATACAAGTGTGTTCTGTAGTATATAAGACACCAAAACATAAATCAAAATATAAGATGAGTCTTGAATGCGCTCCATCGTCCCAAAAGTTGTCATCGGTACCTATCTACTGATGACCTGAGAATACAAGTTATTTTGAAAGTGTTTATCAGCATTAAAGTTGGTGAGTTCATAAGTATTTAGTGTCTATGTTTGTATCAAAATGTTTGAACTGTTGTTTGAAGTACGAGTTTGTAAACATTTGTAGTAAAAGTATGTGAATGTTTTAAAGTGTTTGTAAAAGTTTGTAACCCCTAGAAAATCCTATATTTTCTACTAAAAGTAGCCTTCTACCAAGGCACAATTGTTTTGTATGTTTGTTTCTTGTAAAAGTGTGTAACGTTCCCAAGTATAACTATCATTATCAAAATATAGTTTGTACATTAATGTTTAAGTGAGGTAATCACCAAATAAATGTAAAGGGTAAATTAATGTAGTACTGTAGTGTTGTATTTTAGGAACTACTGCTGTACTATCTACCTTAAACCAGATTTATATGAAGGTATTATGTGATTAACTGTACCATACTATTGACTAGAAAACACGACAATGTAAGTCGTCAAAAGGTATGACATTTGGCACTCGCGATGGATCTAATAACTAACATGATTCAAATTATATCCCCCCATAAATCATTTAAAAACATTTAAAAGCATTTCAAAGCTTAATTAAGGGGTATGAACTCACTTTATTGAAGTGGTTATTTTGAAGAAGTCGAGAGAAGAATCGATCAAAACTTCGACTAGAGAGAGTTGAAATCTCAGGATTTTCAGGGATATCGGGAGTGTAGGACTTCCTTCGGGACTCAAGTATGAAAAATCATGGCTTCGGGAAGGCTTATCGAGGTAATCACGCAGAGTAACGACACTTAGAAGGAAAGAGATGAGCACCAAACCCGACACCCTTAAACTTCTATTTATAGGGGCTGATTTGGGGTCTCACGTCGTGAGTTTTGGATTGCTCACGTCGTGAGGCTTAGTCGGAATGATCCTTTTTGATGAGTTGACATGCCTGACACCCTAAAACCCATCAGTCACGAGCTTACGTCGTGAGCATGGTTCATTCACGTCGTGAGGCTAAGTCAGCCTCGGGTTTTGTCCCGAACTTGTAAAGTCTGTAACTTTCGCGTACGAGCTCCGATTTCAACGTTCTTTATATGCACGCGTAGGTGTGAAAAGGCTCTATAACTCCCGTTTAGACTCCGTTGGCTAATTTTGAATTTATTTTTATTATATTATTTTTAACAGGCCGGGCCTGGAAAAGTCCGTTTAAATCCCATTACTACTTCATCTGATGTCTATTTTCGCCAAACTTTTTACTGCTGTACTCCTATTGTTGGGGTCTTCAACTTTCGTTTAGGTTGTGTCGGCTAAAGACCGCTCAATCTCTATTTCGACTTTTTAACAGTCTACTGCTAGGTCAGAAACTTCGAAAATTCATAACTTCCTCATACGAAGTCAGATTTGGGCGTTCTTTTTATGTATTTTCATAGTTTAATGATATATACGACTTTCATTTAGATACCTAAGGTTAAAAAGTATTTTATTGAAATTTCTCGTTTAATGCTTAACAACGCTTTACTAGTATTGGTCATAACTCCTTCGTTATAGCTCGGATTTTAGTGTTCTTTATATATTTGGAACCCTTATCATGATATCTACCACATAGTGTACCCAAACAGAGCTTTTTGAACATTTCATTTCCGATGATATTCTTATTACTTTACAAAGAGGTTACATGACTCGATTTTTAGTCATTACATTGACCTGAAATAACGGGTTGTCACAATATCATGGCCTCTATCTTGGCCGGATCTACAAGTATACCCTTCTAGTTGATGAGGTGTCCAAGGAATTGCACCTCGCGCAACCAGAACTCACACATGGAGAACTTCGCGAAAAGTTTCTCCCTCCTCAGTGTCTCTAGCACCTCTCTCAGGTGCTTCTCCTGCTGCTCCTGAGTCTTGTAATAAACTAAGATTTCATCAATCAATACTATCACAGACCGATCCAGCATCGACCTGCACACGTGGTTCATAAGATCCATGAACGCGGTTGGAGCATTCGTGAGCCCAAACGGCATCACCACGAACTCATAATGATCATAACGGGTTCTAAAAGCGATCTTCTGCACATCCTCATCCATGACCCGCATATGGTGATATCCAGACCATAGATCAATCTTGGAAAACCAAGATGCTCCTTGAAGCTGATCGAACAAGTCATTTATCCTTGGAAGTGGGTAACGGTTCTTCACCGTTATCTTGTTCATCTCCCGGTAGTCTATAGACATGCGATGCGATCCGTCCTTCTTCATCACAAACAGGATTAGGGCTCCCTATGGTGAACTGCTTGGCCTGATAAAACCCTTGTCTAGCAGCTCCTGCAACTGCGTAGACAACTCCTGCATCTCTAGAAGAGCCAACTGATATGGTGCCTTGGCTATTGGAGCTGCACCAGGAACCAGGTCAATCCTGAACTCAACCTGACTCTCAGGAGGTATTCAAGGAAAATCCTCTGGAAATACATCTGGGTACTCTCATACCACCGTTACATCGTCAACTATCGCCTTACCCTTCTCCCGGGAATCCATAACATAGGCAACGTACCCCGCGCAACCCTGCTAAAAGTAGCGCCTCACTCTCGCTACGGAGCAAAGAATCGGTCCGCGTTGTGGCCTCTCACCCTGAATCACTAATTCACCCCCACTAGGAGTACAAACCCTCACTAACTGCAGCTTACAATCAATTACTACCCAATTGGGGCTCAGCCAATCCATACCCAATATAACCTTATTCCCTCGCAGTGGAATAGGAACCAAATTAACTGAGAGCTGCTCATCAAATAATCACATCGAACACCCCCTATATACCCTTGTGACCCTGACGGTCCTGTTATCTGCTATCTCAACCTCAAGTGGGCAATCTAGCTCCCCTGGAACACTACTAAATCGCTTGCTAAACGCAAGCGAGACAAATGATCGGGTAGCCCCCGAATAAAATAATACGGTAGCTGAAATGTCGTTCACTAGGAATGACCCTATACACAAACACATAACCATGAGAAGCAATCAATACTAAAATAGAGATAAGAGGAAAATACATACCCATCACCATACCAGGAGTCGCTCGTGGCTCCTCTATTGTCATTTGGAAAGCTCTACTCTTCGCCACTAGCGCCTCTGTCCGACCCGGACGGCCGTCTGCAATCCTCAAAGTAGCAGGGGTAGGTGCCGCGACCTTCCCTGCTGCTGCTAAGCTCGGACATGGGGACCTCTTGTGGCCCCTATGATTACAATGAAAGCAAATCAGATCAGATACTGAGGTGGGATTCATAATGGTAGTAGCAGTACAATACTTGCTCACGTACCCAGTCCGACCACACTTGTAGCAGCTGGAACTCCTTGCCTTGCACACTCCATCGTGCAACCTCCCACACTTGCCACACCGACTGTGGATCTTCTATTACCTAGGTTTGTGATTGGATACCTTGGGCTTTTTTCCCGAACTCCCTATGCCAGATACCACCTCTGGCTTCCTATTCCTCTCCATCTCTAAATCAATATCCCTCTCACGAGCCCTCGCAATCATGTCATCCAACGTTTTACAGCTGAAACGGTTCACAAACTGTCTGATATCACTTCTCAACATCTCATGGTATCGGGCCTTCTTCATCTCCTCATCCACCGTGTGCTGAGGAAAGAGAAGAGCCCTCTCCCTAAACTTGGCGGTAATCTCCACCACTGACTCGGTCGTCTGTAGGAGATCCTGGAACTCCCTAGCAAGCTGATGCACCTAAATAACATGTGCGAACTCAACTCTGTACCTGGTCATGAAGTCCATCCAGTTCATAGCATCAAGATCTACGTCATCCCCGATGACATATCCGACCTCCTCCCACCAATCATGTAACCTGCCCTTCAAAAGACAGGATGCAAGTTGGACCTTGTCCCCTTCGATACATATGCTAGTGTGGAAAGTGTTGGCCACATCATCCGATCATATGGTACTTGCAATGGGGTCTCGGGCCCCCTAGTAATCTAGAGCTCCAAAAGCCCTGAACTACCTGAATGTGAGCATGCACGACCCCATCATGGCCGCCACCTCAACTTGGAACGTACTCATCCTCTCATCCAAAAGCTCCAAAATACTCTCCTTGATCGTACCGAAGATCACAGGATTCTGATCAAGTATGCTGCGTGTGATCTCTGAGGAAATAAAGTCCCTAGTCTGCTCATCCAAATGCTCGACCCCAAGCTTGAACCTGATCCCTCTCCGACACCGGAACTCCCAACTGCTGGTCTAGGGCGCAAAACCATCATTCTGAAAGCACATAACGATAACATCAGAAACACAAATTTAACTAAAGGGATCACATCTACTACAAGTTTCCTAGTCTCGTCTCAACCTTCCTCGATTGGAGTATGGATCCTCTGCTTTCAGTAGTACGTGCACATACTACCTTCCACATCAATCCATACATTCCTCCAGAACTGCCTTGACTCCACCAATTCCCTTCTACTACTACTATTGTTCTCATGATAATCTCATCCTAGGCTTGCCCTAGGGAACCTATAACTACAACCAGTCCTCAGCTGCCGAAAGCCTTTTCGTAATGCCAATTAGCTATCACCTGAATACTATCACATGCAACGAGGCTCGGATAATCCTTCGAATACGGGACTCATCCCTACAACGGTTAAGACTCATACGAGAGCTACGCAATATGGTCAAATCCAATACTCTAAGATTATTCAACCCTGATTCCATGTGACTTTAACGTATTCACCTAATAGCTACCTCCCATTACTCATAGTCCCATGTAATGCCCGGGTTTCAGGGCTGAGCATTGTTGTCAATGTAATGGTCTAGGTCAACTATTGTAACTCTTTTTGAAGTAATAAATATGAAATATTTGAGTATTATGTGAATTATGTGTGTTTATGTGTTTATTATTTAATTATAAATGTATAATTAATAAAGAATAAAACTAAGCATCAAAATTAAAGTGTGACATAATCCCGATATCTCTAAATAAAGTTGTAGAATATTTCTCAAGGTTTCCGTACATATAAAGAATGCCGAAATCCGAGCTATAACGAAGAAGTTATGGCCCGCCGACGTTTTACGGCAGAACCGGCACGGCACCGGAAGACGTAAATAGTGAATTTACGATAGAAGACTTTTTAGCCTTAGCAATCTAAACAAAAGTCGTATAATATGTTAAACTAAGAACATCGATAAAAAGAACGCCCAAATCTGACTTCGTATGAAGAAGTTATGATTTTTCTAAGATTCGGCTTAGCAGTGCACGGCCCGAAACTCGAATTTTAGTTCGAGCGGTTTTTGGCTTACGCGACCTAAATGAGAGTTTAAGATCTCATTAATAGGAACTCAACGGTAAAAATACAGATGAAAACGGATTCCGTATGAAGGAGTTATGAACTCTTCGCAGTCATTTAACAGTCTAAACACCTCCTACTGTTAAATTTGAGATCGGTCGAGAATTAGCCGACGGAGTCTAAACGAAAGTTGTAGATCTTGATTTTACCTACGCGTGGATATAAAGAACGTCGAAAACGGAGCTCGTATGCGAAAGTTATGATTTTTCTAAGTTTGAAGGCTAATACGCGATAGGGGGTGACGTGGCACCACCAGAATTGGACACGTGGCACCACCAGAAGGCCACCACATGGACCAACTCGGTGAGTCATGAATTAGACTCGGCGAGTCCATCAGATTTTTCCCCTATAAATAGAGGTGCCAGGTTCCCTCATTTCCTCACCCCTCACCCCTCTTCTTTCTCTCTTTAAACTCTCTCTCTAAGCTCCCTAACCCCCCTAAAAGCCTAGGTAAACCCCCTAGCACCCAAAGGAAGCCCCGAGGCTCCTGGAGTCCCAAGAAAAGAGACTTTCAGCTCGGGAACGCTGCTCCAGCGAAGCCCGGTTTTCGATAAAAACCCGTGGTAAGTGAGCTGTACCTATCATATCTTTAGTTTAGCTTATGTTTTAATATAGGAATGTTATTAGGTCCTTAAAATAATTATTTGGGCAATTATTATGAGTTATATTGAGTGTTATTAACGCTTATATAATAATAATAACAATAGTCAGACAATTAATTTGTCGCGGTTATCATTAGACTAAACCCTAGTGGTATCAATACTAGGTTTTATCAAAGGAAAATCGTTGTGAGAGTATCGAAGCGTTGTCCGAGTGCTGAGTCACCACCTTTCAGGTGAGTGCATAGTTACTTTCATCTTACACATAGATATGAAGTATTTTATATATTACGTGCTATGTGTGCATATTATCTGTTATCTATGCTGGATGAATGTTTTTATACAAGTTTTAAATGATTTAAAATGTATATGTATTTTATATCTACAAAAATGTTGGGGTAAAACATGGGTAGATGTAATAAGACGATGTGTGATAAAATGGTGAGAGGCCTCAATGTTGTTGTTGTTGATCCAGTCATCTAGCGGAGTATAGATGACGACCATGGACTCTTCTAGACAGTCCAGTGGAACACTAGCAGGCTCGCAACCTGTAGGTGTTGTGAACGATGTGTTCACCGGTGTACTCCATACCCCACATGGTTGCCTATTAGGACATTTATTGTTGAGGAACCCCCTTAGCAGTAGTGTCCGTCCCGATGATGATCCTTAGGCTAGGTCCCTTATGATAGGTGTTTAGGGACGTAAAGTGAGGATAACGGGAACGGGTAATCGGGTTATTGTTGATTGATGAAATTAATAAACTTATTTATTGTGGGTTGAAAACCCTATGTGATCACGAGGCTCCCAAGCCTGACCCACTCAGTTTTATGTATTACAGGTAGTGGTGCATGAGCATAGGTGTGATGTTTTGGATGAGGGATTACGGATATAGGCCTGTAGATATGAAATAATGTAGTAAGGCTTATATTGTACTGTTTATACTTTTGATCTGTACGGACATGACATCCCGAGTCTTTTAATGAAATACATTTCTCTGGAAATGCTTTTGATAAATCTTTATCATATTATTGTTTTGGGACAAATTCCGCAACCCTTTTATTAAAAGATAACTCTGATTTTGAAATAAAGTATAAACAAAACCGGTCTTTTCTGGCCGTGATTTTGGGGATGTCACAGTTGGTATCAGAGCATTAGTTTAAGCGAACTAGGAATTTGTAGGATTTCTAGACTTAAACTTAGAATGCTAAGCAATGATTGTGAGGCATGAGCACTAGCTTATTTTAGGAATTGTGCCTAAAATGATTTTATGTGCTAAATGCTTTATGCATGATATGCTGTTATTTTGTTCGGATCTATGGTCTGTTGCCGACCGGATCTGGAAACCTTATGTGTTTAGGATTCTAAACGTACGACTACGATATTATAACTAGCATGTAAACGTTTCGGAGTGATAAGGACGATTTAAAACGTCTCTCCTAAATAAAGATCTAAATTCACCTTATTCGGTGTATAGATGAAGATGGCAAGGACCCGTAGCAGAAACGCGAACGCAAATGGAGGTAGGAACCAACCCCCAGTGATCGAGCAAATACCAGTTGTGGAAGCCGCTGCCGGACCAATAACGATGGCCGGAGTGCAAGCGATGATCCAGGAAATGTTGGATCGTCAAATGGAGGAAACCAGGCGTTTGCTCCAGCAAAATCGAGAGGAAGCGACTATTCAGATCGAACAGCTCGAGTTGAACGAAGGGCAGACTGAAGAAGGAAACTACAGTGGGACTATTGGTCAAGCCAACCCACCGATAGTTAGGCAAAACCACCAGGATGGAGGAAATGATGAACGTGGATGCAAATACAAGGATTTCATGGCATCCAAGCCACCGAGTCTATCGGGAAGCCCGATGCCGGTGGAAGTCATGAACTGGATCTCTGAGATGGAGACAATGTTTGAGAGTTGCGAGTGTAGCAATAGGCAGAAGACCGCTCTCGCAGTTCCTCTATTAAAATCTGGAGTACTAAGCTGGTGGAAGCTATTAGCTTATTCAATGCCCAAAGGTGAAGGAAGCAAAATGTCGTGGGAGGATTTTCTGGTACAGTTGAAGATGCAATACTGCTCTGAGCAGGATCTTCTAGAGATCAACAACGAATTCCAGAATCTGAAGAAGGGAAGAATGAGCGTTACTGAATACGCTGCAAGCTTTACTGAGAAAATGAAGCTTGTTTGTCACCTCGTCCCAACTGAACTCTCCAAGGTTAACAAATTTGCCCTCGGATTACCAGCAGACTTCGGTCCAATGGTGAAGCAAACTACCACTCTGAAAGCCGCCATCTGGGCTACTAAGAATGTGGAGACCCAGATACGAGAGAAGGGTCTGGAGAGAGCAGAAATGGGAGAGAAAAGGAAATTTGACGGATCCTCGAGGTCCGGTAAGAAAGGTAGATTCTCGAAGTCTGGTTCGAGAGGAGGGGGATCAGAAGCAAAGTGGTGTGACAAGTTCAAGAAGAAGCACTTTGGGAAGTGTGATGGAGGAGTCACTTGTTACAAATGCGGAAAGCCTGGGCACTATGCCAATGAATGCACCCTAACCAGAAGGCCTGTTATGGGTGTAATGTAGAAGGGCACATTTTGAAGGACTGCCCGAAGAAGAAGGAGGCAGGAAGACGCAACATACCACCAAAGCCGAAGGCAAGAGCCTTCCAGATGACGCTCGAGGCTGCAAAGGAGGCAGCAGACGTCGCTTCAGGTACCTTTCTTGTAAATGGTTTGCCTGCAAATATACTATTTGATTCCGGAGCCAACTACTCCTTTGGGTCGCATAAATTTAGTGCGAAATTAGCATTACCTGTAGAAAATCTTGATAACGCCCTGATTGTAGAAGTTGGCAGTGGCAAATTCGTACCTGTTAGTAATCATATTAGGAACATCGTCATTGACCTAAACGAAAACGAATTCCATGAGGAACTATTACCCATAGAGTTAAACGGTTTCGACATCGTTTTGGGTATGGATTGGCTTAGCACCAACGATGCCGAGATATTATGCCGAAAGAAGGTAGTTAGGATAAACCCACCCGGAAAGGAAACATTTATGGTGTACGGGGACAAACGCAAAGTGAATTCTGGAATCATCTCCCTAATGAAAGCCAGGAAATGTTTGTCCAAAGGATGTGCATCATACTTGGCATTCGTAGTCGATGCTAAGAAAGAAAAGAAAGAGGTGCAAAATATACCGGTTGTGTGTGATTATCCGGAAGTCTTTCCCGAAGATCTTCCCGGATTACCACCTGATAGGTAAGTGGAGTTTCGTATAGACTTATTACCAGGAACAACACCGATAGCAAAGGCACCTTACCGATTAGCACCGACGGAGATGAAGGAGCTCATGACGCAACTTCAGGAGTTGTTGGATAGCAATTTCATTCGACCTAGTTCATCACCCTGGGGAGCTCCGGTGTTATTCGTGAAGAAGAAGGACGGAAGCGTGAGGATGTTCATAGACTACCGAGAGCTGAATAAGGCAACGGTGAAGAACAAGTATCCATTGCCGAGGATTGATGACCTATTCGATCAGCTGCAAGGTTCGAGCTACTTCTCAAAGATCGATCTTAGGTCAGGATATCATCAGCTGAAGGTGAGAAAGCAGGATATTGAGAAGACTGCATTCAGAACAAGATATGGACACTGCAAGTTCTTGGTTATGTCATTCGGACTAACCAATGCTCCCGCAACATTCATGGATTTGATGAATAGGGTTTGTAAACCATTCCTCAATAAATCTGTGATAGTGTTCATTGACGACATTCTCATCTACTCGAAAAGCCAGGAGGAGCATGGCAAGCATCTACGACAAGTGTTGGAGGTGTTAAAGAAGGAGAAGCTTTTTGCAAAGTTTTCCAAATGCGACTTTTGGATACGGGAAGTCCAATTCTTGGGTCATGTTGTTAACCAAGAGGGAATAATGGTTGACCCCGCCAAGATCGAGGCTGTAATGAAGTGGGAACATCCAAAGAGTCCCATGGAGATTCGAAGCTTTCTAGGATTAGCCGGATATTACCGACGATTTATCCAAGGCTTTTCTTCGATAGCTGCTCCACTAACAGCTTTGACCAATAAAGGAGCTACGTATACATGGGGTGAGAAACACAATGAGGCGTTCAAGAAGCTAAAGAAGAAGTTATGTGAAGCACCGATACTTTCTCTACCCGATGGAGTCGAAGATTTCACGGTTTATAGTGATGTATCTGGAGTCGGGTTGGGTTGTGTTCTGACCCAAAGAGAAAAGGTGATAGCATACGCATCTCGACAATTGAAAGAGCACGAAAAGAACTACCCCACTCATGATCTGGAGTTGGCAGCGGTAGTATTTTCCTTAAAGATATGGAGGCATTACCTCTATGGCACGAAGTGCAAGCTCTTCACTGATCATAAGAGTCTCCAGTATCTCTTTAATCAGAAGGAGTTGAACATGAGGCAACGACGCTGGCTAGAACTTCTCAAGGACTACGACTGTGAGATACTTTACCACCCAGGTAAAGCAAATATTGTTACTGATGCTCTCAGTCGAAAAGTCAATCTTGAAAGGAAAAGGCCAAGAGTGTTAAGAATTGAAGTCGTGTCGATGATTGTGGAAAGTATCAGGAAAGCTCAAGAAGAAGCTTCAGAGAAGAATGACCGAAAGTAAGAACGTTTGGGAAGAACGTTAGTGTTCAGTACAAACAGTCGAGGACTGAAGGTATTCCAATAACGAATCTGGGTACCTAAGACGGGAGGAATAAGAGATCTTCTAATGGAAGAAACACATAATACAATGTACTCGATTCATCCCGGTAGCACTAAAATGTATAGGGACCTAAAACCCTACTACTGGTGGCCGACGATGAAGCTCGATGTTGCGAAATATGTGGCCGAGTGCGTAACATGTGCGAGGATTAAGGCACAACATCAGAAACCGTATGGGAGTTTAGAACCCTTACCTGTACCCATGGGTAAATGGGAAGACATCACCATGGATTTTGTGACTAAACTGCCCAGAACGAAGAACGGACATGACATGATTTGGGTAGTCGTGGATCGTTTCACCAAGAGTGCACACTTCATAGCCGCCAACGAGAAGTGGTCTATGGAGAAGCATGCAAATGCTTACGTGAAGGAAATTGTAAGACTTCACGGTGTCCCTCTTACAATTGTATCTGATCGTGATAGTCGTTTCACGTCAAGGTTTTGGAGGAGTCTACAAGAGGAATTGGGTACAAAATTATGTTTGAGTACTGCTTACCACCCACAAATCGATGGTCAGAGCGAAAGAACGATTCAGACGTTGGAAGATATGCTGAGAGCATGTACCCTCGAATTCCAAGGGAATTGGGACGAGCACTTACCTCTAGTAGAATTTTCCTACAACAATAGTTTTCACTCGAGCATCAAGATGGCACCTTATCAAGCCTTGTACGGACAGAAGTGTCGTACGCCGTCTTGTTGGCTTGAAGCTGGAGAGAAGCAGTTTATGGGCCTCGAGATGGTCCATGAGACTGCTGAGAAATTGAAGGTGATCAGGGAAAGAACGTTAGCAGCTCAGGATCGTCAGAAGAGCTATGCTGACAAGAAAAGACGACCAATAACCTTCGAAGTTGGGGAATCCGTTTTGCTTAAAGTCTCAACGTGGAAGGGACTTATACGATTTGGGAAACGAGAAAAGTTGAGTCCAAGGTTTATTGGACCGTCCAAAGTTCTTCAGAAGATTGGGAACCAAGCTTACAAGCTGGAATTGCCCGAAAAACTCAATGGTATTCATAACACCTTCCATGTGTGTTATTTGAGGAAATTCATGGGAGATGTTCCCGACATAATTCCAATCTCAGCGTTAAAGATGGATGAGAATAAAAGGTTGATCGAAGAGCCCGAGGCAATTGTTGACCGTAAGACTAAGAAGTTACGATGCAAGATGGTCGACTTAGTGCTAGTCCGATGGAAACATTCGAATGGGCCGAATCTCACTTGGGAAACAGAGGATGACATGGTGAGTCGCTATCCACATCTGTTTGCTGATGCATGATTCCGGGACGGAATCATCCTAAGGGGGAGAGAATTGTAAAGCCCGGGTTTCAGGGCTGAGCATTGTTGTCAATGTAATGGTCTAGGTCAACTATTGTAACTCTTTTTGAAGTAATAAATATGAAATATTTGAGTATTATGTGAATTATGTGTGTTTATGTGTTTATTATTTAATTATAAATGTATAATTAATAAAGAATAAAAATAAGCGTCAAAATTAAAGTGTGAGATAATCCCGATATCTCTACATAAATTTGTAGAATATGTCTCAAGGTTTCCGCACATATAAAGAATGCCGAAATCCAAGCTATAACGAAGAAGTTATGGCTCGCCGACGTTTTACGGCAAAACCGGCACGGCACCGGAAGACGTAAATAGTGAATTTACGATAGAAGACTTTTTAGCCTTAGCAATCTAAACAAAAGTCGTAGAATCTGTTAAACTAAGAACATTGATAAAAAGAACGCCCAAATCTGACTTCGTATGAAGAAGTTATGATTTTTCTAAGATTCGGCTTAGCAGTGCACGGCCCGAAACTTGAATATTAGTTCGAGCGGTGTTTGGCTTACACGACCTAAATGAGAGTTGAAGATCTCATTAATAGGAACTCAACAGTAAAAAGACATATGAAAACGGAGTCCGTATGAAGGAGTTATGAACTCTTCGCGGTCATTTAACAGTCTAAACGCCTCCTACTGTTAAATTTGAGATCGGTCGAGAATTAGCCGACGGAGTCTAAACGAAAGTTGTAGATCTTGATTTTACCTACACGTGGATATAAAGAATGTCGAAAACGGAGCAAGTATGCGAAAGTTATGATTTTTCTAAATTTGAAGGTTGATACGCGATAGGGGGTGACGTGGCACCACCAGAATTGGACACGTGGCACCACCAAAAGGCCACCACATGGACCAACTCGGTGAGTCATGACTCAGACTCGGCGAGTCCATCAGATTTCTCCCCTATAAATAGAGGTGCCGGGTTCCCTCATTTCCTCACCCCTCACCCCTCTTCTTTCTCTCTCTAAACTCTCGCTCTAAGCTCCCTAACCCCCCTAAAAGCCTAGGTAAACCCCCTAGCACCTGAAGGAAGCCCCGAGGCTCCCAGAGTCCCGAGAAAAGAGACTTTCGGCTCGGGAACGCTGCTCCAACAAAGCCCGGTTTTCGAGAAAAACCCGCGGTAAGTGAGTTGTACCTATCATATCTTTAGTTTAGCTTATGTTTTAATATAGGAATGTTATTAGATCCTTAAAATAATTATTTGGGCTATTATTATGAGTTATATTGAGTGTTATTAACGCTTATATAATAATAATAATAGTCAGACAATTACTTTGTTGCAGTTATCATTAGACTAAACCCTAGTGGTATCAATACTAGGTTTTATCAAAGGAAAATCGTTGTGAGAGTATCGAAGCGCTGTCCGAGTGCTGAGTCACCACCTTTCAGGTGAGTTCATAGTTGCTTTCATCTTACACATAGATATGAAGTATTTTATATATTACGTGCTATGTGTGCATATTATCTGTTATCTATGCTGGATGAATGTTTTTATACAAGTTTTAAATGATTTAAACTGTATATGTATTTTATATCTACAAAAATGTTGGGGTAAAACATGGGTAGATGTAATAAGACGATGTGTGATAAAATGGTGAGAGGCCTCAATGTTGTTGTTGTTGATCCAGTCATCTAGCGGAGTATAGATGACGACCTCGGACTCTTCTAGACAGTCCAGTAGAACACTAGTAGGCTCGCAACCTGTAGGTGTTGTGAACGATGTGTTCACCGGTGTACTCCATCCCCCACATGGTTGCCTATTAGGACATTTATTGTTGAGGAATCCCCTTAGCAGTAGTGTCTGTCCCGATGATGATCCTTAGGTTAGGTCCCTTATAATAGGTGTTTAGGGACGTAAAGTGAGGATAACGGGAACGGGTAATCGGGTTATTGTTGATTGATGAAATTAATAAAATTATTTATTGTGGGTTGAAAACCCTATGTGCTCACCAGGCTCCCAAGCCTGACCCACTCAGTTTTATGTATTACAGGTAGTGGCGCATGAGCATAGGTGTGATGTTTTGGACGAGGGATTACGGATATAGGCCTGTAGATATGAAATAATGTAGTAAGGCTTATATTGTACTGTTTATAGTTTTGATCTGTACGAACATGACATCCTGAATCTTTTAATGAAATGCATTTCTATGGAAATGCTTTTGATAAATCTTTATCATATTATTGTTTTGGGACAAATTCCGCAACCCTTTTATTAAAAGATAACTCTGATTTTGAAATAAAGTATAAACAAAACCGGTCTTTTCTGGCCGTGATTTTGGGGATGTCACATCCCACAAAGCACAAAGCAAGCAACATTCAAACAAAAAGGGAACAAACTCAAGCAATTATATTCACATAACAAGAATTTGTACTAGCATACGTTTCTAAGCTCATACTACCAGGCATAACCTAAAGAGGCTATCCTACTACTGTCTACTCGATACTAGCATGCAATTCTCAGAAAGCCGAAAGACATATACCAGGCACATAAGGCATCCTTCCTAGATCCTTAGTCCTATTCTAGAATGCTGTTCTACTGGAATTGATAATCATAACATAGCATAAACTTGTATGGGTAATTTGGGAGTACTTCCTTGAGCTCGGCTGATCGCATGCACCACACCTTTTTTTTTTTTAAAAACACTTTTCTTTCTAAGTTCCTCTTCAAGGTTTCATTTGAAAACGTTTTTCTTTTGAAAACCTTATACCATTTCCTTAGCTTGAGTTCAGACACACCCGAGAGTGTGCTCGAATCCCTCAAACCAAAGCTTTGATACCAACATGAAACATCCCAAAAATATAAGCCAAAAATTTCATTTGAAAAAATTACTAAAAAAATAATATCCAAATGTCATATAACAAAACCAGAAGTTGTGTATCTTAAAATGTCATAATAAATGTATCAAATCAAATATGATGTCATGATTGTGTCAAAATATGATAGTCTAACTCCAAGGCTAAAAGTGTGGTGTGTGACATGCCATCATCCCGAGCTCTTCCCCTTGCTAGCTGAAGTACCTGAAACTATAACTGAAAACTGTAAGCACGAAGCTTAGTGAGCTCCCCCAAACTACCACAAACCATACAATATCATATAAAGAACATAATGGGCCTTGCGCACTACATCGGACCGAGTCCGGAACTGATTAGGGCCTTGCCCACTGTATCAGACTAAAGTCCAAAACTAACTAGGGCCTTGCCCATTGCATCGAACCGAAGTCCGGAACTAACTAGGGCCTCCCCCACTGCATCGGACCGAAGTCCGAAACTAACTAGGGACTTGCCCACTGATTTTGGGTCCTTAATGCTTATACTTCCATTCATACACCTAAAGCTTGCATCTTTATGCCATGAACTTGGTTCTAGAATCTAGATATGAAGGTGAATCGACTTGGGACGTCCAAGTCTTAAGGGTCAAGCTTATTGACCCCAAAACTCCATAAAAGGGCAAAGGGGAAAATCTATAAAACCACA
This sequence comes from Lactuca saligna, assembly GCF_052625555.1. Taxonomy (NCBI): domain Eukaryota; kingdom Viridiplantae; phylum Streptophyta; class Magnoliopsida; order Asterales; family Asteraceae; genus Lactuca; species Lactuca saligna. Next base: position 103,580,329 of record NC_136418.1, on the reverse strand, counting down.
AGTCAAGTTTTGAGCTTGATTACCTGAAAGTGAAGAGAAACTGATGTTGCTCCTGGATCTAGTCCTTCTTCCTTCTAACTCTTCTACTAGATACACAATGCACCAAAAACCCTCCAATTGCCAAAACGTAATTAGGGTTTCAAAAGTAATGCTCTGTCGGTGATGGAGGTTAGACCTAAAGCTCATAATGTTGTTTAAATAGGGTGCAAACCCCTTTAATTAGGGTTTCAGCTAGACTTGCCTACTCATCGAGTCCAAGCGCGGACTCGGCGAGTAGATTACTTAAACCTAAGTCCCAACCTCACATCTACGCGATGAGTTAGGGCTGCCACTCGTCAAGTCATTAATACAAATGATATAAAAGTAGATCAAATACGTACCAGAAATAGGGCGTTACACTTTGGGCCTTAGTGGGCCATCAGAAGTCAGATACTGGTTGCCAAGGTGATGTTTGGGCTTAGGGTAAAGACCATTAGTGGGTTTTGGCCCATTTTGAAAAATTAGGCCATCAGTAGGCTTGGAAAGCCTACCCAGTGATGTGCTTTTGTTTTCAACATGGGCCTAAGTTTGGGTCATATTGGGCTAGGTGTAGAATGGTTATTTTACCCTATGCAGGGATTAAGGATTATGGTTTAGGAACCAATTGCTAATTAGGTATATTTTTCGGTAGTGACAGCTCGTGAAGCTGGCGGGGCAGCAGCTAAGGAATTCATGCGAGAAGCTTCTGCAATGCGGGGTGAGTTTTCTCACCATACCAATGGGTCTAAGGCACCAAGGCCTGCCTATTTTATGATAGTTGGTATACTTGTTGTGTCGATTTGTGTGGCATATTTATGTAGTGATACGTGGTAGAGATAGCATTTACAGCTAGTGGTAGAGATAGCCTTTAGGGGTAATGGTAGAGATAACCTTTGGGGCTAATGGTTGAGATAGCCTTTGTGGCTAATGGTAGAGATA